>NC_089249.1:162532733-162851126 GCF_963930625.1 Muntiacus reevesi
TCTCTTTCCAATCTAGAAGAACTTGGTTTATTCATTCATTTGAACAAATATGACCACAGACTACATACTAGGATTTGGGGATATAACAGAGACTGAAACAGAAACTTAAATCTGCGTTCTAGTGGGACAGAAGCAGACAGTAAAACAAAAGTCATTATCAAGTTGTATCAGATGACAAGAGCTATGAAGAATAAAACAAGGTAATGGGGATATAGTGTGACTGGATGAGCTTTCTAACATGTTCTTCACCTTTCTTGATAATCCGTTCCTCTCTGCTCTTTTTGACCTTATTGCACTTTCTGTTTATTTTCATTTTATGTAGTTTGTAGCTAAATTTTTATTTCACACTTTCCTGATTCTTAACACCCTTCCAGTCTAATTTTTGCTCCCACTCATCTGCAAACCCCACCCTCTATAGTATTAATGATCTTCCATTAAAAGCCTGTTTTGTGTTCTCAGTTTATGTCCATCTTAATCTGTGTGTAACACTTGCCTTTTCCCCCATTAAATCACTTGCTGCTATCTCCAGTACAGTTTTCTCAAGGGTGGTTAAAACTTGTTCCTCTTCTCTAAATCTAAGTTCTCCAAATTTAAATTTTGGCCTTTCTTCTCCCTCTACCATTACCATGGTGAATTGATCATTCTCACATGATTTTGCTTTCTGAGAGCATGTGACTCTGAGTTCTCGCTTTTTAGCTATAGCTGCATCACTGCCTTTAGGTTCAATGAGTGGAGCTGCGATGAACAGCTGATTGCTACTCACTCAGCAGGATTCTTTTCCTTTTACTCCTTCCTCTGGCAGATTTTTCCTGTTGAGGATGATTAAGACACAGGTTATTTCCATGACTGCTTTAATGATTACCTGTGAGTAATGGTATAGCAATTCACAATGTTCAGTCAAGGACCCTGACTCAACAGGGTTGTTCCTTCATGAATGCTAGTAAATTTTTATTTTCAAGTCTTATGAAAGATAGAGGTGAATTCAGAAGTTTTTTTTTTTTTTTTTTTTTTTTAAAGGAATGCTCTCTTGATTTACAGTGCTCTAGAATTTATTTTCAACAGACTTAATTCTTTTATATGTCACGGTGGTGGCTTCATTCAAGCTCCCATTACAGTAACTTGAGGCATGAATTTTCCCTGTTAACAATATACCCAAAATCATAGTTGGGATTGCAATCGAGGTCTTGGCTCAAGGTCATGAATGTTACAAGTTCTTTATAAATAAAAATACTTCCATTTTACCTCCTCCTCTCAAATAATATATTTTATACACCTGTTAGTTTGTTGAACATCTGCTTCCTAGATGTGAATAGTTTGTAGCTCAGTTTAATGTACACTTGATGACTGCTTGTATTAAAAGAAATTCTGTATTCTTCTATTAGTGATGGCATGTAATACAGTAGTTTCTATTGGAGCTTGTGCAGCAGTGCATGACTGATTTTTACTCCCCATGCTCTTGTTATGTCATGCTACACAAAGTTTCTTGTTTGTTGATTTTCAAAGGATTTGCAGAAAATACTAGTTGGTGCTGTTGGCACCAACTTAAACTGTATAAATTTTGGATGAAGTTGCATGAATTAATATAATTGTTCAACATAGTTGACTTCAGAAATGTGAGTTTGTGATTTGGAGGTGACTGATTTCACTGTGAATCTTAGCCTTCTTCTGTGAGCATTCCATGTTTCTGGACATTTGCTTGGGTAGGGAGAAGAATATTGGTGTATTTGTTCTTTCAACTAACCTGACTGGTGTTCAAGACACCATGTAGGAGCAATAATCTTAAGTTAAAAGAGTGAAGAAAACTGAAACCGAGGCATCAAGGCTGCAGTAGATTAGAAAGATGAAGTTCACCATTTAAAAGTGTAAAGTTTGAGGATCTTATACTAGAGGATTTTATTCACAAGGTTGTGCAACCCTCACCTCTACCTAATTGCAGAGCATTTTTATCAATCCTGAAAGAAACCAGTTAGCAATCACTCTCTATCCACATCCCTCCTCCCATCCTCCTATCTACTGGCTGATCTACTTTCTGTCTCTTAAGATTTGCCTGTTCTGGACATTTCATATGAGTGGAGTCATGCAATATGTGGTGTTCTGTATCTGACTTTTTTCTTAAGCTAAGATGCTCAAGGTTCATTCGTGTTGTATCATGTAACAGTATATCATTCCTTTTTATGGCTGGATAATATTCCATTGTATATGGATACTGTGCAGATATGCCACGTTTGTGTATATGTTCATCTGTTGATGGACATTTGGTTTCTTTACACTTTTTGACTTTATAAATAATACTGCTGTGAACATTTGTATGCAGGTTTTTGTGTGAACGTATGTTTTAAGTTCTCACTACCCAGGCAAATGTCCAGAAACATGGAATGCTCACAGAAGAAGGCTAAGATTCACAGTGAAATCAGTCTCCTCCAAATCACCAAGAGAACTTAAAACATATGAGTGTATATTATATATTCCCAAGAGCATTTTACATATATTCATGTATGTATATATTTGTGTGTATATATAATTTATAAAAATACATATCTCTAAGGGTAGAATTGCTGGGTCATATGGTAATTTTTATAAGAATTTACCTTTGTTTTTGATAAAGCTGATATTGTAGAATGTGGTTTAGGTTTAAGAGCCAAATGTGCTGGCTAACTTTCCACGTTCTCTTGTCCCTTCCCATCCAATCTAGACAGCTCACCTGGTGTCTAGATTAACTGTTAGGGTCAGTAGGGCCGTCATACTCAGATAACTACCTTGCAGAGTCCTGGATATAGAGTCCTGGAGTTAGCTCTACCCACTTGGTGAGGAGTGGCCTGACAGCCCAGAGGTGTTTAGAAATCATTCCTCATAGAAATCAAGAGTTGAAGTGTTCAGCTTTTAACAAGGAAAAGAAAGGTGTTAGGCTAGAAACCTGAAAGCCATTCTTAGATAAAGGACCCTAAAGGGAGGAAATACTTTAAAGAAAGGTGATGAATTCAGCTTTGGACATAGTAAATTTGGGATTTCTTGGAGAGAATGTTAGTTATGTTTATAGATTAGGAGATTGATCCCTAATAGGGATGTGGATTTGAAATTCATCTGCATGTAGGCATTTGAAATATAAGAATAGGTAAGTCATTCATAAAATAAAAACAGTAGGGAAAAGTCTCATAATTCCCATATCTGAAGTCTGAGTTTTTGAGTCTGCCACCTGATGTTTCAGCTGTATCTTACTCTTGAGTGGCTTGTTTCCTACTGGTTTTGTGATTTTTGATTGTGAGTTTATTTATCTTGGGACCTTATCCTTGAGAATTCTTCCAAGCCTAGATCAAAGGCAGATTGCCAGAGAGGATTTGCACTTGCATCTGTCAAGGTTAGGGGGCAGATATCACCATTCTAGCACCACTCTAAAATTCTGAGTATGAAGCTTTTTAAACCATAATCTAGGTGAGGGTTAGCTTCTGGTTGTATCTGAGAAGACACTGTTGAACTGCTCTTGTAGCCCCCAGTCCCTCACCAACACTCAACGCCAAGGTTAAGAAATTTTCCTTGAGATTCTCTTGGATAACATCTGGACTTTGCCTCTTGTACCTTGAGCCCTAACACACTGTGGAATTGCAAGCTGAAATTCAGGGTTTGGCGCAGTGCTCTGAAGATGAGTGAAAGCTGGTTTCAGTACTCTGCATACTTCTCTAGTTTCCCTCTTTCACTTAGTTTTTAGTCTTGATCATACTTTATTTTCTTTCAAGTTATTGATTAATATATAAAGGTTAAAAATTATCCAGTGTTATTTTCACTGGGCATGTTGATCAAGCTATCTATTCCGTTGTTCTGGCAGAAGTAGAACATCTCTTTTTAGTGCAAGCAGGGACAATTATTGATAGATGCAGGGAGTGCAGTCAGCCTCTAAAATAAAAGTTATAAACTTGGGATAACTGCCAGTGTTTTGTTTGGCCCACATAGTGTTTAGAAAGTAAAAGTCAGGAGATTTCAAATAAAATTTTGGGTATCTTGCTTCTCTTGAAAAATTAGATGTTCTTAACCATATTTTTTGGACTCCGAAATCACTGCAGGTGCTGATTGCAGCCATGAAATTAAAAGACGCTTACTCCTTTGGAAGGAAAGTTATGACCAACCTAGACAGCATATTAAAAAGCAGAGACATTACTTTGCCAACAAAGATCCGTCTGGTCAAGGCTATGGTTTTTCCAGTAGTCATGTATGGATGTGAGAGTTGGACTATAAAGAAAGCTGAGTGCCGAAAAACTGATGCTTTTGAACTGTGGTGTTGGAGAAGACTCTTGAGAGTCCCTTGGACTGCAAGGAGATCAGTCCTGGGTGTTCATTGGAAGGACTGATGTTGAAGCTGAAACTCCAATATTTTGGCCACCTGATGGGAAGAGTTGACTCATTTGAAAAGACCCTGATGTTGGGAAAGATTGTGAGGGCAGGAGGAGAAGGGGATGACAGAGGATGAGATGGTTGGATGGCATCACTGACTCAATGGACATGGGTTTGGGTAGACTCCGGCAGTTGATGATGAACAGGAAAGCCTGGCGTGCTGCGGTTCATGGGGTCGCAAAGAGTTGAGTGACTGAACTGAACAGTATCGGGCTGTCAGTCGTGCTCAGCAGCAGTTGGCTAGAACTGGAAAAGGAGCCGATCCTTTTAAAGTGAACCTGTTTTCTTTAGTTGCAAGCATTTGTATGCATATTATACCCTCCCATTCCAGCTTCTTTCATTCATATTACTTGTAGACACTGTGAATGATCCTTGCGCTGGATAGTAGTGCTAATAGATAGTTTCACATTTGTTCAATGATTTAATTCTAATAACAAACCTGCAGTTTATCTCTTGATAAAGTTTTAGGTGATACTATGCTGCAGAAGGAAATGGCAACCCATTCCAGTTATCCTTGCCTGGAAAATTTCATGGACACAGGAGCCTGATGGGCTGCAGTCCATGGGGTTGCAAAGAGTTGGGCACGACTGAGCGACCAACACTAACACACTGTCCCCAAGCTACAGATGGAAAAAATGGAGGTTCTCTGAGGATATGTAACTCTTTAAGGTCTCACAGTGTCATAGCTAGAATTTGAACAAAGCTTTTTCTGTTCAATGTTATTCTTAACTTTTTAATTAAGCAGTGGAACTGTTCCTCAAATCAAGTCTTAGTGAAGTCCGTTCTGTGAAACCAACAAAGATATCACTGCTTTGATTGAATGGTAGATGAAGTGGGAGATGGGAACCTATGAGGATGGGAACCTGCATGCTCAGCTCTTTGGTAGCATTTAGGCACCTCTCTGGAATCCTTAGACTCTACTAAACCGTTTGAACTCTTTATCTGTAACTAAGCTTAATTTGTTAAATTTTGTGAGTTTTTAGCTTCTTTGGATGTTACAGTTATAGTGTGCCCATTTTTCCTGTGCTTCCTGGTATGTCAGTCTTCCTTAAGATAGTTCATCATATTGCTCAACAGCATTTTTAGTTTAATTTATTTTGATTTATAGTTTAATTTATTTTGGAGCATCTGATAACTAACTCTTCTTTACCTTTCAGATTCTCTTTGTGGCCAGATGGGTTTGTATGGACAGGCTTGTCCATCTGTAACTTCATTAAGGTGAGTGATTTTTTTTTATTAGAACATGTAGCATTTTAAAAGTTATGCTGGTCAAGTCATATTAGAATCAGTTTGACTGTAAGGTTCACAGTAAAACACTGTAGTTTGTTTTGGGAAGTAGTGCTGTTTTGTGAGATAGGGAGATACTTTTGCTTACAGAGAAAGACTAGATAGTAATTGAAATTCCTTTCTAAAGGATGATATAAACAGGATACCTAAATTATCCTCATTTACAATAAATAAGTAAAATGTAAAAAAGTAGGAACTAAATTGTATTCAACCCAGTGGTTTTATATTTTTTTGAAGTTGCCAAATACTTTCTTCAAATTAAATCTTAAGTGAAATCCTGTGAATAAAATAGATAAATGCTGGACTTAGACTTCCATGTTCTACCCCCATAGTTGCCCTTGAGGGATTACTGTAGTTCGCAGAGCACAGTCCGAAAATATAACAAATTTAACCTGTTAATTAAAAATTTTCAGACTGGAATGTGAATTGTTGATGGCAGCACCTACCAGTTACATGTGGTGTTGCAGCTAGCTACCATGTGTTGTTGCTACCATTTACTTGTTCAGCATATTGATCGCCTAGTATAGTGTCAGGAGCTGTCTGAATGCTGAGACTGCAGTAATGAACGTAATGGATTAAAAATCCTGTAATCACTGGGTTTATATTTTGGTGAAGGGATAATTAATAAAATAACTGTTAGATTATTAGTTAGAAGTAACTGTTAGATACTGATAGTGATAAGAGGTAAAAAACAGAGAAAGGGATTAGGAAATTCAAAGATGCGTGTTATTTTAGATAGGGTAGCTAGGGAAAACTTTTATTGAAAAGGTGACATTTGAACAAAGACTTCAAAGAATGGTGGAACAAACCTTTCGTTGGATAGTAGAGGATGAGCATCCCAGGCAGAGGGAACCCAGGAAGTGCTGGGGCAGGAGACTTGCTTTGTATGTTGGAAGAATAGTGAGGTCATTATAGCTGGAACAGAGCAAGTGATGAAGAGAGTTGGAATTAACCAGCTTTGGAGGGCAGGAGAGAGAGGAGGGATACAAAATTGTTAACGGTTGTTAATGTGGAGTAATGGAATCTTCAGGCTTGAAAGAAATTTTGGTGGTTTAGAATGCCACAAAAGAAAAAGTTGCCTTTTTTGTTTTCATATCCTTGAATTTTTATCAGACTAAGGCTGATATCCTTTTTCCTCAGTGGGAAAGCTTTACCCTATGCTGTTTTGGCCTTTCCCTAAGAATACATCTTCCAGCTTATAATGGAAATAGGTGGAGTGATGCTTTTCTACCTTGTTGGAGCCCATATGCCCCCACACCCTCACAACAGACACCTGTATAGTTTTGAAAAGAACTTAAAAATCAAAAGGGCTGTTGTAGAACTAATTTCACTTAAGAGTGATTTCTGCTTAATATGTTGGGAAGAATCATTTTACCCTTTCTTTGAATATTTAAAACTTTAGATATGACCAAATCAGGTTATTTTTGTAGACTTTGATCTTCCACTGATCATAGATTTCCTTAAAGACACTTGTTTGTGGGTTATGCTAACCATGTATTAAAGTCATTTACTGAGATTTTATATCCCTCTATTTGAATGGTTCCGTTTAGGTGAAACTTATGTATGACATTGGATTAGGAATAATAGATACCTAACTTTTTTTGCTTGATAGAATTATATTGGAAGGGATGATGAGAGAGAAAACCATGAATTATTTTATAACTTGCTCACTATGTTATAATTCTTGTGTGTAATACTCTATAATCAAATTTTTATGTGATGTAGCTATAAATTTAGCATTTAGTTAATAAATGCTTCTCAAAGCTCTGTGACACTTGAGTTGAGATACTTAGGATCCTCCTATCCTAATCTTTCATGTTTTTGTAATATTCTGTATGGTCCAGTCCATCTGTGAGGCAGAGAATTCACGTTCTCAGATGTATGGGTAGACAACCATTGTTTGTCATTGATTTTTCTAACTGAAAGCCAGCCAGGTTTGATATAAGGAGGAGAAGAAAAGAATGACTATTTTTTTGGTGACAGGAAGAGAAACTGAATTACTTGAAACCACAATAAACTATTGTCTACTTTTGCACAGTCTTTCCCAAGCCAGAAATGGCCTCCCAACTACACTGTCCCAACAGAAGTAGAGTAAGAAGTCTTACAGTAACTCAAACCCAGTGACAAACACTGCTTATTTGCCATAACTCTCTTTGTATGTACTACCTTTATGTCTTGTATATACCTTCGTATGCTACTATATATCTAGAAAATGACTAACTTCAAGATAGGAAAGCATGTGAGTTGGTGGAGAAGAACCACCATATGGCTGGGAATGAGCAAATGGGTAAGCAGGTGGTGGGGAGGGTTGTAGGCATAGATGAGAGTGGGAGTGGATTACTTCTGTGAAGTAAAGATAGGGGGTGGAATGAAATCATGTGACAACTAAAAATTTTGTTCGGTAGGAGAAGGTACTTAGTGAATTAAAACTCTTCCTCTGCCCTTTAAATATTTAATGTAAGCAAGTTAAATATTGTTTTCCATAGATGATATTTGATCCTTATTGAATTTGAGCATGTTATAATTATTTTTAAAAATTATGCTCACTGTATTTTTATGATTAAAAAGTAATCATAAATCAATTATTGTAGAAAATTTGGAAAAACAGAGATAGTCATTGTTGATAATGTCTTATCATGTAATTTTATTCCAGTAGATACTGTGTGTGTTAAAAAAAGGTGCCCCGAATTTTCTCTTAAAGAATGGTTTGTTTCAGCAAACTACTAAGAAATACAATGTTAAAAAATGTTTTCTCTGCTCTGTTCTGCAGCTGGTCTTTATGTGATTTTAGTAAGGTATTTATTTGCATGTTGCTAAAAAAGTGCTAATTTTATAAATCATGTGATATATATGAGTCACAGGTGTTCCTTGCAGTCTGAATCTACTGCATTCATACCCTAAGTTTGAATAGTAGGAGTCTGGATAGTGAATACTGAGTCATCTATGTTAAATTTAAGTCCTGAGGTTTGAATAGCAAGAGTGAGAGTTCAGGTAATGATGGATATAGTTTCTTTCAGACAGTAGAATCTTAAAAATCTAGCAGAATCTGTTTGCTTACTGAGTTTATATAAGAGGCTTTGAATCCTGAGGTGAATCTCCTTTTTATTTCCAGGTACAGACTCAGTAATAGCAAAAGCTTACTGAAAAAGCAAAAGTTTTCCTTGAACATTTGTTTTATGTAGACAGGTAAACACATATATGTATAGAACATACTACTTTTACATGTTGTAGCATTAGATTTTTTATAATTTGGTTTGATTAAAGCAAAATAAAATTGGGTATTTCTTTGGACTTGTTAAAATAGGGCCGTTTCTGCATATCTGAATTGTGTAGCATTTATGAGGATTGACTTTTTTGGTTCACATGTGCTTTCAGCCTAGGGCACTAGGTTATCAGTAATACTTTCAAGTATCAGTAGTCTTTGACCTTAAGCCTGAAATCTTTTCCTTTCATTATCTTTTCTATTTTTATGGTTCACACTTAAACCTTTTCCTTTTTGTTATGCTTCTCCCTTAAAGATGCCTTTTATTATTGATCCAGTCTGTTTGTTTATGATGTTAGGGAATACATAGGGATTTTTAGCACCAGAAAAAGCTTGTGTGTTAGTGTCCCAAATGAATTTCCCGTCCATCCATTTTCTCATTGCCATTTGATACTGATAACTGTGCTATTTAGAATGACCAGAGAAGGGTAGATTTATTTTAAGGCTTCTTGCTGCCTGGTTTCTAGTAGCAGACTTGGTATTGTTAAGGCAGCTCTGGTATATGGTTGTAGAATCGGGTAGGCATAGGTTCAGATCTCTGCCACATATTATTCATAAGATCTTGGGTAAGTTACTTCACTTCCTAAGTTGTTTTGTAATAAAGTTGTTAATGTTTACCTCACTGGCCTGTTTGGATTCATGGGATCCGTACATAAAGCATGTGGCATAGTTTTTCCTCTCTTGTGTTTTCCAGTAGTAGAAAGGGCTTCCCAGGTGGCGCAGTGGTAAAGAATCCACCTACCAATGTAGGAGACATAGATTCGAGCCCGGGTCAGGAAGATCCCCTAGAGAAGGAAATGGCAATCCACTCCAGTATTCTTGTCCGGAAAATTCCGTGGACAGAGGAGCCTGGTAGGCTATAGTCAATGGGGTCACAAAGAGTTGGACACAACTGAGTGACTGAGCACGCATTCAAACCCTCAGTAGTAGAAAGCAAAGGGGATCATCATTTTTAGAACAAAAGAGGACATATTTGTATCCTTTGCTCTCAGCTCAAGAACATGGGGTAGAAGAGAATTTCTTTCCTCCTTTCTATTTCCCCCTTTCCCTAAATTCTTATTTTTAAAATTTCTTAAAAATTAAAAAAAAATTTTTTATTGAAGGATGGTTGATTTTTAGTGTTGTTGTTTCTAGTATAGAGCAAAATGATTTAGTAATGCATACATATATAGATAGGTATATTCTTTTTCAGATATTTTTCCCACTGTAGTTTATTACAAAACATATTGAATATAGTTCCCTTTGGTACAGTAGGACCTTGTTGTCTATTTTATATATAGTAGTGTGTATTTGTTATTCTCAAGCTCCTAATTTATCCTCCCCCATACCTTTCTTATATGTTTTTTTTTTATTGTACATATAAATGATATATATTTGCCTTTCTGTCTGGCTTAATTCACTTAGTTTGGTACTCTCTAGTATGATAATTTACCAGTAGTGTTCAGGTTTGCAACTGACCTCAGGCTAAGGATATTGCTGACATTTAATATTAGATTTTTATCATATTTATAATTAATATAGTTTCATGTTTTTAAATCAGTTTCACACAGTGGCAGGAATAACTTGCATTATCATAGTGCATCATATTTATCAAACTTCTTGGAATTGAAATCCATTAATTTGTGTGTTTAGTTCTGGTATGTTCCAATTAAATGAAGAGTAGTAATGAGAAACCATCTTAATTTTGACCATTACAGAAACTTTTCTAAAATACGTTTTGAACTTTCTGGCTTATGTTCTAAAGCTTGCATCTCATGTAGTAGCCAGTAGTGTCATGTGGCTGTTTAAATTAATTAAAAAATATCAGTTCCTCAGTCACTAACCACATTTTAAGTGCTTGATAGCCACATGGCCACTGACTGTCATATTGGCTCACACACAAGCATTTCCATTGTTGTGGAAAGTTCTGTTGGATAGTGCTGGTCTAGAGTATCCTAAATGTGATTTAATCGTTGATCTAAGCTGACTTCTAGGGCTTCCTTTTCTGAGCATCAGGTATTGGAGAGTACCATTGACTATTTATTGACTTAAGGATGTATAAAAATTATTATTGACTTTGATAGCTAGCTTTGTGGTATTCTTACTAATATACTAGACCGGGCATTTAAGCATTGTAAAATACATTAATTATACTTCCCCTCACAACTCTTTGAGTTTGGTGTGATTATTATTTTCATTTCACAGATGAGGAAACTGAGATGAAAAGCAACTCAAAACATACAGTGAATAGGGACAGAGCTGGGTTTCATTCACAGGTCTTGCTCCAGGGCCAATGCTCTTAATCACTAAATTCTACCTCTTGTCTGTCAGTATCATAATTTGAGGAGTTCTCTTAAATGAGGAATGCTAAAAAATATTCTGCTTAATTGAAGATACCGTTAAAGAGTAAATGCAAAGGGGAAATACCAATGCAGGAAACAAGGAAAAATGATAGAAAAATAGTGATTTAATTTTGAAACACATTATCTAAAATTGAAAATATCTTTCCTGAAAGGCAGCAGTTTTTTAAAAGGTGGGTGGAGAAATTTAAATTGTCCTGAATGCATATACATGGAGGGAAATAATATCAGAGGTAATAGAGACTACAAAGCATCACTGAATATACTGGCACAGTAAAGGAGGAGTTAAATTTAAACTCTGTGCCTACCAACAGTGCACGGGATATGGAATAATAGTACTGAAAAATAAAAGAATTTATGATTTGATTTAGTATAATGTACTTTAGTCAAGTTTTGCTTAGTTACAAGTAAAGGAAGCCAGCACTGGATATATATCCAAAAAAAGTAAAGGAATTTATTTGGTGAATACTGCAGTATTTCATGGAATCCAGAGATAGCTGGATCTCATAATAGAACTCAGGTTCTTAGGAACCTAGGCAGTGTATTTTCTTCTCTCTTGCTTTTCCCTGAATGTAACTTATTTCTTCATTTTTTACAAACCAGCTTTTCTTTGCTTTTCTGGCACATGGCCATCCCATACCTCACAAGTACATAGCTTGTTCATTCAGGAGACCAGCCCAAACTGTTTCAGTCCTGATTCTGAATTTCCTGAAGAAGAAAATTCAGACAAGCAGTTTGGGTCAGGTACAAATCCTTTAATTTGTTGTTGTGGTACTTTCTTCTAGGGCCCTGGAAATGGAACCAACACTGAGAAAGGGCTTGGTGAGCTAGGCAAAACTTGACAAAAAGTTTGTGATACAAAGCAACATGTGTTCAGTGTTGGGTAATAAGAGTTAGGATTTCAAGAGAGAATATTTTTAGGGTTTAGAGCTTTTCCTTACTGTTATGTTGGTAGTGAATGAAAAACTTGATTCCCATCTTCCTATCTTCATATCAGAACAGAATATCCTTAGGATTGTGTATTTGAAATTGGACTCCTGCTTCAGTTTTGTTTGATTTGATATATATATTTGTATGTATATTTTGTCTATGTATGTATATATATATATACAGACACACATACATATATATTTTTTGCTCAGGGTGCAAGATCTTAGTCCCCTGAAGGAACTGAGCCCATGCCCCTTGCAGTGGAAGCCTGGAGTCTTGGGACCACTGGACTGCTTGGGAAGTCCAGAGTTTGACGTGTATATTAAATACTTACTGTGTGCTTATTTGTATTCAAGATTCTCATAAAAGCAATAAAAGCAGGGAAAAAAGGTTAGCCTGCCCATAGTAGTGCTTACGTGAGAACCTGAGGGATAGGTGCTATGGACAGGTCTCTGTGGAAGGTTATGTCGCTAAATAGAGATTTAAGCAGAGGAACCCTTTTCTTTGTAGTATGTTATCATTCTTCCTTCCCACCTCCCACATAGCTTAAAGTGGGGGAGAGCTTAAAGTGATTAGCTGTGTATAAAAGCACAATCCATGCAGGTTATGGAAAGATGAGACTATTTGAGTAAATGGAGACTGAGATAAACATAGTTCTTCTTAATATATTATAGGTAGGTCTGTAGAAAATTGAAAACAAGAAGAAGAAAAAAAAACAACAAGAAGAAAAGCCCATGTAATAAAACGAGAGGAATGCTGGTTTGGAAGCCATATAAAATGGGGATAATCATTCATATTTCCTTGCAACACAAATTAGTTATGTTTGTTTTTGATACCAAGAAGAAACCTAAAGGATATAAATTCATGGAGGAAGATTATTACTGCCTTTCAGATTGATTTTAGACATTTTACTGTGTATGGAGTAGTATACTCATTATGATTTTCCTGATGACTGATGATGTTGAACATCTTTTAATGTACTTAATGACTACTTGTATGCCTTTGTTCCAATCTTTTGCACATTTTAAAACTGTATAGTTTGTCTTTAAATTGCACTGTAAGAATTCCTTAGATATTATGGATGCAAATTATTTTTTTAAAAAGTAAAATTTTGATAGCATCCAGTTTACCAATTTTTTCTTTCATAGTGTTTTGTTTTTATGTCTTAACTGAGAAATCCTTGTTGTTGTTCAGTCGCTCAGTCGTGTCTTTTGACCCCATGGACTGCAGCCTGCCAGGCTTCCCTGTCCTTCACCATGTCCAGGAGCTTGCTCAAACTCATGTCTTGAGTCGGTGATGCCATCCAGCCATCTTGTCTTCTGTTGTACCCTTCTCCTGCCTTCAATCTTTCCCAGCCTCAGGGTCTTTTCTAATGAGTCAGCTCTTTGCATCAGATGGCCAAAGTATTGGAGCTTCAGTTTCACCATCAGTCCTTCCAGTGAATATTCAGGGTTGATTTCCTTTAGGATTGACTGGTTTGATCTTCTTGCTGTCAAGGATAAATCCTTAGCCACTCCAAATTGCAAACTTTTTTTTGTTTTATTGAGATACGATTGACATGGTACAGTTTGATCTTTGACATATATACATACCCATAAAATCATTACCACAACATGTCAGCCATTTTCAAAAGTTACCTGGTGTCCCTGTGATTCTTCCCTCTTATCCCTCTCTCTACAAGATAGCAGTTGATCTGCTTTTGTTTGTTTATATTTTCTAGAATTTTATAGAAATGGAATCACATGGTATGTATTCTTTTTTGGTCTGGCATCTTTTATTCAGCACAGTTATTTTAAGATTCATGTATGTCTCTGCAAGTACCAATAGTTTATTCTGTTCCATTGGATTTATATATAGAAATTTGCATATTCATTTACCTGATGATGGATTTTTAGATTGTTTCCAGCTTTAACTGTTACAAATAAAAATGCTGTGAACATTTGTATGTATGTCTTTGTGTGGACATATGATT
Organism: Muntiacus reevesi; assembly: GCF_963930625.1. Lineage (NCBI taxonomy): Eukaryota > Metazoa > Chordata > Mammalia > Artiodactyla > Cervidae > Muntiacus > Muntiacus reevesi. The sequence goes on from NC_089249.1 coordinate 162,546,907, forward strand.
TATTTTGGATAAGTACCTTGGAGTGAAATGACTCTTAGCACTTGATGGGTGCATGTATAACTTTAGCAACTGTCAAAACTTTTAGAAGTGGTACCATTTTATATTCCCACCAGCAATGTATGAGAGTTCCATTTGCTTCATGTCCTTGTTAGTACTTTGTATGGCCAGTCTTTTGATTTTAGCCAGTCTAGCAGGTATGCAGTGATATCTCTGTGTAGTTTAATTTGCAGTTCCTTAATAACCAATAACGTTGAGTATCTTTTCTTGTGCCATAACTTACTTACCTTCTTAGTTGAAGTTCATCTGTTCAAATCTTTTGCCCATTGTTAAAAATTGAATTTTCTTTATCAGTGAGTTTTGAGAGTTCTTTATATATCCTGGATACAAGTTCTTCTTAAGATATATGCTTTGCAAATGTTTTCTTCCAGTCTGTGGCTTGTCTGTTTGTTCTAATAGTGTGTTTGGAAGAATATGTTTTTGATTTGATAAAGTGTAATTTGTCAGTTGTTTTATGAATTGTGATTTTTCATGTCATATCTAAAAAGTGTTTGCCTAACCAAATGTTACAAAGATTTTCTCTTATGATTTCTTCTGTAAGTTTTATAGTTTTAGTTTCTACATTTTATTCTGGGATTCATTTATCAAGTTTTTGTGTATGATGTGAGGTAAGGGGTCATTGTTAACTTTTCTTCCCATACAAGTAGCCAGGCAGTTGTTTCAGTACCAATTTTTGGAAGTCTTTCCTTTCCCTGCCAACTTGTCTTGGCACATTTATCGAAAATCACTTGGCTGTATATGTTGGGTCTATTTTTGGATTCTGTTCTGTTGATTTATGTATCTATTCTTTCACCAAAACCACTTGTCTTGATTACTATGGTTTTGCAGTAAGTCTTGAAATCTGAGTCTTAAGTACTTCCTGCTTTACAAGTTGAGGAAAGAGGTTGATAATCCTGTATTTGCTTAGTGATGGGTTAAACATTGAGATAAAGACAGATGCTCATATATATGAATTACCAGTTAAATTTTTAGAAGATGGTAAGGAACTGTGGCTTCCTTGAGCACGTGGGAGAAAATAGTTCCACCGAGGAAAGATGGTGGCCGTTATGGAAGACGTTTCTTGTAAGGAGAAGAAGATAAAGTCTGTGTTAAAGACAGCAAAGGTAGTCTTTAAAGTGAGGATGGCAAGAAACAAGAAGTAGAAACAAAGAATATAAGGTCCTTATGAGCCAGTAGTGAAATAAGCAAGATAATTCTCCCCGGAGTCTATGCTGCAGCAGTTTGAACAGATTATTAGTAAATGTTTCACCCTACATTGGGTGGGATTTCTATGAAAATTAATCCTCTTCAGACCTCTTCATACCACAGAATGATAATCAGTATTAATGTATTATATTAATTGATAGTGATTGATGTGCTCTTAGAAAAGAAGGTCTTATTTATATATTAGCTAATAGGTAGCATCTTAAACTTTTTGGTATCAAAAATTATTTAGTGTTCAAGGAGCATGCATTTGTGACTTTTATCTGTCAAAATTGATTGTATTGAAAAGTTAAAACTAAAACAAAATTAAAATATTTATTAATTTACATAGATATAAAGTAAACTAATTATATGTTAACATAAAGAACATAATATGAAAAATCATTGTATTTTCCAAAACAAAAATTTAGAAGATTAGTGTTGCTTTACATTTTTGCAAATTTTTAAAATGTCTGGCTTCATAGAGATAGCTGGATTATATTCTGTGCCTCTTCATTCAGTGTCTTTTGATAGCATCCATCACATAGCATCTGAACAGCTCCACTGTACACTTTTGAGAGGATGACAATGAAAAAAACAATATCTTACTCTGAAAACTGTTTTGATCCTTTAGATCCCCCGAAAGGGTTTGTACTATACTTGAGGACCACTGAGCTGTAAACATCATATGTAGCAGCTTAAGCTGTTTCTTTAGCATTTTTTGTATATCACACTTAACACTTAAAAATTAAATGGGCTCACCTTCCATGATTTTAACCTTCTGCTAACATGGATGCCACATTATTGGTATAATGTCATGGAGGCAGTGTGTATGGAGAGATCCAGTAAATGTTGTATATGGTGAGTTGAAGCAGTATGGTTACAGAGAGGTCAGGATAAACACTTAAATGAGTAAATACATGTTACTCAGAGGACGTTTTGGAGAAGGCAGTGGCACCCCACTCCAGTACTCTTGCCTGGAAAATCCCATGGACGGAGGAGCCTGGTAGGTTGCAGTCCATGGGGTCATGAAGAGTCGGACACGACTGAGCGACTTCACTTTCACTTTTCACTTTCCTGCATTGGAGAAGGAAATGGCAACTCACTCCAGTGTTCTTGCCTGGAGAATGCCAGGGACGGCGGAGCCTGGTGGGCTGCCGTCTATGGGGGTCTCACAGAGTCGGACACGACTGAAGCGACTTAGCAGCGGCAGCAGCAGAGGACGTTTATTATTGCACGAAAGTGAAAGTCACTCAATCGTGTCCCAACTCTTTGCGACCCCATGGAATTCTCCAGACCAAAATACTGAAGTGGGTAGACTTCACCTTCTCCAGGAGATCTTCCCAACCCAGGGATCAAACCCAGGTCTCCCGCATTGCGGGCAGATTCTTTACCAGCTGAGCCACAGGGGAAGCCTGAGAATACTGGAGTGCGTAGCCTATCCCTTCTCCATCGGATCTTCCTGACCCAGGAATCGAACCTGGGTCTCCTGCACTGCAGGTGGGTTCTTTACCAACTGAGCTATGAGAGAAGCCCTTATTGCATATACACATATTTTAAAAAAACTGAGTATAAGAACTATTGTGATAGCAGATTCTGTTTTGGTTTTTAAGTAACATGTAAAGATGCCTTTGAGTATTCTTATATCAAAGAGATTCTTGTTCATTAGCTTTCCAGCTACTCAAGACACATAGAGATTCTAATATGTAGAGTGAAATATAAATGCAAAATACAGTACTTACATGATGACAGAATGTAGTTCAGTGGTTAATGTCCAGAAATATTTGTTTTTTCCTCCTTAAATTGTAGAGTAAAATATTTTTAAGGTGAAAATTACATATATAGCATAAAGGTATCTTGACAGTATGATTCCTAAGCTTTAGCGCAAATGGACTTCTAACTTTGAGTATGGCTTGTATGAATTTATGAATCTCAGATTATATATTTGAGTAATAGAGTAATTTGGAGAGAATATAGAGAAGAGCAGTAACTATATTATGGTTCTTAATTCAGATCCTGTTGGAGTTCTGGACATTAAACTTTGAGAAGGAATCCAAATGGTGTTAATACTGTAAATAATATGAAGCATCATTGTGATGATGACTGGTTAGAGTCATCATCACAATTCTGACCAGTTCTCATATTCCAAGATAGACTTTAAAGAAATTTTCTTCTGTAGTGAGGGAGATATAGATTAGCCTGTTAAAATATTATTATTGCAAACAGTGAATTACTACATACTTTTTGTGAACTTTTCTTCCCTTGGAGATAAAGAATATTGTTGGTCTCCAAAACAGGTCTCCAAACCATGGCTTTTAAAAATAATATAATGAGGTTCTTTTTCATCTCTGATTTTATGATAGGTACCTCTGAAACCACAATTCTGCTTGCAAATGGCAGTTACCTCACTAACTCCCTCAAGTTTTTGCATAAGCTTTGTTGTGAATATTCTTGGAATTATAGGGGTGAGACAAAAGTTGTGAAGGTCAAGAGTTTTGACTTGTGAACTTATTCTATTTGTGTATTGGATTTCTTATCCTAAATTATGATTCTTCCACCTGTATTCTCACTTCAAACTAGTGAGGATTTTTGTAGCTTGTCTTTTAAAAAGATCATTATTCATTGGAAGTTTAAAGGCTCAGTCATTCATGCCTTAGTGGTGATTAGTTTGATGCTGTCCACTTTCCTTCTAAATAGAGCAGAGATAACAGCTTTGAAAAGGTGAGAGTGTTTACTGGAAGAGAAGAGCAAGTTATTAATTTTGGAGCTTATAATACCAACTTCAGGGATGAATTTTGGAGGCTTATGTCAGTGTGAGATGGGAGAGCCAAGATAAAGATGTTACTTAGACGTATGCCTGATATAAACCATGTACATTGAATTTTATCAGGAACAAACCGGTTCTATACCAGGAAAACGGAAAATTTTATTTCTTTTTTCCCTTGTTATACTTCTTTCTCTCTGCTGCAAAATATCCAGCTGAGGCTTTTATACTTCTAGAACTTTGGATTTTTAGAACTCCTTTATAGAATAAATAAGATTTTGTGGGCTGTTTCAGGAATCCTCATCATAGAATCTTATTTCTGTGGGAAAAGCATATTTTCAATTTTCATATGCAGTCTACAAACAAAATTTAAAAACAGCCCTTTCTGGGTCATTTCTTTGGAGTAAATAATTGAATGAGGGGCTCATTTCCATTGAGGTTGATAAATGATTATTGTGTGATTTAGGGCATGTCAGTTTAAAACCACTGAATAAGAGTGACAGTCACTTAAAATTTAGAAAATTCTGAAGAGTAGGAATTTGATGAAAATCGGTAATATTTATTGAGTGCTTATTTACAGAACTCTTCTTCAGTCAGTCAGTTCAGTCGCTCAGTCGTCTCCGAGTCTTTGCGACCCCATGGACTGCAGCACGCCAGGCCTCCCTGTCCATCACCAGCTCCCAGAGTTTACCCAAACTCATGTCCATTGAGTCAGTGATGCCATCCAACCATCTCATCCTCTTTCGCCCCCTTCTCTTCCAGCCCTCAATCTTTCCTAGCATCGGGGTCTTTTCAAATGAGTCAGCTCTTTGCATCAGGTCTTCTTAGTGGTTTGTATATATATCTCATTTAATCCTCACAACAGTTCTTTGGGGTGGGTACTGTTTTTATCCTCACCTTACAAAGGAGGAAACTGAGGCATAGTGAGGCTAATTTACTTGTTTAAGATCTTATAACTTAAAGTGAAAGAACTTGGATTTCAGTACAGGCAGTTTGCTCCAGAGCCTGTGTTCTTTTTTTTAGAAAAATCAATTTATTTTTAATTGAAGGATACTTGCTTTACAATATTGTGTTGGTTATTGCCATACATCAACATCAATCAGCCATAGGTATAGTATGTTCCCTCCCTCTTGCAACTCCCTCCCACCCCCTACCTCACCCCACCCCTCTAGGTTGTCACAGAGCCTGGGTTTGTGTTCTTTCAGTCATAAAACAGAGCCTGTGTTCTTAATCACCATATCTTTTCTAAAGTAGGATGTTGGCTATGTTATTTTGCTGAAATTGAACTAAGAAACTTTGGCTTTGCTGGTATGTGATAACTAATTTTCAAAAATAACAGCAGCTACTTTTGCTTGGAATAACTTAAATTGCTTCAGTTATACATGAAAAAAATTTTTTTTTAATTTCACATGCTTCCAAAATGTAAGGTCAATCTGTAGGTAGATTATTTTTTTACTTTTTAGGTTTCTGCCGCAATATGCCTTGGGTACCCAAATATCTACATGTACTCTTCTTCCTATAAATAGAACTTCCTTCCCTCTTTCCCAAGAGAAACAACCTAGAATTTTTTACAGTTATTATATCTAGCTGAAATTCTAAGTTCTCTGGGTGCTTTCACTTTGATTAGATCTCAGAGTGGCTTCTTGGTTTATGGTAGAGGAGAAGGAGTAGAATAAAAGCAGTAAAAGCTGTTAGTTAGAAAATGGGATAATGAGAAGCACAAAATAGTCACTAGGCCATATTGATTATAAAATCCTCCTGGGTAGCAGTGGTAGAGCCTCACTCCATGACAGTACAATAAGTTCCTTGATTCTGCTCTTTGGGCTCTGCATTGTTCCCTGTGCCCTCTGAAGGGACTCACCTTGTGTAGTATCCCCTGTGGCCACATCTGAGGTGGGTATGGGCGAAGATGCCCTTTCTGGGAAATGCACAACTTTATAGCTCACTTCTTACTGATTAGCTTGGGTGTTATTTTGGATACCTAAGAGACTTTTGCAGTCTAGGCACCCCCTTGCCCCCATACAGTTATTTTAAAAAGCTTAATTTTCTAGACTTTTTGCTACTTTGAGCCAAAGGACATGCCTAGGCAGAATTTTTTTAATGTGAAGACTCTGTCCTCTGTGCTCCAAACTTACCCCAGGGACTTCTAACCTGGTGCCATGGAATCCCTTCACAGTCTGGTGAAACCTGTGGACCCTTCTCAGAATAAGTTCTCAAAATTCATAAAATAAGATACTTAGGATTATAAAAGAAACCTATTAATTATATTAGCAAAATATTAACTTTATAACAGTAATATGTGTATCTTTGAATTAACACATTAAGTAAAAAATCTAATGGCAAATCTTAATACACAGTCATAAATTTGAAGTAGTGAATTTAAAAAGTTGAGATTCTGGAACATTTATCATTTAACATTTATCATATAATACATTATATGAATGTATTAGTGATTTTTGTTGATGGCAGAGTCGTGGATACTGTTAATGCTACTGTGGTTTGTTGTATACTTCTCATAATTAAAGAAATTGCTTAGTTTCAGTTACAAGTTAGTGGAAATAAAGACTGTATTTCCCCCCATCCAGGTTCTTTTCGCCTCTTTTAGATCTTGAGGGAATGATGGCTCTGGTGAGGCCATTGAGGTAATAGTCTTGGGTAGGAAGTCCGCACCCTCCCAGCATTGCTTTTGTGCGGCAGGACAGCACTCTTCTCTATTGCCAAGGCTGCAGTGTTCCAGCTGTCACTCAGGTACTTCAATTTGCTCTTTCAGAAGCAGTTTGTGGGTTTTTTTTTTTTTTCTTTCCCCAACCATGTAGGGCTTCAAATTATAGAACTTTTAGCTTGAACTGCAGGCCATAGGCAGGGAGTACCTCCCTTAGCAAATCTGCGTTTTCTTCATCTCTGCTTGCAACTCTTAATTGAAGTTAATTTCTCTTTTAAGACTTTGTTTTAATTAACTAGAAGGAGGCAACACATGCCAGTATTCTCGATTTTTCCTATAGTAGTTCTCTACTTACTATATAGCCTCAGTTTGCATATGATCTGTTTTCCAGTTACAGTGGGTGACAATTTGACCAAATCCTGTCACCCTTTAGTAAGTGTTACCAATTTTCCATCCTGCAGTATTAGAGTTCTTAATGTTTACCACATCAACTCCTCTAAGAGAGTATCTTATTTTAGGTCCTATTACTTGTATCACCTCACTTCCATGTCCCACATTCCATATTTGTTAGTAGTTGCATTCACCTGCTGGTAGAGTTCTTTTTATAGTAGTTAAACACGTAAAACTTCCCTGGTAGCTCAGTGGTAAAGAATCCACTTGCAGTACAGGAGATATGGGTTCGATTCCTCACTTGGCATTAAAGGAAATGGCAGTGCACTCCAGTATTCTTGCCTGGAAAATACTATGCACAGAGAAGCCTGGCAGACTACAGTCCATGGGGTCGCAAGAGTTGGACATGACTTAGCGACTGAACAACAGCAGACATAAAAAAAGTCTGGAAGGTAGCAGTTCAGGAGGACTAGGATGGCAGCTTCACAGTTGGTTCACCAAAAAATCAGGGACCCAGATCCCTTCTTTCTGCTCCATGTCTTCAGCATATGACTTCCATTTCCACAGATCACTTTATGGCCAAAGATGACTGTTGGCACTCTAGCAGTTGTATCCACATTCAGGATAGGGCAAAAGGTGTAATAGTATCCAGAATAAAATTTGGGTTGTAGTCTTAAGGAAGAAGGGCACAGCAGGTATTAGGTGGCAGTTAGTGGTCTCTGCCATCGACCTTGCTTTTGATTGCCTTGAGTGCTGACACGCAGTAACAGGAATTGTTTTAAAATGTTTAAATGTATATATGTATTTTGACCCCTGAGATGCATGTGATCAGAATTACTGCTGTGGTAATTACAAGGATTTCTTTTAAGTTCCCAGTTGCTCAGTTTTTCACATGATACCAAGTCTTAAGATAAAATGCCAAGTGCTAGGAATGGAGGGGGAAGATTCAGGCATATCTAGGTCACAACATCATAGCCCTCATTATTCTTATTTTCCTTGATGTCTTCCTCTTAGGTCCATTTAGGAAAGCCAACAATATCTCTACCCATTTCCCATTTTTTCAGTCCTATTGAAGTCTTGAACTTTTTCTTTGTAAGCTTTGGTTACTCCTCAGGTATTAGGGAAATTACACAGGGAAGCCAAGCAACAGGCTGAAGTAGCTAAAATGTGAATTTCTGATGGAATCAGTGGCAGTATTTCATTAAGTGGGGTCAGAACCCCCTTCCTCCTCCTGTGTCATGACTTAGGGTGGAGTTGTTATATCGTGATACTTTGTACCTTTTCATTGTATGCAGAGAAAATTCCTCATGCAACTCCTTTTAAGCAATAGATACCATTATATATTTAAGAACTTCAGACATAATTTCTTCATGCCTTGCTTTATCCTCACGTAACATTATCTTACCTTTGCTTCCATCTCCCCGTTTTACCCTCCTCTTCTAGTAGAGCTTTCTGTTTCTGCGTAGTGCTACTTGTCAGTCTGTGCTGAGTCATACTTTTTTTCCAGCTCGTATAGGACTTCAATCTTGTTATCCTTCCTCATACTGTTGAGTCCTCTTCTTTTACCTCTTGCTTTAGCTTGTAAACATGTTTGATCTTGTTTGTTCGGGGAGGAGCATACCCACACCTTTATTGGATAGTCACTGTTCCGAGCATTTAAGCACCCTTTACCTACTTATTCCTAGGCATTGCAGGAACAGAAAATAATTAGAAAGTTCCTTCTGAGGAGTTCATGGCCTCGTGAGAGAGTTAAAGATAACTTAATTCTGTGTAAGTTCTATAATAGAAGTATTTATAATCTGTAGGGGTAACATCTAGTTCAGTTTAGGAGGTGGAGAATAAGAAGAGTAGATTGACAAGACTTTCAGGAGGGGGAGGTAGGGAAAAGGAAGTGAGGATAGAAAGCTTATCATGTAATTGTACATGTAAAAACAGCATGGTCAAGCCAAACTGAGGTTATAATTGCTCTAGGAATTTATCAAGAAGGATTAATAAAAGGTTAATGAAAGCTAAAGTAGTTGAAAATGAGGCATTTAGAATTAGTATAATAGGAGAAGAGGAACCATTGAAAGTTTTTGGGCACAATGACAGGAAAACGTAGCTGACTTTTCTTTTCGAGTATATGCATGGACCCTGGAGGTGCTTAGTGGGGAGGAATCAGAGCCTACGGGGCCAGCTAGGAAGCTTTGGGAATGAGGTGAGGTAATGAGGGCCTGACATTTCTTAACCAGATTTCCATAACCAGATTCCTCAGAGCCTCTCATGCTGTTTTTAAATCTATCACCATCTGTTCTCTTACACAAGTGGACTTCTGTCATCACCATTCCATTGAGAGGTTTCTTTCTAAAGTTACTTGATGATCTGGCCAAATCTAATGGTCATTTTTTTTGTCTTCTCGGTGGAGAACCACTGTAGCAACCAGCATAAGCAGCAACAATGGAGACACTTTTTATCTCCCCAACAAGAATATGTAAAATTGAACAAACAGCAAAGAAAACAGAAACCCAGTTTTTCAGATTTTAAATTTAAGAGAGATTTTTATAGTCTGCCTCAAATTACAGTAGAACTAGTAAACATAAGCACAACAATTGAATACTTTTTACTCATGATGTATTTTACTAGGCACAAATTCTTTCCATCCTATTTAGATCTTAACCTACTTCAAGTCTTAGCTAAAGTTCTTCCTTCTGTGTTTCTTAAGGCTGTAGCCCATGTTGTCTTCTGCTTTTCTCTGAACCATTACAGAACCCATAGCTCTTTTTCAACTCTTTTTTTGTATTTGACTTTCCTAGTTGGAATATAGTTTCCTGGAGGATAGAAATTTTTTCTTAATTGCTGTGTATATAAAATTTTACTCTAGAATAGTCTTGCACACTTGTGTAATTATAAATTCTTGTTAAATGTTATAGCAGTATTAAGTACTTAGTGTATGTTCATGTTTTATTACTGAGATTCTCATAAAATCTCAGTGGCACTGGTGGAAGGAAACAGAAGTTAGAGATGGTTTTCAATAGGGAGCATCCACAATATCAGTTATATTCCAGTTTGCAATGTACTTTTACATTATCTTTGAAAATGTGACTAGCTGCGTGGGGAATTTGAACAAAATAAAGCTATTTGGTAGAGACTTAATTGAGGCCAATATGATGACAGCCTGGTTTAATAATAGCCAATGCTTGTAGAATAAAATGTGAATAATAATAGCAGCAGCTATCAATACTATTATCACCACCACTAAGAGCTAACATTTATTGCCTGTTTATTGTTTGCCAGTCACTGTACTTTATATCAGCAAGAGGTAGATACTATTATTCTAATATTATGAATAAGTATGGTAGGAAAACTGCTAGATTGGGCATCAGGAGCTCTGAGCTCTGATTTTAGTTCTACTGTTAACTATTTGTATAAATTAGTTTTTCATCTTTAGATTGAAGCGACTGTTCTCTGACCTTTGGGTACTTTGCCTACTCTTTGACATTCTGTGATCTCTAAATTATCTTGGCTCCTTATTCCACAAGTTTCTATAACTTCTTTCATTCTGGAAACAGACATTTCTGGCTGAGATTGTAGAACAGGAGGGTAAGGTTTTTTTTAGATCTCTGAAGGTGCTGTGTAGAGGAATTTAAAGTTCAGGTTTCAGAGGAATGCATATTGTAGAGATGGGAAGGAAAAATGAAAAATGTAAAACTGTTGATCAGAATATAAGAAAAAGAATATCTGGTAATGCAGATAGAATCCTCATGGCTGTCTCTTGATTTTACTGCTGTTGATTAATCTTGTTTACCTTATGGTTCATTAGTACCCTCCCTAGATACTCTTAGAGCAGTATTAGTTAATAACACTTGTTGAGTGTTTCTTCCTAGTGTAAGTTACTCATTTAATTTTTAATTCTCAAAGTAGTATTTTAATTATAGGTACTATTATTGTTTCATTTCACAGATGAGATGGGGGTTAGAGATACTAACATTTTCATAGTCTCACAGATAGTAACTGGTAGATTATGTACTTGAATTCTCGTCTGCTTGACTCTAGAATCTGTGTTCTTTATCAGTTCTACATTGCCTTCCAGAAGTTCAGATCCTAAGCACAAAGTGTAGGTTGTTTTTTGCCTGTGGTCATTTGGAATGAAGGGTATATGTGGGATTTTCTTTGCCACAATTTTTTTCTTTTTACTGAGATATCTTAAGTTTCCTATTTTATTTTCTTTTTTCCTTTATTTTCATATCAGTTGGAAGTCTTTCATGCCTCTCTGCTTTGTTGTCAGGCTCACTTTTCCTGCTGCTTTGATCCCAGGATAGGAAAGTTTGTACCCTTTGTTGAAAGTTAGCTATGCTAGTGTGAAGTGTCCAGCTTTGTTTCTATATTTTATCTTCCATTCTTAGAGCAGCTTCCTTCTCTCTCCAGAATATGTGTTAACCTGGCAGGTGTTGTTTTTTCTTTTTTCCTTCTTTGAATGGTAATGGTTTGAAATTTTTCAGCCTTGGAGAGAAATAGATTACAGAATCCAGATTACTGGGATGTTTTTGTAAGCCTGTCCTTGAGTTTTTAACGCTTCTTTTCCTGCTTTTCATTTATGTGACTTTATCTCTTATATCCTATACTCCCAGATCTTAGTTTTTTTAAAGCTTATTTGACTTTTTTTTTTTTTTAACCACATGGTGCTGCCCATTCTCCATTTCTGTATTTCATTGGTGTCCTTGAGTTTGCATTCCTCTTTTCGGTCAACTCCCCCAGCTAACTTGCCTCTTTGCTATTCTTGTCTACCCTGCTTTGCTCTTCCTACCTCCCACCTGCTCAGCTATACCTTCTTTCCTCCATGTAAATTCCTGTGCCTATTTCTCAATTACTTCTCTGACCTCTTGCCTACACTTTACTTTTGGTATTCTTTTATATGATTTCCCTAAAATTTATGTAGAAGAAATGCCAGATATGTAGTCCTAAGTTTTAAAAGGGCCTGTGGTGTTGGTGAGTAAAGAGCTGGACTGCAGAGAGATTTTTTTTCGTACTGTGATCCTGTCTCTCTGTTCAAAGTGACAGATAGTTGTTTTAAGAAAACTGACATAAAAATCACTTTGTGTGTATGCATTTTTCTATCTCTTAGATAGTTTCAAACCAAATTTGTTGTGTTTTGGAGAGGAAGAAATTAAGAAAAAAGATTGGAAATGTTAATCCCTTAAATATTCTGTCTGGTCATTAATATGCTCAATCTTTTTCCTCCAGATTTAACTCAGGCTTTCCCTCACTTTGGAACTCCTAGATTTGTGAATATTGGATATTTTGAGAAGCAGGGGTTCTTTCCTTGATATTGACTAAGGAGTCTATTTACCTTCAGGATGACATCTGAACTGGAGAGCAGCCTAACATCTATGGACTGGTTACCACAGCTCACCATGAGAGCAGCCATCCAAAAATCTGATGCTGCACAAAATGCACATGGAACAGGAATTTCCAAGAAGAATGCACTCCTTGACCCAAATACAACCCTGGACCAGGAAGAAGTCCAACAGCACAAAGATGGGAAACCTCCATACAGTTATGCCAGCCTCATTACATTTGCAATTAATAGCTCACCCAAAAAGAAAATGACTCTGAGTGAGATTTACCAGTGGATTTGTGATAACTTCCCATATTATAGAGAGGCTGGCAGTGGTTGGAAGGTAAGGATTTTATTTAAATTTTTATTTTTATACTGTGAACAGGAACAATATTAGCTTCTACTGAAGGTAAAGCTTTGTGGAGGTTCATGTAATTAAAGATGAAATTCTGATTACTAGTCATTTTTAGGATGTAAAAGAAATGTTTTTAATTCAATGAATAACTATTTTTGGTAGAATATTAATTTGTTAGAACTTTATTATATTAGAGGGCTGACATAGCGTAAAGTGGAAGTAGGGATAATGTAGCATTCACTGGAAAATAGTACCCACAGTTCAGGTAAGTTGAGAGTCTAGGGTTAAAAAAAACCAACATAGTATTGCAAATAGTATTGTTTTCATGACCCGAGATTTTTTCAAAACCTTTATTTTGAAAGAATTCTAGATTTACAGAAGAGTTATGTAAATAGTACAAAGTGTTCATCAATATCCTTCAACCAGTTCCTCCATGTTAATACCTTATATAACCAACCGTTAACAAAACTAAGAAATTAATACTTTTGACTAAGCAGTACTGTTAGCTACTAAGTAAATTACAGACTTTATTCAGATTTCACCAGTTTTTCCACTAATGTCTTTTTATGTTCCAGGATTCATTTCAGGATCTAGTCTAGGATCCCACATTGCATTTTGTTGTCATTTGTCATGTCTCCTTAAGCTTCTCCAATCTGTAACTGTTCCTCATCTTTTCTTGCCTATAATGATCTTGACACTTTTGAAGAGTACTTGACACTTTTGAAAAGTACTTGTCTGGTATTGTGTAGAATGTTCCTCGGTTTGGATATATCTGATATTTTCTTGATTATATTGAGGGTAGTGCATTTTGGGGAGGGAAAATACAGAAGTGATGTGTCCTTTTCTGTATATCAGTCATATCAGGGGGAATTTGATGTCAGTTTATCTTATTACTGGTAATGTTGACCTTGGTTCTTTGGTTAAGATGGTGTCTGTCAGGTTTCTCCACTATAAAGTTACTATTGATGACTTTGTAAATTATGAAATGTTTTGGGGGAGATACTTTGGCATGCAAGTACCCTATTTTTTCCTTAAAACTTTATTCATTTCAGCTTTCATTGGTAGATCATTACAGCAGATTTTGTTTTCTAGCTGTGGTTTTCTCTCTTTTCCTTTATTCCTTCCATATTAATTGGGATTCTTCTGTTAAAAAAAAAAAGCTTGTCCCTTCTTCCCCTTTTATTTATTTATTCATTCATTAAATCATTATTTGTGACAGTTGGCACTCATGGATATTTATTTTTTGTATTGCTGTTATTTGTTCCTCAAATTGGTGCTGCTTTTGCCATTGGGAGCTCTTAACAAGTTGGCTCCTGTAACTGTTGATACATGGTTCATTTCTTTTGTTTACCCCTTAAATTTGTGACTCCACGAGATGTTCCAGGCTCATCTTACACCTTTCCTGCTCCAGCTCTAGAATCAGCTGCCTTTTTAAGAAGTCTGACCTCCTCACCTAAGCTTTTTCAGGAACCTTCAGATTAGTTACCTGCCTAACTTATGTTATGCAACAGATAACTCAACTTTCCATTGTATCTGCACGTGTTGCATTCGTATCCTTATGGAGGAGTTATCCACTTGTGTGCCTCATGGAGGTGTGTATATTTGTTTATGTGCTTGTGGAATAAGGGGGTTTACAGAGCTGCCATCAGCTGGTAGTTACACTTGTTTCTCTTAAGCTTTCCTGTCTTAACATCTTTGTCTTTTTTGTTTGAGTCTATTTATAAAAGGCATTTACTGAATTACTGTGTACCAGTGATGTGCTCTGTACCGTGCCAGATAACCAAGTGCCTTATGGGAAGGGATTTTTTTTTTTTTTAATCTCTTCCTCTACTCCATGCCCCAGCATAGTACTTGCATTTAGTAAGCCTGAATAAATGCAGTTTGAATGAAAGCCAGCATCCTGGTCCCAGCTTTCTTTCCTAGCTTTCTTTTTTGTTAGTTCCCTCTCATATACTCTTTCTTCTTCTATCTGTTCCCACCTATTATGTCCTCGCTATAGATATTTTGATTTCTTGCTTTTTTCTCTTACTTGTCCTTAGACTTTCTCTCTCGCCCTTTTTTCTGTTAGCTTTATTCTGTTTATTCTTTAAGCTCATATGTAACCTCTTTTCTCCCTGTAGAATTCATCTTTTGTGTTTCCATATGTTTTATTAACTCTATTACCAGGTGGCACCAGTGGCACAGAACCTGCCTGCCAGTGCAGGAGATACTAGAGACGTGGGTTCGATCCCTGGATTGGGAAGATCCCCTGGAAGAGGAAATGGCAACCCACTCCAGTATTCTTGCTTGGAAGAGAATCAATCCCATGGACAGAGGAGCCTTGCGAGCTGCAGTCCATGGGGTCACAGAGTTGGACACGACTAAGAGACTTAGCACACAACACTATTATAGAACTTACAGGTTTTTGTTCAGAGATTTTATTTCGTCTTAGTCCACCCGTGAGTGCCAGATTCGGTCTGTTGTATTTCTTATTGCTGACCAGCCCACGTTATGGTCTGAAACTGATTTAGAAATACTGGTATTTCACCTGAAAGATACATGGTTTGAATGTAATGAAGGAGAAAAATGGGAATGGGTGGAGAAATAATGCTGCTTTTTAGAACTAAAAGATACGCCAGGGAGATTATCTGGTTCAGTTTGTTGCTTTAGGAAGCCCTTTAATATTTCCAGGGATTGCTATTTCATAATTATTCTTTTAAAAAAAGTTTCTTCCATCCAATTTTAGGAGCCTAGAACTTGTCATAATTACTTTTAAGTTTTAAAACGTTTTGTAAACATAGAAATGTATTATTTTGACCACTTGAAATGGAGATACATGGAAAGTGATTTATCTTCTCCTTTGCCAAGGTCCTATCTCTCTTTTCATGTTTACAAGTTCCCATTCATTGTCCTTAGATTTGTTTAACATTGCTTGTGCAATTTTCTGTTCACTATTTCTTCTTCAGGTATGGAGGAGATGGGTTAGCTAAAAATGGAAGGTCATGTAGAATTTGTGAAATTAGCCTGTATTGGATGAAAAGAGAGTGGAATAAAGATCCTAAAGCAGTTGTCATCCATCTTTCCAGAAATGTAGAGCCAGTTAAAGTTACCCAGAGGAGAAAATGTTGCTGTGCTTGCTTAAAAGATTCAAATACAATTTTAACGTTTAGGTGAAGTGAAAGTCGCTTAGACGTGTCTGACTCTGTGACCCCATGGGCTCTACAGGCCATGGAATTCTCCAGGCCAGAATACTGGAGTGGGTAGCCTTTCCCTTCTCCAGGGGATCTTCCCAACCCAGGGATCAAACTCAGGTCTCCCGCATTGCAGGCGAATTCTTTACCAGCTGATCCACAAGGGAAGCCCAATATTTAGGTGAACTCTCTTTCATTTTGTGCCAAGGCATTGAAGGGAGATCACAGATTAAAAACAGTCCTTTGAATAATCCATGAGATTTCAAAAAACTATATGAGTTTCTATAATTGAATGATTTTATAATCTGAACTAGAGGAAAAGGAATTTAGACTTTTGTGCTATCCACCTCATGGAAGAAAATTAACCTGTTACGGGAATTTAAGGTAATAAAAGAAAAATATGAAACAGTGGTATTGGTATGTGGGGTATAGTCTACTTTTCTGAGTGAAGGAAAAAGAAATAAGAGTATATTATGTATTTGCTTATTGTAAAAAGAAATTTAGGAGTAATAAACTAGAAATACAGTGAATGTAGTTATCTATAGGTATGTATAGTATTGAGGTAGAAGAGAGAGAAGGGAATGAGATTTTGAGTGTACCTTTTTATATAGTTTTGAGTTTTAAAACATCGTAAGTGTTTTACACATTTCAAAAACTATATGTAAGTAAATAAAGGTTTAAAAAAGAAAATCTTAAAACTGAATATAAGTAGTAGTAGTTGTAACTCAGCTAGTAAATAATCTGTCTGCAATGCAGGAGACCCTGCTTCTATTTCTGGGCTGGGAAGATACCCTGAAGATAGGTTACCTACTCCAGTATTCTTGGGTTTCCCTGGTGGCTCAGACCATAAAGAATCTGTCTGCAGTTTGGGAGACCTGGGTTCGATCCCTGGGTTGGGAAGAGCCCCTGGAGGAGAGCATGGCAATGCATTCCAGTGTTCTTGCCTGAAGATCCCCATGGACAGAGGAGCCTGGCGGGCTACAGTCCTGACACAACTGAGTGACTTAAGCACACAACACATACACACAGTTGTTGTGCAGTCAGTCTTCTGGATTCTCTCTAGACTGAGATCTTGGGTTATTTTCTTAAAATCCTTTGTTCCTAGACTTTCGTGGTCATCTCTTCTTGATCCTTGACCTTGATTATTGTGTTCTGTTTTTTGTTGTTGTTCAGTTGCTCAGTTGTGTTCAACTGCGAAATCCCATGGACTGCAGCACGCCAGGCTTCCCTGTCCTTCCCTATCTCCCGAAGTTTGCTCAGACTCATGTCTGTTGAGTTGATGATGCTGTCCAACCATCTCATTCTCTGTAACCTCCTTCTCCTCCTGCCCTCAGTCTTTTCCAACATCAGGGTCTTTTCTGATGAATCAGCTCTTTGCATCAGGTGGCCAGAATATTGGAACTTCTGCTTCAGTATCAGTCCTTCCAATGAATATTCAGGGTCAGTGTCCTTTAGGATTGAGTGGTTTGATCTCCTTGCAGTCCAAGGGATTCTCAAGAGTCTCCTTCAAGTCTCCTTTTAAACCACAGTTCAAAAGCATCAATTCTTCGGTGCCCAGCTTTCTTTACAGTCCAACCCTCATATCCATACATGACTACTGGAAAAACCATAACTTTGACTAGATGAACCTTTGTCAGCAAAGTAATGTCTCTGCTTTTTAATATACTCTCTAAGTTGGTCATAGCTTTTCTTCCAAGGAGCAAGCGTCTTTTAATTTATGGCTGCAGTCACTATCTGCAGTAATTTTGGAGCCCAGGAAAATAAAGTCTGTCACTGTTTCCATTGTTTCCCCATCTATTTGCCATAAAATGATGGAACCGGATGCCATGGTCTTAGTTTTTTGAATGCTGAGTTTTAAGCCAGCCTTTTCACTCTCCTCTTCCACTTTCATCAAGAGACTCTTCAATTCCTCTTTGCTTTCTGCCTTAAGGGGGTGTCATCTGCCTAACTGAGGTTATTGATATTTCTCCTGGCAATCTTGATTCCAGCTTGTGCTTCATCCAGCCTGGCGTTTCACATGATGTATTCTGCATATATGTTAGATAAGCAGGGTGACAATAGACACCTTACTCCTTTGTGACAGGATGACAATATACATACTCCTTTTCCAACTTGGAACCAGTCATTTGGAAGTGATCAAACAGGAGATGGCAAGATGTGAACATTGACATTTTAGGAATCAGCAAACTAAAATGGACAGGAATGGGCGAATTTAATTCAGGTGACCATTGTATCTACTACTGTGGGCAAGAATCCCTTAGAAGAAATGGAGTAGCCCTCATAGTCGACAAGAGTCTGAGATGCAGTACTTGGGTGCAGTCTCAAAAATGACAGAATGATCACTGTTCGTTTCCAAGGCAAACCATTCAGTATCACAGTATTCCAAGTCTATGCACCAACCACTAATGCCAAAGAAGCTGAAGTTGAACGGTTAGGAAGATCTACAGGACCTTCTAGAACTAACCAAAAGAAGATATCCTCTTCGACATAGGGAACTGGAATGCAAAAGTAGGAAGTCGGGAGATATCTGGAGTAACAGGCAAGTTTGGCCTTGGAGCACAAAGTGAAACACGGCAAAGGCTAATAAGAGTTCTGCCAAGAGAATGCACTGGTCATAGCAGACATCCTCTTGCAACAACACAAGAGAAGACTCTACACATGGACATCACCAGATGGTCAGCACTGAAATCAGATTGATTATAATCTTTGCAGCCGAAGATGAAGAAGCTCTATACAGTCAATGAAAACAAGATTGGGAGCTGACTGGCTCAGACCATGAACTCCTTATTGGAAAATTCAGACTTAAATTGAAGAAAGTAGAGAAAACCACTAGACCATTCAGGTATAACCTAAATCACATCCCTTACGATTACACAGTGGAAGTGACAAACAGATTCAAGGGATTAGATCTGCTAGACAGAGTGCCTGAAGAACTATGGACAGAGAGAGGTTCATGACATTGTACAGGAGGCAGTGATTGAGACCATCTCCACAAAAAAGAAATGCAAAAAGGTAAAATGGTTGTCTGAGAACGTCTTACAGATAGCTGAGAAGAGAAGAGAAGGTAAAGGCAAAGGAGAAAAGGAAGGATATACCCATCTAAATGCAAAGTTCCAAAGAATAGCAAGGAGAGATAAGAGTCTTCCTCGGTAATCACTGTGCATCATAGGATAGAACAAATGACTACAGATATTTGTATTTTGGGAGTCCTGGCTCTCACAGTGGGAGAAGAGAAATATATGTGGGAACATGGTGATTGATTGAATTAGAGATACCAGATTAAACTCAAGCTGAAAATAAAAATTAGTGAGAGTGCTTTTAAAATTCAGATTCTTGGGTCACAACTCGAGAGATTTTAAATTAGTCATCTTAGAACCTAGTAATCTTCATTAATATTCATCTCAACTGATTCTAGGGTAAGTAGGCTGTACTTTTGAGAAACTGCTTTTGAAGATGTGGTTTTCAGGGCCAAGCAGTTTGCCTTTAATAGTTATTTTAGTTGAGTTCAGTCACTTGGTTGTGTCCGACTCTTTGCAACCTCATGGACTGCAGCATGCCAGGCTTCCTTGTCTGTTACCAACTCCTGGAGGATGATGCCATCCAACCATCTCATCTTCTGTCATCCCCTTCTTCTACCTTCAGTCTTTCTGAGCATCAGGGTCTTTTCCAGTGAGTCGGCTCTTCACATCAGGTGGCCAAAGTATTGGAGCTTCTGCTTTAGCATCAGTCCTTCCAATGAATTTTCTGGTTTGATTTTCTTTAGGATTGACTGGTTTGATCTCCTTCCTGTCCAAAGGACTCTAAAGAGTCTTCTCCAACACCCTAGTTCAAAAGCATCAGTTCTTAAGTGCTTAGGTTTCTGTGGTCTACTTTCACATCCATACATGACTGCTGGAAAATCCACCAGTTATGTAACCTGGACCATTTTCCTCCGCCTGTAACTCGGCCATCCTAATGACGTCTGCCTCTGCTCTTTGAGCTTTTTTCTTAGCGTTGTTAGATGTAGCGTGTCTCCAGGTTGTGAGGTCTGAAGTGATCTCTTCTCTGTTGTGTGCTGTAAATACATGTCACGGCTCTCATAGCTCTTGGTGTTTTTATTTTCTGAATATGCTCTTGGTTTGGTATTTTTTCCAGAAGATACATGATTCCCATGTGAAAAGCATTATATTCCATTTTCTGAATTGGTAGAAGAGATCCTTACCTTTATGGAGACTGCTTTTTTGATAGAGAATACAATATAGAGGAGGAAGAACATTAAACAAATCATTGTGTAATGTGAAATCTACATTTTGCCTGACCTAATCATCTGTGAAAGTCAGAAAAGATTTCCTTAAGGAACTAACATTTAAACTAAGAATGGATTGGAGATTGAGTAGACTCAGGTGAAGGGAATGAAGGAAGGCTGGAGGCCATAACTTTTGCAGTAAATGAAAGCCTACAGGTAAGAGTGAACATTGGAGAGGATGAGGGTAGAGGACAGATAGTATAGATTTATGGATAGCAGGGTAGGGTGAGGTCATGAAGACTTGTGGAGGCTTTAGGATTTTAGATTTTATCCTAAGTGCAAGGGAATTTACTGAAGCAGTAAAGTCAGATTTGCCTTGTGAGGAGGTAACTGCCTGCTGGATGGAGAATGTTGGAGAGGGGTAAAGAGAGGAAGGAAGCTATTGCACTAGTTTTTGGTGAGACTGGTGTCCTAGACTGAGATGGTAACAGAAGAGATGGAATAAAGAAGGTAAATTGAAGGCAGGCTTATAAAATTTGGTGACAGATTTGTTTTAGATGGTAAGGAGAAGAAGGGAGGAGTTAAGGAGGCTTGACAGGTGTTTGATTGCAGCAGTTATATGAATAAGCAGAGAAGAGGAAACTGAAAGAAGACCACATTGGAAATAAAGATTGAGTTTAGTTTTAAACATGTTGGGTTGGAGTTTCTGGTGATGTCTAGATTGTTGAAAGTTTATGTTAATTTAGCAGAAAGGTAGGGAGATCTGGATAGATAGATTTAAGTGTAACAGATATTTATTGAAGCCATGGCTGTGGATGAGATTGCCTAGACAGCAAATGTAGAAATGAAAAAAGAACAGTGGCAGAATCTTGAAGATTTCCAACTTTTAAGCCTTTTATAGAGGAGGAAGACCCAAGTAGAGATGTGTTCTTCCAAAGCCATTTAGAAAACATGACCATTTTGATTTCATCTTGATTTTTTTTTTTTTTTTTCATCTTGAAGTTTTTAGATGGGTAGTTTTTCTGATTAGTTCTTTCTTTCCTTTGTCTTCTTTTGGATTTGGACTGAGTACTTTTTGTGATTTTTATTTTATCTTCACTATTATTAGTTATATCTCTTCCTAAATTTTGTTTTAGAAAGTAATTATTCTAGAGTTTACCACCCATATCTTTAACTTATCACACTCTACCTTCATTATACTATTTTATGTATGGAGTGAGAACTTTATAAACCTTATACAGTTGATCCTTGAACAGCCCAGGCAGTGCAGGCTGATTCCTCCACAGTCGAATGTATGATTTTACAGTTGGTTCTCCATATCTGTGGCTCCACATCTGCACATTCAACCAGCCTTGGATTGTGTAGTACTGTAGCGTATTGTGGTGGTGGTTTAGTCACCAAGTCTTGTCTAACTCCTGCAACTCAATGGATTGTGGCTCGCCAGGCTCCTCTGTCCATGGATTTCTCAGGCAAGTGGATTGCCATTTTCTTCTTCAGGGGATCTTTCTGACCCAGGGATCAAACCCATGTCTCCTGCATTGCAGGCGGATTCTTTACTGTTGAGCCACCAGGAAAGCCCACTACAGTATGTATTTATTGGAAAAAAAGTATGTTTAGTGGACGAGTATAATTCAAACCCGTATTGTTCAAGGGTCTACTGTACTTCTGATTCCCCTGAGCCAGCCTTTATGTTGTTATCATGTTTTCCTTTTACATGTTATAAATCTCATAATAAGCTGTTGTATTTGCTTTAGACAGTCATCTTTTAAAGGCATTACAAATAAGAAAAAGCGATTTTTTAAAATTTGCCTTCATTTTCACAGTTTCTGGAACTCTTCATTTCTTTTTGTAGTTTCAGGTTTCCATTTGGTATCATACTTCTGCCTGAAGAACTTCCATCTAACATTGCCAGCCAACTGGTGGTACAAAAAGTGAATTTTTCCAGCTTTTGTGTCTTGCAAAGTCTTTATTTTGCCTTCGTTTTTTTCATTGCATATAGAATTGACTTTTTTTTTTAAATTATTTTAAAGATGTCGCTTTGTTGTCTTCTAACTTGCACAGTTCTTTGAGACATCTGCTGTAATTCTGATGTTTATTTCTCTGTGCATAATCTTTTTTTTTTTTCCTCTTCCTTCAAGATGTTCACTTCATTTTTATTTTCAGCATTTGGGCTATAATGAATATAGGTGTGTGGATTTTTAATTCCTTCTGCTTGATGTTCTCTGAGATTCTTGCATCTGTGATTTGATGTGTCCTGCATTATTTTTGGAAGATTCTTGACTGTTACTACTTCAGGTTTTTCTCTGCCCCATTCCTTTTCATTTCTTCTTCTGAGACCCTAATGACATGTATTGTTACACAGTTCTTTTTTTTCTTTTTGTTACACAGTTCTTGGATGAATTTTTTTGTATTTGTGCTTGTGTGCATGCCCGCATGCATGTGTGTTAGTCTGGATAATTTCTACTGATCTGTCCTCAAGATATCTGAACCTTTCCCTAATTGTGTCCCATCTTCTGATGAACCATCTAGGGAATTTTTTATCTTTGACCATGGTTTTTTGAAACCAAATCATGTTACATTTGACCCTTTCTTAGAGTTTACACATCTCTGTTGAAATTCCCCATCTTTTGCAGTTGTGCATCACTTCCCCATTGATGCAGTTGTATACTTTTTCTACTTGTTGCTTGAACATATAGTTTTCTAAAAGTTCTTGTCTGATATTTCTGACATCTGCATCATTTCTCAGTGGGATTTCTGCTGATTACTTTTATCTTTTGACAGTGGGTTTTTTTTTTTCCCTTCTTTTCCGTGTCTCTTGCAACTTTAGACAGTTTTAGCTACATGTGTAGAAGAATGGTTGAGATAGAGGTAAGTAGTATTTATAACTGTAAATGGACAATCATGTTTTTCCACAGGTCATTTGTGTCTGAGTTGAATTACTCTTACCAGTAGTTGAGCTGGATTTGCGTTTCGTTGTTGGTACCTTTACCTTTGGTATACCACAGACTTTACATTCCTCCTGCAGTAGGCTCCTGTTACCTTGTGCTTGGAGACAGGCTTGGGTGCTGTCGAGTTTGCTCAGTGTTCCTGCTTTCTCTTTAGGTTTTAGTTGTCTCTGCCCACCTTGCTACACATGGGGTCCCCATGCTTCTGCCCCTCCTCCATCAGTAGATTACTGCTTGTTAGTCCTGCCAGGCTTGTGCTAGGGTCCAGTGGTTTTGTGTTTTTTTGTTTTTGGTCTTGATCCAGACTTAGTCTTACTCAGGCCCTTGGACCTGTTGTGGGGGGAGGTGTCCTTTTTCAGTATTTTTGCCCCCTCAGCCAGATCAGTTACCTTTGTTTGTCCAGGTACATTTGAGTGGTAGTTGTGCGACCCTTTGCAAGCTGTAGTCAGCCTCCACCTCCGTGTGGCGTATTGGAGTAGAATCCTGGCCCCAGGGCAGCTTCTGACACTTGTCCCATTGTTGTTGCTGTTACTATTCAGTCAGGTCCGATTCTCTGCAACCTCACGGACTGCAGTATGCCAGGCTTCCCTGTTCTCCACTGGCTCCTGGAGATTTTGGAGCGTTTCATTAAGAAGAAATGGCCTGTAGGTGTTTTCTTTAAAAATTGAGGCATAGTCCTGCTTATTCATGAAAGATTACCTGTTTTGCAGATTCTTCAGGCCTCTGAGTGCATTTCCTTCTATCCAAGTTGGTTTTTCTTTCCTGCTGCATTAAGGAACCTGCATGTTTCTGCCGACTTGTGTAGCCCATGTCTTCCCATTTGGTTTTCTTTCTTACAGATTGTAGTGAGAACCTAGTTGGCTTTTATGTGCTCTTGTATTGGAGCAGTGGAATTTTTTTATTTACAACTTCTTAAACTCATTAAAAAGTGATAACATATGTGCCTTGTAGATCATTTGAACATGATAGAAAAGCGAAAGGAGGAAAAGAATCTTTACTTATAGTTCTGTGTAGAATAACTCCTAGCATTTTGCATTCTGCCTTGTTTCTAAGAATAAATAAATTAACTAATAAATACATACCACAATTCACTATGCATATAATTTTTTATTTGGTATTTAACATTAATCATAGACATCTTCCTGCATCATTAAAAGATCTTACTAAACATTTAAAAAGGGACATATACTCCATTATTCGGAGTTTTGTAAGATTCACTGGAACTGTCTTTTCCAATAACTGTTTCCCTTTGCAGCATTCATAATTTGAAAATCAGAAAGATTTAAATTTGAAGCTCATTTAAAAAGATTATTCCATTTGTAATGATATGTCAGCATATAGCGATATTTAGGTTGCTGATTCTGTTTTTAAAGGAGGGTTTTGGTTTTTGGATTCCAATGACCCTATAGCTTTTCTTTTTTAATTTCAGAATTCCATCCGACATAATCTGTCACTGAACAAATGTTTCCTTAAAGTGCCTCGATCCAAGGATGACCCTGGAAAGGTAGGATTCATTTTCTTAAGATAAAATAATTGGATTCCTCATTGTATCTCTTGGCATATTTGAATCTGAGTTACACCTATTATATAAAGAAAAATAATTGGGATGAAAGCTTCAGGACCTTGTCTAGTTCATTGATAAGAAACCTTTGTGAAATAACAAGTCCTCCTTTACCCTATGCTCCCTATTCTACCTCACCTCGCCTTACCCTATTTTAGTTTGTATGCTTCAAGGAAACAGCAGACAGGAAGAGATTTCTTTTTAAGCAGTAAGAAGCTAGCTAGCTACTGTAGAGCTGGTTTTCTGTTCCAGGTTGCTATTTCTAATCTAGTTTTTGTTTGGTTATTTTTTTAAGTGTTATGTTTTAAATTAAACATGACTTTAGAGTTTCTTGTTGGAACCGCAATTTATTGTTGCATATAAGAAGTGAATCTGGGGCAAGGGGGAAAGAAGTGAATCTGTATGTAATTGACTAGTGGAAGTAATTCTTACCCTGAAGTAAAATTTTTCTCTGTTTTATCCTTGTTTTCTTAGTTGCCGTTTTTTCCTCTTCATTCCATTTATCTTCTGCCATTGTTGCCTTTTTTAGTATTTTATTTGCAGAAACTTCCTTTTTTTGAGTTTCAAACTGTATCAACTGAATTGTGGCCTGAACTTGGTACTAGTTGTTTGGTTTCTAAAGCTCAGAGTACTTACTTGGACCATTTTTCGTTGTCATGATAAATTGGTAGATTAGGACTTTTGAGGTAGTCTATCTGTTGGTAAGCACACGTTCTTTTTTGGTTGGTTAGACTCCTTGTCACCTTCTTCAGGCTACTGTCCCTGAAAGAATTTTTCCAAAATGTAAGCCTGATTGTGTTATCGCCCTGTTTTTAAAAGCACTCTCCACTGTCTTGGAGATGTTTCTTATATCCTTTAGTAGTTTTTCCTTTCCTTTCTAGCTATGATTTCACCTTATTCAAGATCCATTGTGAGGGATTACTTGAAGTTTTCCAGACATACCTTTCATATAGTTTTCTCCTATTGCACAAACTCCCTCACTTGTCTTCATACTCCTTGTTTTTTAAGGTTGAGCTGCAACATTACCCTGTGGAGTTTTTTTGTTTTCACATACTTCAGTTGAGTTTGTTGTTCCACCTTTTGAGTTTCTGTTACTTTGTCATCACTATAGTAGCTTCTAACTGATTTCTCTATCCTCGGGCTTACTATCTCCAGTATGTAGTAGCCAGCCATCTTTCAAAAATGGTCATATGGTCTCTGTTTAAAAATCTTCATTGGTTTATTTACTGCCTTTAGGTTAAAGTCTAAATGTGAAGAGGATGGGGATAGTTTGTATACAGTTCACTTTTTTAGCCCCAGTTGCTTGCACAGTGTCTGGTGGCACTGAGGAGATGCTCCTGTTGAGTGAATGAATGTAAAGCTGACCCCTGAACAATGCATGGGTTAGAGGCATTGACCCTCTGCCAAGTATAATTTATAGTCAGCCCTTGGTATACATGGTTTCTGTGAATTCACAGTTTCACATCTCCCAGATTCAACCAACTACAGTTATGTAGTACTATATTTAATATTGAAAAAAATGTGTGTATAAATGGACCTGTTCAGTTCAAACCTGTGTCGTTAACTGTATTGTATCCTCTGCTAGACTGTTGATTTCTTGAGGTTAGGACATGGAAAGTTGTTCATCTCAACTGTAAAGCAGGTACTCTTAAATAATGAATGTTTAATGGCATCTTCTATGATCTGCCCCATCTAGTTGGTTCTCAGTAAGATTGAATAAATTATTGTAATAGTCTTGTTTGACACAATTTACTATTTGTGTTCATAAGAATTGGTAAAATTTTTCTTAGCTTTGAAGCAGGCTTATTATAAAAGAAGAGGAATTACTACTTTTATTTGCTTCATTACAGTTTCTGATGAGTAGTGAGGGTATATGAATCTGACTAAAAGTCTTCTTAATAGAGTTTCGAGATTATCTGTGTTATTAGAGTTCTGTGAAGCTAGTAATTGCAATCAGATTTAATTTTAAATGATACTTAAATCATTAAAAAATAAAAAACCAACACCCATGAATGCTTAACTGTATTATGTACTAAATTTTAACCAGTTGGAGATTTATTTAATAAAATCTTGCGCTGTTAGCTTTTCTTTTGTGCAGAACTTAAAAGCTTTTCTCCACTTTTAATTAAATAATATCTTGGGGGTATGGCAGGTGATTAAGTAATACCATGTTATTCTTTGCAACTGTTCTTTTTGAATCAGGATTGTCTTACTATTATGCAACCAAAACAGTACAGAAATAAATTGAATCCTGGTAGTTTAATAAAAACTTTTAACTTTCAGCAGTAGTCTTTTTAAAGTTTTGTTTTTATCAAATACATCATTTGGAGAAGGAAATGGCAACCCACTCCAGTTTTTTGCCTGGAGAATCCCATGGACAGGGGTTGCAAAGAGTCGGACACAGCTGAGCAACTAACACACACAAATACATCATTGTTCTTGTTGATTTTAGTCATTGTAGTAAAATATACATTTGATACAATAAATATCATACATTTGGTAGTATATACTAATAGTCATTTTTATTTTCAGTCTCAAGGTGGGATTTAAGTACCAGTTGTTCTTAATTGATTTTGGTCTGAAGTAAATGTTGTAAATCTCTTCTTATAAAGTACATTTATATGAATAAAATCATTTTAGTTTTTAATATCAAAGTAAGATTTTTTTTTAAACTAAGTTCTGTTGCTTAAAACAGTTTTGAAAACCTTAGATTTAGCCCGTTTTGTAGATGAGGAACTAAGGTCCATAAATGAGGAATGACTCGCCCAAGTTCAGTGTGGAATTAGAACCCAGGTATATTGGCTAGACTTACTTGCAAGTCACAGGAACCTATTACAGACTAACTTAAGGGAGAATATATCTGCAGGAGGGACTGGAATGGGAGCCAGATTCTTCAGTTGTATCACTGGGGATGTCTCTTTATATCTGTTAGTTCTACAAGCTTCTCTCATGGCTTCATTTTTAGCCAAATTTGTGGCAGAGATGGCCGTCAGCAGCTTCTGGCACATATTCACTTAGTTTAGTAGCCCTTAGCAGTGTTTGGTGCCCACCCCACCAAATCCCTGGGGTACAGCAAACATCTTAGAATGAATGCCCAACGAGGAGAATACACTTGGTTTCTTGGTTCCTACTGAGTGAGTGAGTGAAGTCGCTCAGTCGTGTCTTGACTCTTTGTGACCCCGTGGACTGTAGCCTACCAGGCTCCTCCATCCATGGGATTTACCATGCAAGAATACTGGAGTGGGTTGCCATTTCCTCCTCCAGGGAATCTTCCCAACCCAGGGATCAAACCCTGGTCTCCCGCACTGCAGGCAGATGCTTACCCTCTGGGCCACCAGGGAAGCCCTCTTGGTTCCTAAACTGGTGCCTTTTCCATTCTACCAGTCAGTCTTCCTTGAAAGGGAAGCCAAGATGTTAGTTAAGTTTTGGTACTTATGAATTGTTTTTTTCTTTTTGTATTACAGTGTTTCCTGGCATTTGAGGAGCTTTCCCAAAACCACCCTTACCACAGTGGGAGAAAACCATTGAGCCAAGGTGGGGTGGGAGTAGTTTTTGGTCTTGGGTAGTGGGTGTATTTTAGCCCCTTAGAATTTGCAAGCTGCTGCCATGATCCAGATGGGTCCAAGAGGTCGAGGTAGAAGTAGCTCAGACCAGCTTCTTTCCCATAATTCTGTGGTGTATAACTGTTCAGTGTATCACCAGAGCGGTATAGTGACCAACTTGAAAAGTTCTTGTTGAATTACAGGTGCTTTTATATGACTATTTACTACTGACTCAATCCTTATTTTCTAGTAATTTTTGTTATAAAAGCCCTTAATATTTGATACTCTCCCAATATACCCTAATGGTCTGAAATCCAGTTTTCTTCGTTCCCTGAAACTAAATACAAACAGCTACTTTATTGCTCTCTTTATAAAGAAATACAAACAAAATGAAATTGTATTTTGCATCCATAACTCTGCTGCCTTTTTTGGGACAGATTTCTGTTTTGTTTCCCCTGATGACAGCCCTGTTTCTGCATCCTGTAATCGGTCTCTTTTTTTTTTTTTAATTCCTGTCTTTTATCTCCTCGTTTACCATTAGCTTTGTATTTTTGTCCGTTTTTTAATCTAATTTTTCGCCAAAAGTCTCATTCTGCAGTTCACACATGCGTCTTTATTTTAGAAATAAGTATTTTTGCTCACATTATGAAAAGACAAATTCTATCAGCTAAATTTTGTTTTAAAAAAAAATAGAGTTCTCTTTTTTTGCTTTCCAGCCTAATCTTTTCTCAACCTTGTTTCTTCTTAACTCAGGAAAATGATACTTTGACTTTAAAGGAGATAAAAGATTATAAAAGGTAGTTTCAGCAATTGTATAATTAATAGCAGGAGTGGGCTCTAGGAGAAATGAGATGATAATTAAGTTTAAGGCCCCATGAAGGCCACCTGCCTGGCGTGGGAGAGAGAATTGCAATGAATTCATTGTAAGAAGAGTTCTTTGTTTTTTGGTTGCTTTTTCTTACCTGGATTGGGGAGGTTGTAAAATGCTCAATGCCTGTGGAGATTGGGGATCTCCTGGTTCATAAAGAAACAGCAAACTTACTACTAGAGAGTTAATTTTTAAAAGTTCTGAGATGGTGATTATTTTCTACTCCTATCCTCTGTCATAGTATAGGAGACCATAACATAGTTGACAGATTGCTTTTGTTCAAAGTGTTTTCTTTTTTTTTTTGACCATGTTAGTACTGTATTGTAATGTATTTGTAAATTGTGTCTTATTTATTGGTATCCTGTTTGGGTCATTTCATTTGTAAAATGTTTTAGAAAAACTGGAAAGGTTTGAGAGAACATAAGATACAGCATTAAGTGATAAACTGTGTTGCTAGAATTATAGGTATGTACCTTGAAAAAGGAAGATGATATAATTTTTACACTAGCCTTCAAATAGATGCATGATTTTTATGAGAAAGAAGTTGACCTCTTATCTGTGTCTTTGAATAAAACCAAACACGAAGTGGAATTTAAAGATAGGCAAAAGTTTTGTTGGACAAAAATAAGGACGTTATGTTTATTGGAGTGAAAAAAAACAAACCAGGGTTCCCAAAGGAGGCTTTAGAGTTTGCCACTTTTAAAGCACCTCAAGGAGAGAAGAAATTATCAGCCTTCGTAGTAGCTTTAACTCACGATAACCAGTTGAAGACTGAGAACAGGACTTGATCAGGTTTAGCTGAGGGACCCATCAGAACACAGTTGAGATAGAATGAGGAATTAAGGGAATTAATGTAAGTCGCAAAGAGTCGGACACGACTGGGTGACTGAACTGAACTGAACTGAATGTCAGCACTAACATGAAGTCAGGAGTGAAGAAAATGCATTGGTGCCAAAGGTGCATGTTTAGACAAAAGTGAATTATGAATGTGAGAGAGTCCCTTAGAGAAACCAAGGTTAGAAAGCCCAGAGTAAGCGTTGAGAAGGGCATTCAGAGAGGTTTTGAAAGATTGGGATAGAGAGGTGAGGGTCTGATTCAGAGAGATAGCACTGCAGAAGCAGAAGTGCTGGCATACAATGCTGACAAGACACTATGAGTCAAAACAGTTTAGTTAAGAACTGTGTTTTATTTGCACATACATTATTCTCTGTTCTCTTCTGAGGAGCAGGATATAGCATTTTGGTGGTGGTGGTCTCCTTTCCATATCTACTTTAAAAAAAAAATTTTTTTTTGCCCTCAGATTAATTTTTTAATTGCCCCTTGGTAGTCAGCACCACCTTGTCACCCACCCCAAGCCCTGGCAGCTAACCACTGATCTATTTTCTGTTCTTAAAATTTTGCTTTTTCCAGATATTCAAATAAGTAGGACTCATTCAGTAGGAGGCCTTTTGAGTCTAGCTTCTTTCACTTAGCATAATGCATTTGAGATGCATCTTTGTTGTTCGGAGTATCAGCAGTTCTATTTTGTTTCATATAGCCGGTCTTAGGGATTTGCCACAGTTCAATCACCATTTGAAGAACATATGGGTTATTGCCAGTCATAAGTTCATTTGAATGTGAAGTTTTCTTTTAGACTTAGATACAATAATTAACTTGATAAATTTAAGACAAAAGACAGTGTTGAATTTAACCTGAACTAGTAATGTATGTGTAATAGTTACATTATTATATGTGAGTCACTCAGTTCAGTTCAGTTGCTCAGTTGTGTCCGACTCTTTGCGACCTCATGTACTGAAGCACGCCAGGCCTCCCTGTCGATCACCAACTCCCGGAGTTTACTCAAACTCATGTCCTTCGAGTCAATGATGCCATCCAAATATCTCATCCTATATTGTCCCCTTCTCCTCCCGCCTTCAATCTTTCCCATCCTCAGGGTCTTTTCAAATGAGTCAACTCTTCACATCAGGTGGCCAAACTATTGGAGTATCAGCTTTAGCATCAGTCCTTCCAGTGAATATTTAAGACTGACTTCCTTTAGAAAGGACTGGTTGGATCTCCTTGCAGTCCAAGAGACTCCCAAGAGTCTTCTGCAGCACCACAGTTTAAAAGCATCAATTCTTCAGTGCTCAGCTTTCTTTATAGTCCAACTCTCATATACATACATGACTACTGGAAAAACCATAGCCTTCACTAGATGGACATTTGTTGGCAAAGTAATGTCTCTGCTTTTTAATGTGCTTTCTAGGTTGGTCATAACTTTTCTTCCAAGGAATAAGCGTCTTTTTATTTCATGGCTGCAGTCACCACCAGCAGTGATTCTGGAGCCCCCGCAAAAAGTGTCTGCCACTGTTTCCCCATCTATTTGCCATGAAGTGATGGGACTGGATGCCATGATCTTAGTTTTCTAAATATTGAGCTTTAAGCCAACTTTTTCACTCTCCTCTTTCACTTTCATCAAGAGGCTCTTTAGTTCCTCACTTCCTTCCATAAGAGTGGTGTCATCTGCATATCTGAGGGTATTGATATTTCTTCCGGCAGTCTTGATTACAGCTTGTGCTTTATCCAGTCCAGTGTTTCTTATGATGTACTCTGCATATAAGTTAAGTAAGCAGGGTGACAGTATACAGCCTTGATGTACTCCTTTTCCTATTTGGAACCAGTCTGTTGTTCCATGTCCAGTTCTAACTGTTGCTTCCTGACCTGCATACAGATTTCTCAAGAGGCAGGTCAGGTGGTCTGGGATTCGCATCTCTTTCAGAATTTTCCAGTTTATTGTGATCCACACAGTCAAAGGCTTTGGCATAGTCAATAAAGCAGAAATAGATGTTTTTCTGGAACTCTCTTGCTTTTTTGATGATCCAGCGGATGTTGGCAATTTGATCTCTGGTTCCTCTGCCTTTTCTAAAACCAGCTTGACCATCTGAAGTTCACAGTTCACGTATTGTTGAAGCCTGGCTTGGAGAAATTTGAGCATTACTTTACTAGTACGTGAGATGAGTGCAATGGTGTAGTAGTTTGAGCATTCTTTGGCATTGCCTTTCTTTGGGATTGGAAGGAAAAGTGACCTTTTCCAGTCCTGTGGCCACTGCCAAGTTTTCCAAATTTGCTGGCATATTGAGTGCAACACTTTTACAGCATCATCCTTTAGGATTTGAAATAGCTCAACTGGAATTCCATCACCTCCATTAGCTTTGTAGTGATGCTTTCTAAGGCCCACTTGACTTCACATTCCAGACTGTCTGGCTCTAGGTGAGTGATCACACCATTGTGATTATCTGGGTCATGAAGATCTTTTTTGTACAGTTCTTCTGTGTATTCTTGCCACCTCTTCTTAATATCTTCTGCTTCTGTTAGGTGCATACCATTTCTGTCCTTTATTGTGCCCATCTTTGCATGAAATGTTCCCTTGGTATCTCTAATTTTCTTGGAGAGATCTCTGGTCTTCCCCATTCTATTGTTTTCCTCTATTTCTTTGCATTGATCACTGAGGAAGGCTTTCTTATCTCTCCTTGCTATTTGAAACTCTGCATTCAAATGGGTATATCTTTGCTTTTCGCTTCTCTTCTTTTCACAGCCATTTGTAAGGCCTCCTCATTTTGCTTTTTGGCATTTCTTTTCCTTGGGGGTGGTCTTGATCCCTGTCTCCTGTACAAACCTCCGTCCATAGTTCATTAAGCACTCTGTCTATCAGATCTGCTCCCTTAAATCTATTTCTCACTTCCACTGTATAATGGTAAGAGATTTGATTTAGGTCATAACCTGAATGCTTTTTGATTTTCCCTACTTTCTTCAATTTAAGTCTGAATTTGGCAATAAGGAGCTCATGATCTGAGCCACAGACAGCTCCCGGTCTTGTTTTCGCTGACTGTATAGAGCTTCTCCATCTTTGGCTGCAAAGAATATAATCAGTCTGATTTCAGTGTTGACCATCTGATAATGTCCATGTGTAGAGTCTTCTTTTGTGTTGTTGGAAGAGTGTGTTTGCTGTGACCAGCGCATTCTATTGGCAGAACTCTATTAACCTTTGCCCTGCTTTATTCTGTACTCTAAGGCCACATTTGCCTGTTACTCCAGGTGTTTCTTGACTTCCTACTTTTTCATTCAAGTCCCCTATAATGAAAAGGACATCTTCTTTGGGTGTTAGTTCTAAAAGGTCTTGTAGGTCTTCATAGAACGGTTCAACTTCAGCTTCTTCAGCATTACTGGTTGGGGCATAGACTTGGATTACCGTGATATTGAATGGTTTGCCTTGGAAACGAACAGTGATCATTCTGTCATTTTTGAGATTGCATTCAAGTACTGCATTTCAGACTCTTTTGTTGACTATGAGGGCTACTCCATTTCTTCCTAGGGATTCTTGCCCACAGTAGTAGATATGATGGTCATCTGAATTAAATTCACTCATTCGAGTCCACTTTAGTTCGCTGATTCCTAAAATGTCGACATTCACTCTTGCCATCTCCTGTTTGACCACTTCCAATTTGCCTTGATTCATAGACCTAACATTCCAGGTGCTTATTTAATATTGCTCTTTACAGCATTGAACTTTACTTCCATAGCCAATCACATCCACAGCTGGGTGTTGTTTTTGCTTTGGCTCTGTCTCTTCATTCTTTCTGGAGTTATTTCTCCACTGATCTCCAGTAGCTTATTATTGGACATGTACTGACCTGGGCAGTTCATCTTTTAATGTCCTATTTTTTTGCCTTTTCATACTATTCATGGGGTTCTCAAGGCAAGAATACTGAAGTGGTTTGCCATTCCCTTTTCCAGTGGGCCACATTTTGTCAGAACTCTCACCATAACCCATCCGTCTTTGGTGGCCCTACTCGGTATGGCTCATAGTTTCATTGAGTTAGGCAAGGCTGTGGTCTATGTGGTTAGTTTTTTGTGATTGTGATTTTAAGTCTGTGTGCCCTCTGGTGGAGAAGGATAAGAAGCTTATAGAAGCTTCCTGATAAGAGAGACTGACTGAGGGGGAAACTGGGTCTTGCTCTGATTGGTGGGGCCATGCTCAGTAAATCTTTAAGCCAATTTTCTGTTGATGGGTGGAGCTGTGTTCCTTCCCTGCTATTTACCTGGGGCCAAACTCTGGTGGAGGCAATGAAGATAATGGTGACCTTCAAAAGATCCCATGCATGCACTGCTGCTCTCACTGCCCTGAACCCTGCAGCAGGCCACCACCGACCCACGCCTCCACTGGAGACTCCTGGACACTCACAGGCAAGTCTGGGTCAGTCTCTTGTGGGGTCGCTGCTCCTTTCTCCTGGGTCCTGGAGCACACAAGGTTCTGTTTGTGCCCTCCGAAAGTCTGTTTCCCAGGTTGTGCAAGTTCTGACAGCTCTGTGGTGGGGTTAGTGGCGATCTCCTCCAAGAAGGCTTATCCCATACCCAAGTCGGCTGCACCCACACGCCCCGTTCCTGTGGCAGTCCACTGCTGACCGGTACCTCCACAGGAGATGCCCACACACAGTTCTGCTCAGTCTCTGTGGGTTACAGGAAGCATTATATGACTTATATATGTGTATATATGTAAATATATGTGAGCTGTCTCTCAGAAATCAATTGTGGTATAGTAAAACCTTATTTATCTACAACTTAATTTCTAAAAGGATTAGGTTAATCCTTTTAGATTAACTGATGATTTAAAAACAAGATATAGCAAACTATTAATAAATAACTTAATAGAATATACAGTTTTAATTATCCTTAACACTTAGAGAAACCATTTGCTATACTACAATCAGTATGCTAATTACATATTATTTTTAATTTGTTAAAAGTGAATTCCTTAATAATCTTTTCTGAACATCACTTAGATAATTTGATAATCAGTGTAAAAGCAATAGAAGACTGTATTTGTTCAATTAGAATGTTCCAGAGGCCTGAGCTGGCATTGGAGTAATTTTTGTCCATACATTCACTCCACCAGTTAGCCAGCCAAGGTTTCTGCCTTTGAGTGTCTGCTGTGTGTTTGACTGTTGATAGCCTATTTTTATTGTCTAAGTAGAGTGGTTATTTAACTTCTTGCCCAAATTAAGAACTTCTGAGGATGAAAGGGCTTTTTTCTTAATTGTGCTTAGTAAATAGGTATAAACTCAGACTGAACCTGGCAGGCTGTTCCTGGATCTCTTTATGACGCATGTAGATGCTGTGCCCCAGTGTTGTGGGCAGCTGCGCAGGAGCAGCATCCCAGGATGATGGAGAGTTTAAAAAAAAACAACAAAAAACCCTTTAAAATCGGATTGTTAAATTTAAACTGGGATAGGGAAAAACACTGAGACACACAATGTGGAGGCAAAGAAAGGGACAAAAAGGGCTCAGTACAGTGTCTGAGTCTCTTGAAATGGTGTGCACTGAGAACAGAGGAAGGGCAGAAAACAGTCTGATGATTCAGTTTACCAGTGAGCAGTGTCTGCATGCTAATATAGTAAAACATAGAACTTACAGATTTGGCCATTTGAGATGGCTATTATTTATGATAGGGACTGCTTTCCCCAGGAATATGAGATTAATATTAACCTTTTGTATTTATTTATATTTAATCAGATAATGGCATTGTTATTAGTCTATTTTAATCTGAGGGCCATTAAAGAATGGTCATATCTGTGTGTAATAGAGCAGGGAACTTTGTTGACATAAACTTTCAGTCAGAAATTATTGGAATAAGTAACATATATGTTATTTGAAGTGGTAAATATTTTGTAATATTGAAAATAAAGGCATTTAAGTCCATTGTTCATCTCTGACACATCTTTATTTTGATGAATTTTCTATACTTTGATTTTCTTAGTTTTCCTACTGTATTTATTATTGGTTGGATCATTTCTGTTGACGAATGTTGGCTAGTTTTCAATTGGGTACCACATTTCCCCCCCACCTCTAGAATTATTCTTTGTTTTAGGATATCTTGAATTTGGCAAGTGATTCAGTTTTGGAAGATGTGTTCAGAGCTGGACAATTCTAGTTTGTGATCTTTCTTTGGGATTTTGTAGACTAAGACCTTGCAGTCTTCTCTGCCAGGAAAGAGACCATTAACTTGCTGTATTAGAATTGTTGAAACAAATAAATAATACTGTCTACATATGTATATTGCTTTACAGACGAATGAACTAATTGAACATGCATTATCTTAATCTTTAAAACAAATTTGTAGTTGAGTCTCACTTTTAGATAGTTATCTTTAAGTCCATAGTAGATTTTTCCATAGCAGATTAGTTCACACAAATCTCACATGATAGAACATCACATAAATGGAAATCATTTGGTATATACTTTGTTTATGTCAGACTTCCTTCATTCAGCCTAGTGTCTGGGATGCTATTGCATATGTCATTTTGCTTATTTGTTATTGTTAAGTAGTATTTCATTGTATGAATATACCATAGTTTTTTTGTCTGTTTATCTGTTAGTGGACATCTGGATTGTTTTCAGTTTGGAATTAATTTGAGCAAGATTTTATACAAGTTTTCTGTGGACATAGTCTTTTGTTTTTCTTGAATAATGGAAAAATGGTTGTGTCAAAGGGCAGGTGGAGCATTAACTTGATAAGAAACTGCCAAATCTTCCAAAGTGGTTGCGTATTTTACATTCCTAATAGCAAGGCATGTGAGTTCCAGTTGCTCCATATCCTGACCAACAGTTGGTATTATCTGTCTTTTTTTTAAATTAATTTTTATTGGCATTTAGTTGATTTACAATGGTGTGTTGGGTTGTGTTATACAGCAAAGTGAATCAGTTATACATATACATATATCCACTCTTTTTAAGATTATTTTTCCATGTAGGTCATTACAAAGTGTTGAGTAGAGTTTCCCCCTATCTTTTTAGTTTTAGTCATTTTAGAAGATATGATATAGTGTCTCATTATGGTTTTAATTTTCCTGATGACCATTGATTTTGAGTATCTTTTTATGTACTTGTCATTTGTGTATCTTCTCTTCTGAAAGTTCTTTTAAAACTTTTCCCATGTTTTCTTATAAAATTGGGTTGTCATTATTAGAGTTCAAAGAGTTTTATATATATTCTAGATATGTCTTTTCTTGGATTTATATTATGTAAACATTTTTTCAAACTGTGGTTTGCCTTTTTGTTTTCATAATAATGTCTTAAAAAAGAGCAGAAGTTTTAGATTGATAAAATCTAATTTATTTTTAGTTTAATGATTAACAACTTGTGTGTTCTGTCCAGAAAATCAACCAAGGTCATAAATATTTTGTCTTCTGCTGGTTTTATATGTTTAATTTTAACATTTAGGTATATGATTCATTTCAAAATAATATTTATGTATGAAATGTTTAATCTTCCTGTTGAATTTTTGTTTGTCTTTACGAAATATTCTTAATTTCTTCAAATATTCTGTCTTGAAACTTCATCTGATACTAATATAATTACTACAGCTTTCTTATGCACCTTCATGGTATTTATTTTTCTAGTATATATTTTGCTTTGTTCTATAAATGTCTTTGTATTTAAAGTGTGTGTCTTATAAACAGCATGTAGATACTGACTCTTGCTTCTTAAATTCAGTCTAACAATCTCTGCCTTCTAATTGGAGTGCTTAGTCTGTCTTTCCCTGGAGTAGGAAATGGCAGAATCCCATGGACAGAGGAGCCTGGCAGATTGCAGTTCATGGTGTTACAAACACAACTGTAGCAACTTACCACACATGCCTGTCTGTACTTAATACGTTACTGGTTTAGTTGCTCTGTTTTTCTTTTGTTTCTGTGTTGCTTCATTTTTGCAATCTTTCTGGCTAATCAGATATAATATTGTATTTTGTTTAGTGACTTCTTAGCTATATGATCTTTTTAAATTTTTTAGTAGTCATTCTAGAGCTTAACAGTATGTACTGTTAACTTATCAAAATCTATTTGGATGTAATAGACCACTTTTTACTTTACACCTCATACTTCACATCACTTACTACTTACCTCTTCCCATCTGTTTCACAAGTTTATGTAATCTTACAACATTTAAATTGCATTTATCTACCCATTCCTTTCTTTGTGCTGTTGTCACATCTTGTATGTCAGTTTGCATCATAAATCCCACCTTAATGTTTGTTTTGTTTTCTGTAATGTTAGTTGTGTTTTGAGGAAATTATGTTGAAGAAGATATTTGCCTAGTTATTTATCTTTTCTGATGTTTTTTTCTATAAATCCAATTTTCAATCTGATATTTTTCCTCTTTAGCCTAACAACATCTGTTGGCATTTCTTGTATAGAACCATAGGCAACACATTTTGTAGACATTTGTTTACTGGAAAAGCGTTTATTTCATTCTCATACTTTTTTGGAGTGTGGAATTGAGTTTTTTGGGGGGTAGTTTTCCCCACCTTCCAGAACTTTGAAGACATTCCATTATCCTTGGCTTCCATTGTTTCTGGAGAAGAATCAGCTGTTATTTATATATTTATATCTCTGTAACTTGCCCTACCTCAACTTCACCTCCTCTGTAGTAGCTTTTAAGAATTTTTCTTTAAATAGTCTGACTGATGTGCCTTAGTGTGGTTTTCTTTATTCTGCGTGGGATTGCTAATCTGGGTCAATAAAGGGTTTTCATTCAAATTTGTGATATTTTTGGTCATTGTTTCTTAAAGAAAATGCATGGTCGCAATTTCTCTCCTTTGCTTTTAGTATCCAATTAAAATATGATAGACTGACAATTGTTTTGTAGACCATTGTAGATCATTGCTTTCTTTATTCATTTTCCTTTGTTCTTTTCCTTTTTGTTCCTTATATTGGGCCACTTTTACTGATCTGTCTTCAAGATCTCTGGCTCACTGACTTTATTCTGTCATATCTGGTGAACATTTTAATCAATGGACATTCTGATTCTTGAATTTTCATTTGATCCTTTTTGATGAAATGAGCTTAACCGTTTGCTTTGATTCTAGACTATTAGGGCTTCTGTGTTGTCTCCAGCCAGTTTGTAGACATGAAACATGACTACGAGCTTTTGTTTCACTGTAAATTTTTATATTAAGAAGGTGAAAGTGGAAGTTGCTCAGTCGTGTCCGACTCTTTGTGACCCCATGGACTGTAGCCTACCAGGCTCCTTTGTCTTTGGGATTTTCCAGGCAAGAGTATTGGAATGGGTTACCATTTCCTTCTCCAGGAGATCTTCGCAACCCAGGGACTGAACCTGGGTCTCCCGCATTGTAGGCAGATGCTTTACCGTCTGAGCCACCAGAGAAGTCCCTTATTAAGCAGGTATGTAATACTGTCTTGATCTATACAGGGTTTAGGAACCCCCTGAATCTAATTCATTCTTTTTTTTGATTACTTACATCATCTTTGATGTTTTGAGATCCTGTTTTTTTCTATGAAAGTAGGTATTGAGTTGGCCAAAAAGTTCATTTGGGTTTTTCTGTAACATCTTAAGGGAAACCCGAACAAACTTTTTGGCCAATCCAATAATTAGAGTAAATGAGATTTAAAAAATATTTTAATGATAAATCATCTGGATTACTGTGTCACCTCCAATTGATCTCCTCCTTCTAATCTCTGCTTACCTTTGCTTCATCTATTACATTGCTGCTTTAAGGTGTGGTGCAGAAATAAACATGCAAATCTCCCTCTTAACCACATTTTCAATTCTAGCCCTCAGCTTCCTGTCCCTGAACTTTATGTTGATGCCATACTGCACCATTTTTCTTGGATTTATGATGTCATATTTGCCCATACTGTTCATTGTATCTAAGCAGTCTTTATATTTTACTCATTCTTTAATGCCCAGCTCAGATGTCAGCATTATCTGAAAGAAAGTAACCTTCCTTTTTCTGTTTCACCTTTTCCCTTCTTCCTTCCCTTCCTCTATCCCTTCTTTTTTTCCTCCCTTCCTATTTTCACCTCTTTTTTTCTTTTTATTACCATAGTTCTTTGAACATACCACTATTACAGTTCCTGATTGATGTAGCTATCTGTATTTTGATCTGCTCCACCCAGTTGTGAGTTTTTTGTTGACAAGGCTTGTGTGTTTTTCCTTTTCATAGGCCCATAGCAGCTAACATAATATTTGATACATAGTAGATGATTAATAAATGTTTACCACAAAGAGTGATGTTTGTCTTTTCCTAGTTAACTAAGAAGTAGCTGTTCTAGTCTTCTCAAGGAAACTTTTCTAATTGTACATTCTCTTGCTATTTTTTTTTAAATTGGAGTTATAATTGCTTTCCAGTGATGTGTTGGTTTCTGCCCTACGTCATCATGAATCAGCTGTGGGTATACACATGACCCCTTCCTCTTGGACCTCCCTCCCATCTCCTACTCCATCCCACCCATCTAGGTTGTCACAGAGCACCAGGTTGAGCCCCCTGCATCATACAGCAAATTCGCACTGGCTATCTGTTTTATATATGGCAGTGTAAATGTTTTCATGCTGCTCTCGCAATTCATCCCACCCTCTCCTTCCCTGCTGTGTCCACAAGTCTGTTTTCTCTGTCTGCATATCTATTGTTGCCCTACATATAGGTTCATCAGTACCAGTTGTTTTTGTTTTTTAGATTCCATGTATATTATACTTGTTTTTCTTTTTCTGACTTATTCACTCTGTATAACAGGCTCTAGGTTCATCCACCTCACTGGAACTGACTCAGATTTGTTCCTTTTTATGGCTTAATAGTACTCCATTGTATATATGTACCACAACCTCTTTATGCATTCATCTATTGATGAGCATCTAGGTTGCTTCCATGTCCTGGCTATTGTAAAGTGCTGCAGTGAACATTGGGGTACATATATCTTTTAGAATGGTTGTTTTCTCAGTGTTTATGCCCAGTAGTGGGATTATTGGGTCATGTGGTAGTTCTCTTCCTAGTTTTTTTAAGAAATCTCCATACCGTTCTCCACATGGCCAAATCGTTTGCATTCCCACCAATGGTACAAGAGGGTTCCTTTTTCTTCACATCCTCTCTAGCATTTATTAGTTGCAGATTTTCTTTTTTTTTTTTTTTATCATGGCCATTCTGACCAGTGTGAGATGATACCTCATTGAAGTTTTGATTTGCAGTTCTCTAATAATAATGAGATGGCTGGATGGCATCACCGACTCGATGGATATGAATTTGAGTAAACTCCAGGAGTTGGTGATGGACAGGGAGGCCAGGCATGCTGCGATTCATGGGGTCGCAAAGAGTCGGAAACGACTGAGCGACTGAATTGAACTGAACTGAACTGAATAATAAGCGCTGTTGAGCATTTTTTCACGAATTTATTAGCCATTTGTATGTCTTCTTTGGAGAAATGTATGTTTAGTCTTCTGCCCATTTTTTGGTTAGGTTGTTTGTTTTTCTGATATTGAGCTGCATGAGCTCCTTGCATTTTTTGGAGGTTAATCCTTTGTCAGTTGGTTCATTTGCAATTATTTTCTCCCATCCTGAGGGTTGTCTTTTCATCTTGTTTATGATTTCCTTTGCCGTGCAAAAGATTCTAATTAGGTCCCATTTGTTTATTTTTGTTTTTATTTAC
Organism: Muntiacus reevesi; assembly: GCF_963930625.1. Classification (NCBI taxonomy): domain Eukaryota; kingdom Metazoa; phylum Chordata; class Mammalia; order Artiodactyla; family Cervidae; genus Muntiacus; species Muntiacus reevesi. Next base: position 162,588,412 of record NC_089249.1, read on the forward strand.
TCTAGGAAGTGGGTCATAAAGGATGTTGCTATAATTTATGTAAAAGAGGGTTCTACCTGTGTTTTCCTCTAAGAGTATTCTAGTTTCTGGTTTTGCATTTAGATCTTTAATCCATTTTGAGTTTATCTTTGTGTATGATGTTAGGAAATGTTCTAATTTCATTCTTTTACACATAGGTGGTCCAGTTTTCCCAGCACCACTTACTGAAGAGACTATCTTTTCTCCATTGTATGTTCTTATTTCCTTTGTCATAGATAAGGTGCCCATAGGTGCATGGGTTTATCTCTGGACTTTTTTGTTCCATTGGTCTTTATTTCTGCCTTTGTGCCAGTACCATACTGTCTTGATGACTGTAATTTAATAGCTTTGTAATATAGTCTGAAGTCAGGAATGTTGATTCCTTCAGCTCCATTCTTCTTTCTCCATAATGCTTTGGCTGTTTGGGGTCTTTTGTATTTCCATATGAATTGTGGATTTTTTTTTTTGTTTTAGTTCTATGAATAATGCTATTAGTAATTTGTTAAGAATTGTGTTGTATCTGTAGATTGCTTTGGGTAGTATAGTTGTTTTCACAATATTGATTCTTCCAATCCAAGAACATGGTATATCCTTCTATCTGTTTATGTCGTCTTTGATTTCTTATTGTTTTCTGTATATAGCTCTTTTGTCTCCTTAGGTAGGTTTATCCCTAGGTATTTTATACTTTTTGTTGCAGTGGAGAATGGGATTGATTCCTTAATTTCTCTTTCTGATTTCTCATTTTTAGTGTATAGAAATGCAAGTATTTTCTGTGTACTGATTTTGTATCCTGCAACTTCATGAAATTTCACTAATTAGCTCCAGTAATTTTCTGATAGTATCTTTAGGGTTTTCTATGTGTAGTATGACATCTGCAAACAGTGAGAATTTTACTTCTTTTCCAATCTGAATTCCTTTTATTTCTTTTTCTTCTCTTTTTGCTGTGACTAGGACTTCCAAAACTATGTTGAACAATAGTGGCAAGAGTGGGCACCCTCTTGTTGCTAAAAGGAATTTAGCAACAATTTAGCAAAGAATCTTAGAGGAATTTTTTAATTTCCTCCTTTTCCCTGGTGGCTCAGATGGTAAGGAATCTGCCTGAAATGTGGAGGAGACCCTGGTTCGATCCTTGTGTTGGGAAGATCCCCTGGAGGAGGAAATGACAACCCACTCCAGTATTCTAGGCTGGAGAATCCCATGGACAGTGGAGCCTGACAGACTACAGCCCATGGGTTCGCAAAGAGTCGGACAATACATAAGGTCAACACTAACAGACATAAAAGGAGAAAATGACAGTAACACAATAATAATAGGATACTTTAACACCCCACTTATACCAATGGACAGACCATCAAAACAGAAAATTAATAAAGAAACATAAGCCTTAAATGACGTATTAGACCAGATGGCCCTAATTGATATCTTCAGGACATTCCATCCAAATGCAGAATATACTGATCAGAAAAGATGCTTGATGTGATTTCGATTTTCTTAAATGTACTGAGGCTTGATTTGTAACCCAAGGTGTGGTCTGTCCTGGAGAACATTCCATGTGCATTTGTGAAGAAAGTGAGAGGATGGAAAAAGACACTCCTCCATTGGGTGCATAATATTTACAATTGCTTTATCTTCTTGGATGGATCCCTGATCTTTATGTAATTCCCTTCCTTATCTCTTATAGTATTTATTTTAAGGTCTGTTTTGTCTGATATGAGTGGTGCTATTCTGGTTTTCTTTTGATTTCCATTTGCATGGGGTATCTTTTTCCATCCTCTCACTTTTAGTCTGTATGTGTCTCTCGATCTGAAGTGGGTCTCTAGTAGACAGTATATGGGTCTTGTTTTTGTATCCATTTAGCCAGTCTGTGTCTTTTGGTGGAGCATTAAATCCATTTACAATTAAAGTAATTATTTATGTATAAATGTTCCTATTGGTGTTTTCTTAATTGTTTTGGATTTGTTTTTTAGATTTTTTTCCTTCTCTTGTGTTTTTTGCGTATAGAAGTCCTTTTAAAATTTGTTGTAAAGCTGGTTTGATGGTACTAACTTCTCTGAACTTTTGCTTGGCAAATCTGTGAAACTTCTGGTTTCTCCATCAATTTTGAATGAGATCCTTGCTGGTAGAGTAATCTTGGTTGTAGATTCAATGCCCAAGCTCTGAAATAGCAAGAATACAAGAGAATGATTGAATGACCTAGACGGAGGATGTAGTTTTGAAATATCACTATTATCCTTCAGTTTTATTGTGTTGGCCGAAGTATTGCATCTTCAAAAAATGTATAATAAAAGTCTGTAGATGCCATTTAAGTCTAGTCTTTTTTTTTTTCCTTTTAGTTTTCATTGAACATAGTTGCGAGTTTAGGTATTTTTTTTCTGCTCATACTGACAGATGAAAATTGACAGAGGAAAATTGTTTGCTTTTATCAGTAAAATCAGAAGATGAATACAAAGACAGACAGCAGCACTCTAATCACGATGGTGAAATTGAGTTGATAATATTATAGATTAGTTCCCCAAACCCAAGAAATTCTGAGTTAGTGATATATTGGGTTGGCTAAGAAGTTCCTTTGGGTTTTCCAATACATTCTTGAATGAACATTTTGGCCAGTTCAGTGTTTTTAAGGACAGAAGCATATATGCTATTCTCACCCAATTTATCCTTCAACGAGAAGGTTTTCATCATGCAGCACTTTGTGACTAGAATGTGAATCATCCCATTTTGCCCCTAGAAAGTCATGTTACAGTATTTTACATCTTTTATGATGTTTGTGCACCAAAATTCACTTGTTATGGTTCACTTGTGGACAGATCCTAAAGTTAGATGTGTAAACAAAAGGGTTAACAAGGAAATTGATACAAAATGAAAATGTAAATTGAATTCATCATTCTATTTGGGATTTATAAAGCAGGTATGAAAATTTTTTGCAATTATGAATAGAAATGGCCATCCTTCAGCAAAATTCTGAGCCATCGAAAATCACAAATGTATTTTATTTTGAAAATATAAAGGAAGAACAGGAAGTGATGATATGCTAGAATTTTTTACATATTTATAGCCTGGAATAAGTTTTGATAGTTTAGTAATATCAAAAGCATTGCTTTTTGATAGTAAAGTATAAGAAAAAACCCACAAGTAATAATAAAGTAGAAGATTTTAGAGATTAGAAATCTGGAATCAGTGTTTACAAGATAGGTGTTTTAGTTTCATGCATGACAAGTTAAGCAGTTAGTTACATTCAAAAGATAGCAGTTGATACATGTACCTACATAACCTTCAAAGTCAGACAAATTTGAATATATTAAGTATATTATATATAAAAATATAGAACATTTGGGTTTGCTATGTTTCAATTCCTACAGAAATATCCTAGTGTCTTTTTCCTCCACTACCCTTTTATTATTGATTCTGTAAATTATTTGCAAAATGACTTCCCTATAAACAAGAAGTATGTATTGAACACAGATGGTAAATACTGATGGCTAGTTTTCCTGGTGTATACTTAGGGCTGATTGTCATGATAACTCTATGAAAGAGAAATGAGAAAAGGGAATCAAAGGTTTGTTAATTAGTCCAAGATTATTGAACCAGATCTGGGATTTGAATTCAGGTTTGTGGGTTGATAGATCTTCTCTTCTGGATATCACATGACCTTCTAAATTTTGTATAAGTATACCTCATTTTATTGTGCTTTGCAGATAATTGCATTTTAAAGAAATTGACATTTGTGTCAACCCTGTGTCAAGCAGGTTTATTTGGCACCATTTTTCCAACAGCATATGCTCACTTCATGTCTCTGTGTCACATTTTGGTAATTGTTGCAGTATTTCAAACTTAATTTTATTGCTTTATTTGTGATGGTGATTGTGATTGGTGATCTTTTATGTTACTGTTACAATTGTTTTAGGGTACTAACAATTGTTTTAGGGTACTATGAACCACATTCATATAAGACCACAAACTTAATTGATAAATGTTGTTTGTATTCTGTTAAACTTTTTGGACTTTCCTCCAATTTTCATTTCTTTTCTTCTCCTTGAGCACCCCTATTCCCTGAGACATCAGTATTGAAATTAGGCCAACTAATAACTCTGCAGTGACTCCCAGGTGTTCAAGTGAAAGGAAGAGTTGCATGTCTGTCACTTTAAATCAAAAACTAAAAATGATTAAGCTTAAGGTTTCCCTGGTGGCTCAGTGATAAAAGAATCCTCCTGCCAGTGCAGGAGACATGGGTTCAGTCCCTGGTCCAGGAAGATCCCACATGCCACGGAGCAGCTAAGACCTTTGTACCACAGCTATTGAGCCTGTGCTGTGGAGCCTGGGAACTGCAGCTCCTGAGTCTTCATGCTCCAAGCACTGAGACCTGTGTGCCCTAGAGCCTGTGGTCAGCAACAAGAGAAGCTACTGCATTGAGAAGCCCATGCACGGCAACTAGAGCAGCCCCCACTTGGTGCAGCTAGAGAAAATCCTGAGCCAGCACAGCCCAAAAATAAATAAAAATTTTAAAAATTTCACATTGAAAGAAAAATGGTTAAACTTAGTGAAAAAAGCATGTCAAAAGCTGAGATAGACTGAAAGCTCTTATGCCAAACATTTAACCAAGTTGTGAATGCAAAGGAAAAGTTCCTGAGGGAAATTAAAGTCCTGCTCCACTGAACACACAAATAAATGATAAGAAAGCAAAATATTGTTAATATTGATAAGGACCGTTTTAGTGTATGGATAGAAGATCAAACTAGCTACAACATTCTTCTAAGCCAAAGCCTAATCCAGAGCAAGGCCCTAACTCTCTTCAATTATATGAAGGCTGAGAGCTATGAGGAGGCTGCAGAAGAAAAGTTTGAAGCTAGCAGAGATTGGTTCATGAGGTTTAAGGAATGAAGCTGTCTCCATAGCATGAGAGTGCAAGGTGAAACAGCAAATGCTGATGTAGAAGCTGCAGCAAGTTATCCACAGTCTAGCTAAGACAATTCTTTGTGATGGCAACACTAAACAACAGATTTTCAGTGTTGACAGAACAACCTTCTATTAGAAGATGATGCCATGTAGGACTTCTGTAGCTAAAGAGAAGTCAGTGCCTGGCTGCAAAGCTTCCAAGGACAGACTGACTCTCCTGTTATGGGCTAATGTAGCTGGTGACTTTAAGTTGAAGCCAGTGCTCATTAATCATTTTGACCACCACAGTTTGTCTGACAACATGATGTACTCATGTTAAACCCACTATTGACAAAGAAGTGTGTTTCGTAAGGATCTAGCTGCTGTAGTGATTCCTCTGATGGATCTGGGCAAAGGAAATTGAAAGTGTTCTGGAAAGAATCCAGCATTCTGTATGGTATTAGAAACACGGATTCATTGGAAGAGGTCAAAATATCAACATTAACAATTTTGATAGAGGTTAATTCCAACCGTCATGGATGGCTTTGCAGGGTTCTAGACTTCAGCGGAGAAGTAACTGCAGATGTGAAGGGGAAATAGAAGGAGAACTAGAATCAGAAGTAGAGCCTAAACTGCTGCAAACTTTTGACAAAACTTTAATGGTTAAGGAATTGCTCCTTAGGGATGAGCAAAGAAAATGGCTCCTTGAGATGGAATCTACTCCTGGTGAAGGTGAAGATTGTTGAAACAACAGCAGAGGAATTTAGCATATTACATAAACTTGGTAGAGAAAGCAGTAACAGGATTTGAGAAGACTGATTCTAATTTTAAAAGAAGTTCTGTGGGTCAAATCCTATCAAATAGTATTACATGCTACAGAGAAATAGTTCATGAAAGGAAGAGTCAGTCGATGTGGCAGACTTTATGGTTGTCTTATTGCCACACAGCTACCTCAACTCTTAGCACCTACTATGTTGAATAGTCAGCAGCCATCAGCATAGAGGCAAGACCCTCCCTCTGTCAGCAAAAAGGTTATGACTACCTGATGGCTCAGTATTGATGGTTAGTATTTTTTAGCAATAAAGTATTTTTAAGTTAAGGTTGTACATTGTTTTTTTTAGACATAATGCTCTGTTGCACACTTATTAGACTACAGTATAGTGTAAACATAACTTTTATATGTACTGTGAAACTAAAAAATACATGATCTGCTTTATTGTGATATTTGTTTTAAATTGCAGTGGTCTGCAACTGAACCTACAATATTGCCGAGGTATGCTTATAGTACTTTTGTTGGAATCTAACGTGGTGTGTTACCTAGGGAAAATTTTACAGGGAGCTTGCCTAGCAGTCAGTGAAGGAAGTGAAAGAGACTGATGTCAGTGTGACTTTGATAAGAGTTGAAGTTGTCTCAGCTCCTGAATCAGGTGAAACAAGTGTAGATTTAGCAGACGCAGATTTCAAAACAGCCATTGTAAATATGTTGAAAGAATTAAAATAAAACATACTCTAATAATTAATGACTGAATAGAGAGGGAATTTGCATAGAGATGGAAACTAGAAAAAGAACCAAAGAAAAATTATAGAGCTGAAAATACAATAACTAAATGAGTAATTTAATGAATGGCCTTAACAAAATATTGGATACACCAGGAGAAAAGATCAATTGATCAGGAACATCTGAGACTTACAAATGTATGTGCCCAAAAATAGAACTTCAAGAAATCAAACAAAAATTATCAGAACTAAGAAGAGAAATCAGCAAATCCACAATTTTTTAATTATGGTGCAGCTGATGTAGTGTATTATATAACTTTCAAGTGTATCACGTAAAGAATAGTGATTCACAATTTTTAAAGGTCATATTTATAGTTATTATAAAATATTGACTATATTCCCTGTGCTGTACAATATATCCTTGTAGCTTATTTATTTTACACATATACCCAGGAATGGAATTGCTGGATCACATTGTATTTCTATTTTTAGTTTTTTTGGAAAACCTCCATACTGTTTTCCACAGTGACTCAACCATTGTACAGTCCCACCAGCAGTGTGAAGGAGTTCCCTTTTTTTCATATTCTTTCCAGCATTTGTTATCTGTGGTCTTTTTGATGATAGCCATTCTGGGTATGAGGTGATATCCCATCATCTTTTCCCTGGTGATCAGCGATGTTGTGTGAACTGTTAAATTAGATATTAATCCCTTCTAAATGATGAAATCTTTGAGATGTATATTTTTTGACCAGAAGAATTAGATTAGGAAGAAAAAACAAGAAGATACTTAGGAAATTCTTAGGAAATTCCAAACATTTAGAAATTAATGTAGTTCTAACGTATCTCTGGGTCAAAGAAATCATAAGAATATTAGAAAACATTTGAACTGAGTGATGAGAGCAGAAAATATAAAAATTTAAATGCTTTCATTTGAAAAATCAGAAGGGTCCAAAATCCATTACTTTAAGCATGTTTCTTAGGAAGTTAAAAAATAAGAACAAGTTGAATCCAAAGTAAGTAGAAGGAAGAAAATAATAAAGGTAGATAAATAAATAGAAAATAAACAAAAAGCAATGAAACAAGAAGAAACAATGCCAGTATTACACAGATTCTTACCAAAAAAAACATGAATGAAGGATCAGTTCATTTCGTTAGCATCGCTATGATGGCAAAGAAGTAACAGGTCTATAGACCAGTATCTTTGTGAACTTAGACCTAGTAATCTTTAACACAATATTAGCAAATTAAATTCATTGATATATAAAAGGGAAAATGCACCATGAGCAGGAAGGATTTGTCCCAAGAATGCATTGCAGGTTGAAATTAAAAAACCAATTGATGTAACTCACCGTGTGAGCAGAAGAAAACTGGAAAATCACATCTCAAGTCAGAACATTTTTACAAAATCTAATACTCATTCAGCAAGCTAGGTATATAAAGGAATTTCCTTTATTAAGGACATCTATAAAAAACCTAAAGTTTATATCATATTTCGTAGTGAGACACTGAATGCTTTTCCTCTGAGATTGAGAAATAAACAAAAATACTTGTATTCACTGTTAACCATTGTTCTGTTAAAAGTTCAAGTCAATGGAGTAAGGCAAAGAAAAAAATAAAAGACATCCAGGTTGAAAAAGAATAAAATTTTCTTATGTTTGCAAGTGACTTTATTGCATATGTAGAAAATCCTAAAGAGTCTATGGAATAGCTGGTAGAACTAATAAGTGAGTTTAGCCAAGTCATAAGATACAAGTCAGTACCGTTTTTTTAGTTTAGTTTTTTAATGCTATCAATTAATGGTTGGAAAATGAAGTGTAAAAGAAAAGCAGTTCCACTTACAATAGCATCCAAAATAGTGAAATACTTTACGGGTACATTTTAACAAAATATATGCAGCTTATTTATTGAAAATTGTAAAACACTACTGAGAGAAATAAAGCAAGACCAAAGTAAATGGAAAGATGTAGCATATTTGTGGAATAGATGTCCGTCTTCCACAAGTTGGTTTATAGAGTTAATGCAATCCCAATAAAAATCCTAGCAGGCTTCTTTTTTAGAAATTGATAGTCTGATTCTCTTAGTCATATGCAAATGCAAAGGACCTAGAATTGGCAAAACAATTTTCAGGGGAGAGGGGAAGAAGATTGTAGGACTATAGTGCTTGATTTCAAGACTTTCTATATAGCTATAGTAATCAAGACAAAATGGTATTAGCACAGGGATAGATGTGTAGATCAATGGAACAGAATAGAGTTAAGAAGTAGACTTACATATATATCTAGTTGATTTTTGGTAGAAGCCAGTGTAATTCACTGGGGAAAGGACATAGTCTTTTTTCAGGAAATGTTTATATCTTGGTCGAAGAAAAATTTATATTGATCCTTAACCTCACACTTAGACAGAAAGTTAACTGTGTATCTATCTCTGACAAAAGACTTGTTATTTAAAAAGTATAAAAATTCTTAAAAATAATCAAAAGTCTTATATAACCTAAATAAACCATATGGTCCAATTTATGAATGACTGCTTTGCAAAGGATACCTGGATGCTAGTAAGCACATGCAGAGATGCCTGTCAACATTATTCATTATGGAAATGCAAATGAAAATCACTGAGGTACAACTGCACATCCTCTAGATGGTTGTAATTGGTAAGACTTAATTACCAAGTATTGTCAAAGACATGGAGCAATTCAACTCATATATTGCTAATAATAGTAGTAGACAATAGTGTGACAATTTGAGTTCATGTGAAATTTTGGAAAATGCAAAACTATAATAATATGAAGCAGATGAGTAGCTGTATGGGATGGAGATGTAGGAACATAGGAAGAGGGATTGCTTGTTGAGCCACATAGAGGAGCTTTTTAGGGTGATGAAAATGTTCTTTATTTTGATTTTGGTGTTGTGTGCATGTATATACATTTGTAAAAACTTCTTTAACTGTATACTTAAGATAGGTGCATTTTATTTTTTAAAAATATACTTCCATAAACTTGATTTTAAAAATAAAACCAGGAAACTAAAAGTTCTTATTTCTTACTTGCTCTATTTAAACCTGTAGGAGTAGGCCCTGCTCTGGGAAGACATTTGATGGAATGTGTGTTGATTGGCAATATTTAAGCCATTTATTTTTTGTGAGAAATATTGTTTAATAAGGAAGAAAAAGGTAGTTGCTTTTTAAAGGTAACTGAAAGGTATTTTTTTGTGTGTAGGGTAAAATACAGCAAAGTATACCATTGTAGTTATTTTTTAAGTGTATAATTCAGTGGCGTTAAGTCCATTAATATTGTTGTACAACCATCACCATTATCCATCTCCAGAAGTTAATCATCTTCCCAAACTGATCTCTGTACCTGTTAAACGTAGTTCCATATCTTCCCTCCCCCCAACCCCTGGCAACCACCACTACTTTCTGTTTATGTGATATGGACTTCCCTAGGTACCTCATGTTTGTAGAATCACACAGTATTTTCCTTTTTTTGACTGATTTATTTCACTTAGCATGTCTTCAAGGTTTACTTATAGCATGCATATATCAGAATTTATTAAAGAGTGAATAATGTTCCTTTGTATGTATACACCTTATTTATGTTTATCCATCGACACTTGTGTTGCTTTCACGTTTTAACTATTGGGAATAGCTTGCTATGAACATGATGGTACAGATATCTGTTCAGGTCCCTGCTTTTGATTCTTCTGGATATATATATAACCTTGAAGTGAAATTGATTGATCATATGGTAATTTTGTTTAATTTTTTGAGCAGTTGCCATACCATTTTCCACAGTAGGTGTACCACTTTACATTTCCACTAGCTGTGCACAAAGGTTCCAGTTTCTCCCCGTCGCCACCAACACGTTATATTGTTTTTTGATAGATATCCTAATGTGTGTCAGATGGTGTCTTGCAGTTTTGATTTGCAAAGGGGAGTTTTCAGTCCTTTAATTGAAACTGGTGATTTCATAGATGAAACTCAGATAATAGGTTAGAAAGAGCCACTAGGTAGATTTTGCAACTTCTTCTGTGAGTCATTTCAGTTGTTTTTGCATTTGAGCATTCAGGATTTTTTGTTTGTTTGTTTTGGTTTTATTAAGCATAGTTGATTTATAAGATTGTAGGTTGTGTTGGTTTCTGGTACACAGTAAAGTGATTCAGTTATGCCTAAACTTTTTCATTATGGTTTATTACAGAAGACTGAGTATGGTTCCCTGTGTTATCCAGTAGGAGCTTGTTGTTTACCCCTTCTCTGTATGTGCACAGTTGCTTCAGCCATGTTCCGCTGTTTGCAGTGCCATGAACTGTAGCCCGCCAGGCTCCTCTGTCTGTGAGATTCTCCAGGCTAGATTACTGGAGTGGGTTGCCAAGCCCTCCTCTAGGAGGTCTTCCTGACCCAGGGATCAAACCCATGTCTCTTACGTCTCCTGCATTGACTGGCTGTTCTTTATCGCTAACCCACCTGGGAAGCCCCCATTTTCTATATATCATAGCTTGCATCTACTAGTCCCAAATTCACAGTCTAACTCTTCCTTTCCCCTTCACCCCTTTGGCAACCACAAATCTATTCTCTATGTCAGTGAGTCTGTTTCTGTTTTGTACATAAGTTCATTTGTGTCATATTTTAGATTCCACATATAATTGATATCATACAGTGTTTTTTCTGACTTCATTTAGTGTGATAATCTCTGGGTCTGTCTGTGTAGCTGCAAATGGCATTGTTTCATTCTTTTTTTGTGTGGCTGAGTAATATTCTATTGTACATACATACCACATCCTCTTTATCCATTTATCTGTCAGTGGGCATTTAGGTCATTTCCCTGTCTTGGCTGTTGTGAATAGTGCTATGAAATTTGGGGTGCATGTATCTTTTCAGACTGTTTTTCTGGAAATATGGGCATTCAGGGTTTTGTCTTAAATTTTGAAAAAGTAACTGAAGTTTCAGACCATGATTTTTAAAATTATTATAACTTAGGCTCAGACATCTTTTTTAGTCAAAATAGGAACCATTATAATCAGTACATTCTGCCAATGAGAAATAAGTTTGTGTATTCCTATGGTGTAAAAATCCATGTTTTGGGAATTCGATGGAGTTCTTGGAAAGCATTTTCTGCTTCCTGCTGGTTGTGAAAATGTTTTCCCTATGAAAAGTTGTTGAGCTGCTTGAAGAAGTGGTAGTCAGTTGGCAAGAGGTCGGGTGAATATGGTGGATGAAGCAAAACAAAACTGCGCAGCCCAGTTCAACTTTTGAAGCATTGGTTGTGCAACATGCTTTCAGGCGTTATGGAGAGGAGTTGGGCCCATTCTGTTGACCAGTGCTGGCTGCACTTGTTGCAGTTTTTGGTGCATCTCATCAGTTTGCCGGGCATGCTTCTCAGATGTAATGGTTTCGCCAAGATTCAGAAAGCTGTAGTGGTCAGACAGGCAACAGACCACCAAACAGCGACAGTGACATGTTTTGGTACAAGTTTGGCTTTGGGAAGTGCTTTGGAGCTTCTTCTTGGTCCAGTCACTGAGCAAGTCATCGCTGGTTGTCATATAAAATCCACTTTTTATTGCATGTCACAATCCAGTTGAGAAGTGGTTCATCGTTGTTGTGTAGAATAAGAAAAGATGACACTTCAGAACTGGTTTTTTTTATTTGCAGTCACCTCATAGACACCCACTTACTGAACCTTTTCACCTTACCAATTTGCTTCAAATGTAGAATGGTCGACATTGAGTAGCTTTAAGAGGATCGGCTTCGATGATGGCTTGCAGTTCATTCAGTTCAGTTCAGTTGCTCAGTCCTGTCCGACTCTTTGCGACCCTATGAACCACAGCATGCCAGGCCTCCCTGTCCATCACCAACTCTTGGAGTCCACCCAAGCCCATGTCCATTGTGTCGGTGATGCCATCCCACCATCTCATGCTCTGTCATCCCCTTCTCCCACCTTCAATCTTTTCTAGCATCAGGGTCTTTTCAAATGAGTCAGCCCTTCCCATCAGGTGGCCATAGTATTGGAGTTTCAGCTTAAGCATCAGTCCTTCCAATGAACACCCAGGACTGATCTCCTTTAGGATGGACTGGTTGGATCTCCTTGCAGTCCAAGGGACTCTCAAGAGTCTTCTCCAACACCACAGTTCAAAAGCATCAGTTCTTCTGTATTCAGCTTTCTTTACAGTCCAGCTCTCACATCCACACATGACTACTGGAAAAACCATAGCCTTGACTAGACGGACCTTTGTTGGCAAAGTAATGTCTCTGCTTTTTAATATGCTGTCTAGGCTTGCAGTTGGTCACTATCAACTTCCAGTGGCCAGTCACTGTGCTCCTCATCTTGAAGGCTTTCGTCTCCTTTGCAAAACTTCTTGAACCACCACTGCAATATATGTTAGCAGTTCTTGCGCCGACTGCATTGTTGATGTTGCAAGTTGTCTTTGCTGCTTTATGACCCATTTTGAACTTGGATAAAAAAATCACTTGAATTTGCTTTTTGTCTAGCATCATTTCTGTTGTCTAAAATAAATATAAAATAAACAGCAAGTAATAAATCATTAGCAAAAAAAATAGAAATGCACATTAAAATGATTTATAACATAACCACATTTGTTTAAGAATGTATTCCAATATCAAATGGCAAAGTTCATCAGTGCAATACTGCGATTACATTTGCACCAACCTAATAAATACATAGTGGATAGAGTTAGGCTTACGAACAGTTGTTTTCTCTTTTGTTGATCTATTTGTGATAAACTACAGTCAGCCATATTTTGTGTGGAAGGACAGATACATATTTGTTTTTGTAGTTTTATTAAAATGTTTAATAACAAATCACTGTAATGTTTGGACAGTAAGTGGTTTCTCAGATTAATACAAATATACACACTCATGCAAAACAAACTAAACACTGAAATTTATCATTTCCATGAACAGTGATTTAAACTGTTGTCCATTGATTCTGAGTATTTATCTTCCTGCCTCACTTTCAACTTCAGTAACAGCTGGGTGTAGAACTTTTTCTTGCTTTGCTTATTTTGAGACCTGCTAACCTGAACCATAGTTATGAAATTGTTTTTAATTTTTAGTGCTTAATTTCTGTAGCATTTGCATTTTACATGGTTCTTGGCAAGATTACGTCAGGTCTGCTAGGTTATTAGCTGAATGCAGTGACCACTTAGAAAAGATAACATGGAAGAATGCCCCGGTATACCTGTGTGTGAAGTGAGATACTGCCTAGATTAGGGTCTGGGGAAGCCTGGTGTTATACCCTGTACTTGGCATGATTTGTGCATTATCTTCCCTCTACCCCCATTCTAACACATGTTTATTGAGTACTTACTCTGTGTCTGATATGGTACCTGGCACTGTGGATATAGAAATGACTTTCTATACTTCAAGGAATTTGTAGCCTAAAAAGGATGTGCTTTATGTGAATGTGTGTGTGTGCTCCAAGTCACTTCAGTTATATATGACTCTGCGACCCTAGGAACTGTAGCCTGCCAAACTCCTCTGTCCATGGGATTCTTCAGGCAGCAACACTGGAGTGGGTTGCCATGCCCTCCTCCAGGGGATCTTCTCGACCCAGGGATCGAACCTGAGTCTCTTATGTCTCCTGCATTGGTAGGTAGTTCTTTACCACTGGCGCCACTTGGGAAGCCCCATAAATAGTACAGAGAGATATTATAGAGAGAGAGATGAATTCTTGAGTATTGTAAAAGGATCAGAGAAGGATTCCTTTAGATAACATCTGAGCTAACATTTGGAGGTAGAATATGAGTTTTTCAGTGGTAAGGTAGCTGTTACAGGCAAGGAGATCAGCATGTAGAACAGGCACAGATGCATGAAAGACATGGTGTATTTAAGGAGGTATATACAGATAATTCATGTGGGGCACAATAATTGATAGATGAAAGCTGCACTTCCCGTCATTGTCAAATTCCAGTTTCAGTTCAGTCGCTCAGTCATATCTGACTCTTTGAGACCCCATGAACTGCAGCATGCCAGGCCTCCCTGTCCCTCACCAACTCCCAGAGTTTACTCAAACCCATGTCCATTGGGTCGGTGGTGCCATCTCATCCTCTGTCGTCCCCTTCTCCTCCCACCCTCAATCTTTCCCAGCATCAGTGTCTTTTCAAATGAGTCAGCTCTTTGCATCAGGTGGCCAAAGTGTTGCAGTTTCAGCTTCAACGTCAGTCTTTCCAGTGAACACCCAGGACTAATTCCTTTAGGATGGACTGGTTGGATCTCCTTGCAGTCCAAGGGACTCTCAAGAGTCTTCTCCAACACCACAGTTCAAAGGCATCAATTCTTCAGCGCTCAGCTTTCTTTATAGTCCAACTCTCACAGCCATCCATGACCACTGGAAAAACCATAGCCTTGACTAGACAGACCTTTGTTGGCAAAGTAATGTCTCTGATTTTTAATATGCTGTCTAGGTTGGTCATAACTTTCCTTCCAAGGAGTAAGGGTCTTTTAATTTCATGGCTACAGTCACCATCTGCAGTGATTTTGGAGCCCAAAAAAATAGTCAGCCACTGTTTCCACTATTTCCCCTTCTATTTGCCATGAAATGATAGGACCAGAGGCCATCATTATCTTAGTTTTCTGAATGCTGAGTTTTAAACCAACTTTTTCACTCTCCTCTCTCACTTTCATCAGGAGGCTCTTTAGTTCTTCTTTGCTTTCTGCCATAAGGGTGGTGTCATCTGCATATCTGAGGGTATTGATATTTCTCCTGGCAATCTTGGTTCCAGCTTGTGCTTCCTCCAGCCCAGCATTTCTCATAATGTACTATGCATCTAAGTTAAATAAGCAGGGTGACAATATACAGCCTTGACGTACTCCTTTTCCTATTTGGAACTAGTCTGTTTTTCCGTATCCAGTTCTAACTGTTGCTTCCTAACTTGCATACAGGTTTCTCAAGAGGCAGGTCAGGTGGTCTGGTATTCCCATCTCTTTCAGAATTTTCCAGTTTATTGTGATCCACACAGTCAAAGGCTTTGGCATAGTCTATAAAGCAGAAACAGATGTTTTTCTGAAACTCTCTTGCTTTTTCAGTGATCCAGCAGATGTTGGCAATTTGATCTCTGGTTCCTCTGCCTTTTCTAAAAGCAGCTTAAACATCTGGAAGTTCACAGTTCACATATTGCTGAAGCCTGGCTTGGAGAATTTTGAGCATTACTAGCTTGTGAGATGAGTGTAGTTGTGCGGTAGTTTGAGCATTCTTTAGAATTACCTTTCTTTGGGATTGGAGTGTTGTCATTACATTGTCATTGTCAAACATTGCCTGAGAAAGCAACCTGGGAAGACTAATTAAATAATAGAGGCCAAGATTAAACTTGGTTCTGGTCCTGGCTCTCAGATTCTTGGTTGAACAGACTTATTTTTCTGAACTTGGATCTCCTCATTCGTATATGTGCAAACTGTATAATCTTTGTTTTCAAGATACTTTTCGAGGAAGTCATAGTTTGAGGGCCTGGAATACAGTAGGTCATCAACATGTATTTTTGAAAGAGTGGTCTGAGAACTTCTATCAAAAAGTAAGAGAGAGTGAATAGTTAAAATTAGAAAAAACAATAAAAGATATATATATATAGACCATTGCTTCGCAGGGTACACTTACTGTATAAAATGTGATCAAGAAAGTTGTTTTATAAAATGTTTCACTTACTTGTTTAGTTTTCGTGAGGTCCCAGGTTGCAGAAACTACACATAAGATTCTGGGGACTTCCCTGGTGGTCCAGTGGTTGAGAATCCTCCTTCCAGTACTTGGGATGTGGGTTGGATCCCTTGTCAGGAACCAAGATCCCACATGCCATGGGGCGACTATGCCTGTGCACCACAAAGCAAGGAAGCTGGGAAGGGAAAGACCATCAAATAGCAAATTAAAAAATAAAATTGAGGGAAAAAATTAAAAGAAACATTCTGTTACCTTGAATGTCATATGCTATTGTAATGATCACATATGTTCAAATAAGATTCAGTATATTTACATTTTAAATGTGTTTGGATGGTCATTTTCCTTTTTTTATTTGGCTGTGACATATTTCTTGGGCTTGACTTCTTCAGATTGTGATTTTTTTTTTAATCTTTAATAATTAGTTATAAATGGACTCTTTTCTTACGTAAACTTTTACTTTTCCTAGTTGAAAATTAGTGTTTCCTCTCACTCTACTCTCCCATTGTTTCATCTGCAGGATGTTTTCTTTTGAAGCACAAGATTGTGAAAGTCCATTTTTAATGTTACAGAATTGCTGTAATATACTGTTAATATTTATTTCTTTACCTTTAGGGGTCCTATTGGGCAATAGACACCAATCCGAAGGAAGATGCGCTGCCTACTCGGCCAAAGAAGAGAGCACGATCTGTAGAACGGGTAAAAAGCTCTTTATCACTACTTTAGTATGATGGGATTATTATTTTGGAAATCTAGATCTTAAAAATTCTTTTCTGTATAATACTGTAATTTCCAGTATTATAGTAAGTATAATTGTAATTAAGGTAATATTTTACTTGGGTGACATTTTCTGTTTTTTCAAAACACTTTGAGACTTATTTGATCCTGACAGCTCTTGAGTGAGGTGGGCAGTTTAGCAATCAGGTAAAAGGGTTTTTGCTTGTTTATTTGTTTTGTAGTTAGGGCACAGTTGTTATCTAACTGAAGGTTAAATCCAGGTCTCTTAATTTGCTACTCTTCCCTGTCTGCATCATTGAGGACTGGTTTTATGTAACAAAACCGTTCCCTTTCACTGCAGATAATCAGTCTGATTATATTGAATTTTCCTGATTATCTTCAAAATGTCTTTTCCTGATTCCAATTATGTAATAATTATTTTGTACACAAATCTGTAAGAACCTCAAGCTGGGCTTAAATTGGGAATGGATGAGCCATGAGGTACAGCAGCAATGGGAGTTAGGCAAATTTATGGTGCCAACAGAGGGAATTCATGTACTCCAGTTACAAAGCTTTGCAAAGTTAAAAGTGAACTCTCAGGTCAGAACCCTTTTTGGTTTTATACAAACCAAAATTTGAAAAGGTTTATATTGATGGCATAGTCTTCTGGTAATGGAGTTTTAAGGCTGAGACGGTGATGAGCTCTGCACCTAATGGTTTAAGAGGGGATGACCTTCAGTTATTGCTGTCCAGCTCTTGTTTTTTAAAACATGCGACTCTTTTTTTTTCAGCATCTTTCTTAAAATGTGTATTCTATTTTTTAAAGTTTATCATTAGTTAGAGGATAATACAGACTTTTATTGTGTGAAAATGTGGAGAACACAGTGTATAGCATCTACTGCCAGAATTTGAAGGAAGGGCAGAAGAGTCCACATCATTTAACCCAGAGCGTTAGAACGGGTGATTGTATCTTGAGGCTGAAGCATTGTGGTCTCTACCGTTTGCTCTCTCCTTCTGAATTTCCTGGAACTTGATTTTGAATTGGTAGTTGGATTGACAACTGGGCAATCTGTTTGGATATGAAGCCTGACTTTTATTCTGTTACCTTGTTTCATAATTCTTAGAGCAATACTTCTTTATATCTAAGAGCACTCTTTTTTTTTTTTCCTGAAGACCATATTGTCAGTTTTATAATGGAAGTCTACGGAAATATAGTATTCTGATTACAGAATTATGTTTTATATACTAAGTATATGTTCTTGAATGTGTATTTGAACATGTATTTTCTCTATTTATTTTCTGCTGTTTATATTTTTATCTTTTAAATTTAAAGCATTTAAAAGTTCCAGCAGTTTGCCTTTGTAGTATAGTTCCATAAAATACCCAGTACCAGAGCCTCTCAGTTAGTATAGTGTACTGATATTTATTTTTGCCTGCACTGTGTGTTGGTTGCTACTGTAGGAGAGGAGCCTAAAGAAAGAGAACAGCTGTAAGTAGAGTATGTCTAATCAGGGAGACAGATGTGTAATACAGAGTACAAGCTCTCACACATACTCTGAAAGGTAATATTCTTACAAAACATAGTTTTGTGTCCTGATAAACTGATGTGTCTGTACTTTTTTATTTAGAGGGTTTTGGGGGGGCGAGGTAATATTTTTATTAGGACACAATTTGTATTTAAGTATACTTGTATTTTTTGGGCTTCTGTGGTGGCTCGGAGGGTAAAGCGTCTGCCCGCAATGCGGGAGACCCGGGTTCGATCCCTGGGTCGGGAAGATCCCCTGGAGAAGGACATGGCAACCCCACTCCAGTATTCCTGCCCGTAGAATCCCATGGATGGAGGACCCTGGTGGGCTATGTATATAGTCCATGGGGTCGCAGAGAGTCAGACACGACTGAGCAACTTCACTACACTTGTATTTAAGTAGTTATTGGGTTTTATCTAAGGGAGTACCTAAGATGGTCAAATAGTATGATTGTTAAAACATTTAGAACTTTTTGTCAAAAACTAAACATGACCCACAGGTTGAAACTTGAAAGAGTTTTAAAATGTAGATAGTAAAGATGTTGACATCCCTGAAAGCTTATTAAACTTCTGAAATGTTATTTCTTCGTCCATGTGTAAACATCAGAGTTCTATGTGAAACATTAATGTATGTCACACATTTTTGAAGAAAGAAGAGCTTTTAATGTAAGAGAAGCAATTTTTAAAAATGCACGTAACAGTATCTTCATGTCTTAAAGGAAAAGTAAAGCCTGATTGTTATCTCCAGCCTAGTATTCTTAACACAGTTGTTTGGACTGTCTTCCTGTTCCCTCCGTTTACTTGAATAAACCGCTGTTCTCTTTTGTCCATTGTTGTATTACTTTCTTCTTTACTTAATCCTTGAATATGTATCAATAAATGCCTTTCATTTTCTTTTTTCTGTTTTCTTTCATCTTACCATGTTTTCTTTATTTATCATAAAGCAGACATGATTACCTAAAAAGGATTACTAATAAAGTTTAGCATGGTGAAGATGAATGGGCTCCATGACTAGGATTCCTGTGATTTTCTTCTGGCCTTACTATTTACATCTTTTGTGACTTTTGGCAAGTTGTTAGAATCTTTGAGCTTCAGAATCCTCAACTGTAAAGGAAAAGGATAGAAGTCTTTTAACAGCTGCCATGGACTAAGTGTGTTCCCCGAAATTCATATGTTGAAACCCTAATCCTAGTGTGATGGTATTTGGAGGTGAGGCCTTTGGTAGGTAATTGGATCAAGACTGTGAAGCCCTCATAAATGGGATCAACGCCCTAATAAGAATAGGCCAGAGAGCTGGCTAGCTCTTTCCTGCCATGTGAGAATACCAGTGAGGATACCTGCAAAAGAGCTCTCACAAGAACCTGACCATGCTGGCACCATGATCTTGGACTTCCAACCTCCAGAACTGTGAGAAATAAATTTGTGTTTTGATAAGCCACCAGTTTATGTTATTTTGTTATAGCAATATGAACTAAGATAATAGCATAATAAAAATATAATTGAGTTTATGTGGTAGATATTTTTTAAGAATTTTATGTATATTAAATTATTAATTTTTATAGTAAATCCAAATGATGAAAGTGATAGACACAGATATTAAGTTGTCCAAGGGTACAAAGGACAGTAGTGAGTACCAAGGCCAGAATTATGAACTCAGTCTGCCTTAAGAGTCTGCTGTTCACAATTGCACTATACTGCCGCTAGTATTTGCTGTGCCGAAGATCAGAGCACTCAATCAGATTTCTTTTCATCTATACATATCTTATTATGAGATAATGGGCTTTATTTATTTTTGGATCTGAGTACTAATTTTTTTCTTTAATGCTATTTAAAAGTATTTGTAATCTAAGTTGATATACAACATTATATTAGCTTCAGGTATATAACATAGTGATTCAGTATTTTTATAGATTATGCTCCGTTTAAAGTTCTAAAATAATGGCTATATTGCCCTGTGCTATATAATATATCCTTGTTGCTTATTTATTTTATACATGGTAGTTTCTATCTCTTAATCCCATATCCTTACCTTGCTTGCCCTTACCTTCTTCATTCATCTCACTGGTAACCACTAGTTTGTTCTCTATATATCTAAGAGTCTGTTTCTCTTTCATAATTTATTTTTGTTTGTTTTTGAGATTCAGCATATAAGTGATGACATAGAATGTTTGTCTTTGACTTATTTCACTAAGCATAGTACCCTCTGAGTTCGTCCATATTGCTGCAAATGGCAGAATTTCATTCTTTTTTATGACTAATATTCTTTCATATACACACTCACACACATATTTATATATATATCTCATTTCTTTATTCAGTCATCTGTTGAAGGGCACTTAATAAGTTGCTTCCATATCTTGACTGTTGTAAATAATGATGCTATGAACATTGGGGTGCATGTATCTTTTCAAATTAGTGTTTTCATTTTCTTCAGGTATATACCCAGGAGTGGAATTGCTGGATCATGTGGTAGTTCTTTTTTATTTTTTGAGGAACTTTCATATTATTTTCTATAATGCTGTACCAATTTACAGTCTCACCAGCAGTATACTAGGGTTCCTTTTTCTCCACATCCTTGCCAGCATTTATTTGTAGACTTTTTGATGATAGCCATATTTATAGGTATGCAGTGATACTGTGATTTTGATTTGTGTTACTCTGATGATTGATTACTCATTGAGCATTGTTTCATGTGCCTGTTGTTCATCTGTTTATCTTTCCTGGAGAAGTGTCAGTTCACATCTTTTGCACATTCTTTTAATTGGGTTGTTTGTTTGATGTTGAGTTGTCTGAGCTTGTTTATATATTTTGGGTATTAACTCCTTATTGGGCACATCATTTGCAGGTGTTTTCTCACGTTTAGTAGGTTTTCTTCTTGTTTTGTTGATAGGTCCTATTTGTTTACTTTTGCTTTTGCCTTAGGAAACAGACCCAAAATAATAATGCTATGTCAATGAATGTTCTACATATGGCCTTTTCTCGGAGATTTATGTTTTTTGGTCATACATTTAGCCTTTAATCCATTTAAAGTTTTATTTTGTAATAGAGTTTAGTTTTGTATATGATGTAAGGAAATGTTCTAATTTCTTTTTACATGTAGCTGTCCAGTTTTCCCAGTTTTTCGTATGTCGAGGAGACTCTTCTCTCTATTGTACAATATATTCTTGCCTCCCTTATCATAGATTAATTGGCCATAGGTGTATAGGTTTATTTCTGAGCTCTGTTCTGTTCCTTCGATCTGTATATCTGTTTTTGTGCCAGGGCCACGCTGTTCTGATGCCTGTAGCTTTGTAGTGTAGTTTGGAGCCAGGGCGTGTGATTTCCCAGCGTTGTTTTGTTTATTTTTCCCCCTCAGGATTGCTTTGGCAAGTTAGAATCTTTTGTGGTTCTGTATAAATTTTAGGATTAGTTCTACTTCTGTGAAAAATGTCATGGGTATTTTGATAAGAATTGCATTAGGGCTATAGATTGCTTTGGGTAGTATGGTGATTTTAACAATATTAGTTCTTCCAGTCCAAATACATGGGATATCTTTCCCTTTCTTTGTATATATCTTTAGTTTTCTTCATCAGCATTTCATAATTTTCACAGTATATGTATTTCACTTCCTTAGTTAAGTATATTCCTAGGTGTTTTTACTGTTTTTGATGCAATTTTAAATGGCATTTTCTTGCTTTTTCTTTCTGATAGTTCATTATTGGTATATAGAAAAACAGCAGATGTCTATATATTAATTGTATCTTACAGCTCTACTGAATTCATTTACTAGTTCTGATAGGTGTTTTTTTTTTTTTTTTTTTTTTGCTGCTGACTTTAGGGTTTCTATATATAGTATGATGTTATCTGCAAATAGTGACAGCTTTACTTATTACCTTCCAATTTTTTCCTGTCTGATTGCTGTGGTTAAGACTTCCAGTACTGTGTTAATTAAGAAGTGACAAGAGTGTGAATTCTTAGCTTATTCCTGATTGTAAAGGGAAGGCTCTCAGCTTTTCACCATTGACTATTGGCTGTTAGTTTGTCATACATGGCCTGTATTATGTTTGATATATTCTTTCTATATAACTTTGATGAGAGATTTTGTCATAAGTGAATGTTCAGTTTTGTCACATGCTTTTTTTGTGTGTCTTTATATGTTGTTGAATTTGACTTGCCAATATTTTGTTGAGTATTTTTGCATCTATATTCATCAGAGATACTGGCTTGTCATTTTCTCTTTTTGTAGTGTCTTTGTCTGGTTTTAGTTAACAGATCTCTTCATTTTAAGAGAACCCACCACATTTAATCTATATCTATATATGCATACACACACATATATATATAATTGTCATAAATACTATTACAAATGACAACAAATTACTATGTAATTTAGCAACATGTTAGAGCAAGCAGTGGTAACTAAAGTGACTCAAAGTAGAAAATGCTTCTGTGAGAAGGCCTATAGGAAGAGGAGTAAGACTTAGAAGTTTGATGCAGAAGTATAACTTTTTGCATAGAAAATAGTAAAATATCAAGGACTGACCTGATTGGTTCAGTGGTTAAAACCCCGCACTTCCGCTTCAAGGGGCACGGGTTTGATCCCTGGTTGGGAGACTAAGATCCTGAATTGTTACAGAGTGGTTTTGTTGTTTGAAGTGAACTCTTACCACTTGCCTTTCTTCTCTGAGGCTGAGTCTGAATGAGGGAAGCTTAGTTAAAGGTATATATGGGCAGAGGAAGGAATGCAGTGTGCATGCTCTCAGAACTCTTAGAACTGAAAAACATTTCAATTGGGCAAACATATACTGAGTGTATGGAGAAGGTAACCTACTCCAGTACTCTTGCCTGGAAAATCCCATGGACGGAGGAGCTTGGTAAGCTGCAGTCCATGGGGTCGCTAGGGGTCCAACTCGACTGAGCGACTTCACTTTCCCTTTTCACTTCCATGCATTGGAGAAGGAAATGGCAACCCACTCCAGTGTTCTTGCCTGGAGAATCCCAGGGACAGGGGAGCCTGGTGGGCTGCCGTCTATGGGGTCACACAGAGTCGGACACGACTGGAGCGACTTGGCAGCAGCAGCAGCATACTGAGTGTACATTGAGTGGGAGGTACTACATGTTGCCTCCATGAGATACATTGAAATAAAATTTCTTGAGACATGCTACTCATTTTTGTAGGCTAGAAAGTGTTTCATAAGGGTTTATTTTGATCAATGGGTAAGATTTACTTTTTTGTTTTTTAACAGTATTGTTGGAGATAGTTTATGTACAGCTAATTGAATATTTAAAGTTTACAGTTTGAGGATTTTTGTCATGTGAAGTTATTACTAGTTTACAGTATGAACATTTCTATCACACCCAAAAGTTTCCTCATTTCCTTTTGTAACTTGTTCCTCCCTCCACTCTTATCCCAGACAACCGGATCTGGGGAGAATTGAAAGTGTGGTATCTTTCTATTCATTATATTGTTAATTTCTCTCAGGAGTGTTTACAGTTTTCAGTGTAGAGGACTTGGATGTTTCCAGTTAGGTTTAATCATGAATATCTTGGATTTGGATGCTATATGTTTCAGTTTTTTGATGCTAGTAATAAAAATGTAATTAATTTTTGTATATTAAACTTGTATCCTGCAATCTTGTTAGTTCTGGTATTTTTTAAAGATGCCTTGGGATTTCTATAATTATGTTATCTGCAAGTAGACAGTTTTCCTGTGTCTTTCCTTCCTCCTCTTCTATCTCTTCCTAGAACCTTACTGCAGTGAAGAGAATCTCTCATTTCAAGTCTTTGTTTGAAATGAGAATAAGGCTGGATTCTTTCAAGTCTTTATTTGAAATGAGAAAGTGGGCATCCAGCCTTATTTCCATTCTTAGGAGGAAAGTATCCAGTCTTTCATCCCTAAGTATGACATAAGCTGTAGGGCTTTTGTAGATACTGTTTATCAGATTAAGGAAGTTCTCTAGTAAGCCCAGTTTAGTGAGTTTTATCATGAATGGGTGTAAATTTTTTTAACTGCTCTTTTTGTTCCTATTGAAGTGATTATATGACTTTTCTTTTATTCTGTGTGAGTGTTAAATTACACTAATTGCATTTGAAATGTTGGACCTTGTATTCCTTGGATGAACCCTTACTGAGTCATGATATATTATCCCATTAATGTATCGTTGGATTCCTTTTGCTAATATCTGAAGGATTTTCGCATCTGTGTTCATGAGGGATGTGGATACAACAAAAATCAGGTAGTCGGAACATTAAAAGATTATGTTCAAGAAAACTAGACCTCTCAAGTTAATGAATTTAGCACTTTTCTATGTATGGGGAGATGCAAGAGTCTGGGCTCATTGAAATCATTCCTTTGATATACATCTTAACTATTTAGGGCCAGTATCCTGTTTTTCTCCATCCTGAATCCCCTCGGGGTACACAGTTGACGGTGACTGCAGTGGCCGATGGCCTGATGGCCTTACCATCTTTTGTTTACTGATTTGACAGGTGACATTTTTCGTCTACAGTAATATTGGCTAAGTTTTGATATTAGGGTTATGCTAGCCTCATAAACTGATAGGGGTATATTCCTTCTATTTTCTGAAAAATTTCTTGATTGGTAGCTTGGTGTATCTTCCTTGAATATTTGAGAAAATTCATCAGTGAAATCATCTGGACGTGAAACTGAAGATTTTTTTTGTGTGTGTGGAGGGTCAGCTTGTAAAGAATTTGCCTGCAATGGGGAAGACCTGGGTTCGATCCCTGGGTTGGGAAGAGACCCTGGAGAAGGGAAAGGCTACCCACTTCAGTATTCTTCAGTGGACTGTATAGTCCATGGGGTGGCAAAGAGTTGGACACAACTGAGCAAAATTTCCCTTTCAGTTTCACTTTTGATGGTTACTTTGTTATGGGACTGTTCACATTTTTTCTTTTTATTCCAGTTTTGGTAAATTATGTTCTTAAGGAATTTTGTCCCTTGTATATAAGTGGTTATATTTGTTAGTGTAAAGTGGATCATAATATTCTCTTTATTTTAATACATATAGAGTCTGTAGTAATAACTCTTTCCTTCTTGATATTGATGATTTGTTTTCTCTTTTTTCTTCATTGGAATAGCTAAAGGTTTGTCAATTATGTTAGTCTTTTCAAAGAACCAGGTTTTGTCTTAAAGTTTTTTTTTCTGTTGCTTTTCTGTTTCATTTCTATTTTTATCTTTATCATTTACTTCTTTCTCAGTTCTGTTCAGTTCAGTCGCTCAGTCCTGTCCGACTCTTTGTGACCCCATGGACTGCAGCACACCAAGCTTCCCTGTCCATCACCAATTCCTGGAGCTTACTCAAACTCATATCCATCGAATCGGTGATGCCATCCAACCATCTCATCCTCTGTCGTACCCTTCTCCTGCCTTCAAGCTCCCCCGGCATCAGGATCTTCAAGCTCTCTTCGCATCAGGTGGCCAAAGTATTGGAGTTTCAGCTTTAGCATCAGTCCTTCCAGTGAAAATTCAGGACTGATTTCCTTTAGGATCTGCTGGTTGGATCTCCTTGCAGTCCAAGGGACTCTCAAGAGTCTTCTCCCAACACCACAGTTCAAAAGATCAATTTTTTGGCACTCAGCTTCCTTTATAGTCCAACTCTCACATCCATAACATGATTACTGGAAAAAAACATAGCTTTGACTAGACGGACCTTTGTTGACAAAGTAATGTCTTGACTTTTTAATATATATTAGCTATCTAGGTTGGTCATAACTTTTCTTCCAAGGAGTAAGCATCTTTTAATTTAATGGCTGCAGTCACCATCTGCAGTGATTTTGGAGCCAGAGAAAAATAAGTCTGTCACTGTTTCCACTGTTTCCCCATCTATTTGCCATGAAGTGATAGGACCAGATGCCATGATCTTAATGTCCTGAATGTTGAGTTTTAAGCCAACTTTATCACTATTCTCTTTCATCAAGAGGCTCTTTAGTTCCTGTTCACTTTCTGCCATAAGGGTGGTATCACCCTGCATGTCTGAGGTTATTGATATTTCTCCCGCAGTTTTGAGTCCAGCTTGTTCTTCATCCAGCCCAGCATTTCTCATGAGGTACTCTGCATATAAGTTAAATAACCAGGGTGACAATATGCAGCCTTGACATACTCCTTTCCCAATTTGGAACCAGTCTCTTGTTCCATGTACAGTTCTGTTACTTCTTGACCTGCATATAGGAGGCAAGTCAGTTGGTCTGGTATTCCCATCTCTTGAAGAATTTTCCACAGTTTGTTGTGATCCACACAAAGCTTTTGGCATACATAGAAGTAGATGTTTTTCTGGAACTCTCTTGCTTTTTCAGTGCTCCAGCAGATGTTGGCTATTTGATCTCTAGTTCCTCTGCCTTTTCTGAATCCATCTTGAACATCTGGAAGTTCATGGTTCACGTACATTGAAGCCTGGCTTGGAGAAGTTTGAGCATTACTCCACTAGTGTGTGAGATGAGTGCAATTGTGTGGTAGTTTGAGCATTCTTTGGCATTGCCTTTGGAATTGAAATGAAAACTGTGAGGCTGCCAGGGTTAATTCCATGACAGGCAGCCTGGACCTAAGTTTTAGCTTTCCCCGAAATGGTAAGATTCCCCACCCCCATCAGGTAACCTGAAGCCAGCCAATCAATATGCGCCCAGTAAGAGACAAAGGGGAAAGCTGAAAAGCCCGCGAAAGCCCAGGTTTGAAAAAGCCCGCGAATGTCTGTACCAATAGAATTGCTTTGTAAACATGTAACCAATCCGCTTAAGCCAGCTACTAATTGATTATGTATGTCTTATAAATTTCTGTAACAGCTTGGGCTCAGGGCTTTTCTGACCCTGCACCACTGTGATGGCGGAGGCAGAAGGCCCTGGCTCGAGTCAGTAATAAACTTCCCTTTTTTTGCGAGTTGCATTGCCTTGGAAGCCTTCTCTCTTCCCGCTCGGGGATTCGGACATCGGGCATAACAAAAACTGACCTTTTCCAGTCCTGTGGTCACTGCTGAGTTTTCCAAATTTGCTGGCATATTGAGTGCAACACTTTCACAGCATCATCTTTTAAGATTTGAAATAGCTCAGCTGGAATTCCATCACCTCCATTAGCTTTGTTCATAGCGATGCTTTCTAAACTTCACATTCCAGGATGTCTGGCTCTAGGTGAGTGATCACACCATTGTGGTTATCTGGGTCGTGAAGATCTTTTTTGTACAATTCTTCTGTGTATTCTTGCCACCTCTTCATAATATCTTCTGCTTCTGTTAGGTCCATTCTGTTTCTGTCCTTTACTGTGCCCAACTTTGCATAAAATGTTCCCTTGGGATCTCTGATTTTCTTGAAGAGATCTCTAGTCTTTCCCATTCTATTGTTTTCCTCTATTTCTTTGCATTGATCACTGAGGAAGGCTTTCTTATCTCGCCTTGGCTATTCTTTGGAACTCTGCATTCAAATGGGTAAATCTTTCCTTTTCTCCTTTGCCTTGAGCTATTTTTTGTTTTCTCAGCTGTTTGTAAAGCCTCCTCAGACAATCATTTTGCCTTTTTGCATTTCTTTTTCTTGGGGATGGTCTTGATCCCTGTTTCCTGTAAGATCTCACGAACCTCCATCCATAGTTCTTCAGGCACTCTTGTCTGTCAAGTCTAATCCCTTCAGTCTGTTAGGCACTTCCACTGTGTAATTGTAAGGGATTTGATTTAGGTCATAACCTGAATGCTTTTTGGTTTTTCCTACTTTCTTCAATTTAAGTCTAAATTTGGCAGCAAGGAGTTCATGATCTGAGCCACAGTCAGCTCCCAGTCTTGTTTTTGCTGACTATTTAGACCTTCTCCATCTTTAACTGCAAAGAGTATAATCAATCTCATTTCAGTATTGACCATATGGTGATGTCCATGTGTAAAGTCTGCTCTTGTGTTGTTGCAAGATCCATTGTGTTTGCTATGACCCATGCATTGTCTTGGCAAAACTCTGTTAGCCTTTGCTCTGCTTCAATTTGTACTCCAAGGCTAAATTTCTCTGTTACTCCAGGTATCTCTTGATTTCCTACTTTTGCATTCCAGTCCCCTATGATGAAAAGGACATCTTTTTTTGCTGTTAGTTCTAGAAGGTCTTGTAGGTCTTCATAGAACCATTTAACTTAGCTGCTTTGGCCTTAGTGGTTGGAGCATCGACTTGTATTACTGTGGTATTGAATGCTTTGCCTTGGAAACGAACAGAGATCATTCTTTCATTTTTGAGATTGCTTTTGAGGGTATTAACTTCAGCTTTCTAATTATACAAGATCACTACCACCATGTCTGTGTCCCAGGGTTGCAGCGAGAGGGAAAAAGAATGGGGGACAAGCAAATTCTTTTCGAAGATGTGACCCAAAAGTTGTACACATCACTCTTGCTCAAATCCCATTTGTCACACCTTAGTCCCATCGCTGCAAGTAGTTGCAAATGAGGCTGGAAAAGGTGGTCTTTAGCTGGGCAGTGATGAATTAATGACTACAGAGATCCATTACTAAAAGGTAGAAGAGGGAGGAATTGGCATTAGTGGACTATTAGCAGTATCAGCTACAGAAGTTTATCTCTAATATTTGTAAACTCATTCCATAGCCCATGGTGATTATCAGATCAGTGGATGTGTGCTATGTCACTGCATTTGTGTCTGACTCTTTGCAACCCTGTGAACGGTAGCCCACCAGGCTCCTCTGTCCATGGGGTTCTCCAGGCAAGAATACTGGATTGGGTTGCCATTTCCGTCTCCATATCAGGTTAGTAGTAGCCTATTAAAATATAATAGAAGAGAATCAGTGAGGATTTTATTTTCAGAAACAAAGTACAAAACTGGATGTTGGAGAATTTTATGAAATAACTTCAAATTGTGTTAAAGTTGGTGGTTTTATGAGTTAATAATTATTTATTTTGTTCTTGTATTTTAGGCCTCAACTCCATATAGCATAGATTCAGATTCTTTGGGAATGGAGTGTATTATTTCGGGAAGTGCCTCTCCAACTCTGGCAATCAACACTGTGACTAACAAAGTAATTCTTTTTTTGAACACTTTTGAAATGTCATTGAGTAATACATTTTATTTGCTTTTGTAGTAACAACAGGTTTCTTTATGGTTGAGGTTCAAGAAGATATCGGTTTGACCAATCCATACATGGCAGTTTGAAAGCTGAATCCTCAATGCTTTTTAGTTTTACATAAGTTAGAAGTAAATAAATAATTCTCTGGAAAATTGAAAGATACTTACTGGGAAGCTCTATATTAAATATAAATTCTTGACATTTCCAGTCCCAAAAACTTTTGAGTACAGCATTTTATTGAATCAGTTTGTTTCAAAATCATTGGTTACCCCCTCTAAATATGTGATTTAAAAAAAGTTTGACAAAGTCCCAGGGCATCAGCTGAATCCAGTAAGGTAAATAATTCAGGCAAACTTCTAGAGTTGATTTGCATGTTGGTCAACATCTTTCATGATATTCAAGTCTAGGTACATACCCAGAAATAATATGAGGTAGTCTACTGCAGATTGTTTGTTTTTTTTTTTTTTTAGACAAAGGTCAAAACTTTGTGCCATCTCATTTATTAAGTATACCTAGTGGGATACAAATATCTCTTTGTATCAAGAGATGCTTGAAATCAAGGTAATTTCTTAACCTCATATCTCAAAACCCTATAAAGGCTGTGGGAGGTTCATGAAGTAACTCAGTTTTGTGCATTTGTTTCCTCCTTACTGGACCATGATGGGCACCTTGAGGATGTGTATTTCCCACACTTGTACTCATATAATCTCTCAGTCTTGCTTTTACCCTCTCCTCTTATCTCCCTTGTTTTCACTTGCTCTTTGTTTTTTTATCTTTCATTCCTGTACTCTGTTGTGCACATACACAAACAAAAACACACATACTCAATTGCTATATGTAGTATCTTTCTATTTGTTAAAGTTAATGGATTAACAGAAGATAGGTTATAATCAGAGTCAGATTTCTAATTTAGATAGGAAACTGGCAACTGAGGTAAAGAGTAATAATTTTTCTCAGATAACAGTTTACAGGCTGATGCCACCAGAATCACTTAGGAGAGGGGTGAGTATGTTAGTGTGTATGTTTGTTTGGTGGGAGTAGTAATTCCTAGATTCCATTGCAGGACTACCAAATCAATTACTTTATCTTTGTGGAGAGGACTCAGAAATCTGTACTTTAAAAAATCATCCCTAAGGGTACCCAGCTAGACTTGAGTATTTCTGGTGAAATGCGTGGGCTGGAATCAGAAGTATCCAGTACTGTTCTTTGCAATAGTCCAAGTAGGAGATACTGAGGTCTAAACATGGAATTTGTGGCTGTTAGGAAACAATTGAAAAATAATAATGCTGGGACTTCATGACTAAATAAAGGAGCTGGAGTTTTTGGACTTCTACTTTCAGATATGATAGAATAGCTAGTATCAGATTAACCCTTCTCCCTATCTATATAAAATTACCACTCCATCCCCACCCCCCACACTCCCCATCCCCCGCCTACCAATTAAAAAGAGAAGAGAGGCATTGGAGAAAAAGATAGGACTTCAGAAGGGAAAATCTCAGTAAAAAGAGAAGCACACTGAGATAAGCTATACACATTTTCCTTTGGGACGTTTCCCACTTCTTAGTGCATGGCATAGAGGCTGAACAAAAAACTGCAAACTTGGGCAGTCATTGAGCTAGGGAGGTAAAAATTGAAGTTTGAGGTTGCCAAAGAGCCAGGGCTTAAGGACCATCATCCCGAGGAATCTCAGAAGTGACCTCAACTTTTAGCAAGCAGTATCCACTTAAGACTTTTTTGCTGACCCCTAACCTGTGTGTGGATGTGAGAGTTGGACTATGAAGAAAGCTGAGCGCCAAAGAATTGATGCTTTTGAACTGTGGTGTTGGAGAAGACTCTTGAGAGTCCCTTGGACTGCAAGGAGATCCAACCAGTCCATCCTAAAGGAGATCAGTCCTGGGTGTTCAATGGAAGGACTGATGTTGAAGCTGAAACTCCAATACTTTGGCCACCTCATGCGAAGAGTTGACTCATTGGAAAAGACCCTGATGCTTTGAGGGATTGGGGGCAGGAGAAGAAGGGGATGACAGAGGATGAGATGGCTGGATGGCATCACCGACTCGATGGACATGAGTTTGGGTAAACTCCGGGAGTTGGTGATGGACAGGGAGGCCTGGCTTGCCGCAGTTCATGAGGTCGCAAAGAGTCGGACATGACTGAGCGACTGAATTGAACTGAACTGAACCTGTGTGTGCAAATCAAGTAGAGCTTGCACTAGCCAGGATTCAGCAGTCTCATAGAGAAGGGGGGACAAAAATTGTAATTCTTCCAGAAGGAAGCTATGGTAAACACCCCAGTATTTCAGTTTGATAATTCAGAAAGATTATATTCTATGAGTAAAAGCAAACCAAAATAACACCAGTCTCAAACTGTTATTAGAGTGGTATGTTAATATTCTACTTGCGAAAAGGAAACTAAATTCTTTCTGGAAGATAACATATCCTCAGCTTTTTCAAGTTTTCATAAGTAAGGTCTCATTTTCAGAAAAGAATTGTCAGACATTCCAGGAAACAAGACCAAATAATTAAATGCCAAGACGAGGGAAAGACGAAGGATATCACAATATCCACAAGTGATCTACATACTGATTTTTAAATAACTGTGACTAATATGTTGAAGAAAATAGGCAAATTATAGAAAATTTAATTGGACTCTGTATGGAAGAATCAAGAGAACTGAAAAGTGTAACAACTGAAATTCAGTGGATGGGTTTAAGAAAAGATTAGACCCATCAGAGGAGAGAATCCGTGAACTGGAAGATAGGTCAGTAGAAAATGTGCAGATTGACGCCCAAAGGAAAATCCCAGACAATTCAGAAAAGTTTAGGAGATAAATGGATATGGGGAAAAGAGCTAACGAACTTGCATTAGGGTTCCAGGGGAGAAGAAAAGGGGAATAGAGAAGAAACAGTGTTTTAATTTTTAAAGACTGATAAAAGATAACACAGTACAGATTGAAGAAGTCCTGAGAAACTCAGGAAAGGCCAACTAAAAGAAATCATTATTAGGCAAATAAAAATCAAACTACTAAAAAAACAAGAATTTTTAAAAAAACTTAAAATCAGGAAAATAACAGGCAACTTTAAAGAAACACACTGAATTCTGAATAGAAATGATCAAAGACAGCACCAGAATGAAATTTTTGTAGTGCTGAAAGGAAATAACTGCTAACCCAGAATTCTCAAAATTTCTATGAAAAATGGTTAGAAAATAGTCTTTTACAGAAATAAAATGTGAGAGAATGTTACTAGTTCACCCATATTAAAAAATGAAAGGAGGTTAATTTTTCACATAGAAGGAAAATTGCCCTCTGCAGAAAAGAATGAAGAAGACCAAAAGAATATATATGTCAGTAAATATAAATATGTATTGAGTGATTAAAACAATAGCAGTGCTGTTGTATAACACAATGATTTGGAGTCTAAAATACTTGCAGAAGTTTAAAAGTACATGACAGTACTAGGGTAAGATAGGAAATACATGTACTTAATATCTTCGCATTGTGTGGCAAGTAGTAAAAGTACTAACTCAAAGACATATAGTAAAATAGAGGGTACTGATTCTTAATACTTCAGCATATATCAGGATAACTAGGAATGCTTGTTAAAAAAAACCACTGCTCTAGGTTACTACAAGAATAGTAAAAGAATATTACCAAATAAGGAAAAATAATAAATCCTTTATTAATCCCAAGTAGCCAAGAAAGGAGAAAAAAATGAACAGAGAAGAAGTGGCAACACAGGAAAATAAATAGTATTTAAATCTGATTGCATTAAGAAATACATTAAGTGTAAATGCACTGAATATTCAATTTAAAAGCCAAAGAATCTTTTCTGACCACAACAGCATGAAACTGGAAATCAACTGTAGAAAGAGAAATGAGAAAAAAAAAAAAAAATTATATGGAGGCTAAACAACCAATGCATCCACAATGAAATAAAAGAAATTTAAAAATACCTTGAGACAAATGACAAACAACCATACAAAATCTGTGGGATGCAGATGCAGCAAAGCATTTCTTAGAGGGAAGTTCATAGTGATATAGGCCTTCCTCAAAAAAATAAGAAAAGTCTCTAACAACCTACCACCTAAAAGAATTGGAAGAAGAATAAACAAAACCTAAAGGCAGTGAAGGAAATAAATAGTAAATAAAAAATTTTTAAAAACAGTAGGGAAAAAAACAATAAAACCAAGAGCTGTTTCTGTGAAAAGGTAAACAATATTAACAAACTTCTGGCCAGGCTCACCAAGCAGAAGAGAGGACCCAAATGAGCAAAGTAAGAAATGAAAGAGAAGTAATAACTGATACTGCAGAAATACAGAAACCCATAAGAGAATACTTTGAACTATACTAAGAAATGGACAAGTTTCTAGAAGAATACAGCCTGCCAAAACTGAATCAAGAAGAAATACATGATACACTAGAATAGAATCTGTTAAAAAAAAAAAAAAGAGAAAGAATCACTGCAGACAACAGTCTTGGACCAGATGGCTTCCCTGAAGAAATCTACCAACCATACCAAGAATTTATACCAGTCCTTCTTACACTCTTCCAAAAGATTGAAAAGGGGGAACTCTTCCATCATTCTATGAAGCTGTTATCACTGTGATACCAAAACCAGACACAGACAATAACATAAAAGAAAATTACAGGACAATATCTTTGATTCATATAGATGCAAAAATTCTCAACAAAATATTAGCAAGCCAGATCCAAGAATACATAAAAATTCTTAGGTGGCTCAGTGATAACAGAATCTACTTGCCAATGCAGGAGCCACAGGAGACATGAGTTTTTATCTGGATTGGGAAGATCCCCTGGAGAAGGAAATAGCAACCCACTCCAATATTCTTGCCAGGATAATTCCATGGACAGAGGAGTCTGGCAGGCTATAGTCCCTGGTTGTGAAAGAGTTGGATATTACTAAGTGACTGAGGATGATACTATGATCAAGTTGGATACATCTCAGGGTCACAAGAATGGATCAGTATATGCACTGTATTTTTAAAATCGCTATACTATTCAAAGCAGTCTACACACTTAATGTGATCCCTATAAAATTACCCATGATGTTTTTCACAGAAGTAGAATAATCCTAAAATTTATATGGAACCATAAAAGAAGCAGAATTGCCAAAGTAAACCTGAGGAAAAAGAACAAAGCTAGAAGCATAACCTTCCCAGACTTCAGACAGTACTGCAAAGCTGTTGTACTCAAAACAGCATGATATTGGCAGAAAAACATACATATGGATCAATGGAACAGAATACAGAGGCCAGAAATAAATCCACCCACCGTGGTCAATTAATCTTGACTAAGGAGGCAAGAATACACAATTGAGAAAAGATAGTCTCTTGAGTAATGACAGAAAGTGAAGAGGAACTGAACAGCCTCTTGATGAGAGTGAGAGAGGAGAGTGAAAAAACTCACTTGAAACTCAACAATAAAAAAAACTAAGATCATGGCATCTGGTTCCATCACTTCATGGCAAACAGATGGCAGAAAAGTGAAAGCAGTGACAGATAGTATTTTGGGGGACTCCAAATCACTGCAGATGGTGACTACAGCCATGAAGTCAGAGGACGCTTGCTCCATCTTGAGAAAGAAAAACAGAACTGGAGGAATCAAGCTCCCTGACATCACATTATACTACAAAGTTAATTAATCAAAATAATATTGTATTGGGACAAAAACAGAAATATAGATCAATGGAATAGGATAGAAAACCCAGAAATAAACCTTTGTACCTGTGGTCAATTAATCTGTGACAGAGGAGGCAAGACTATACAACTTTGGAAAGACAGTCTCTTCAACAAATGGTGCTGGGAAAACTGGACAGCTACATGTAAAACAATGAAATTAGATCATTCTTTAACTCCATACAGAAAAATAAGCTCAAAATGGATTAAAAACCTATTTGTAAGACTAGATACTGTAAAATTACAGGAAAACATAGGCAGAACACTCTCTGACATAAATCACAGCAATATCTTTTTAATTCCATCTCCCACTATAATAAAAACAAATGGAAACAAATGGGACCTACTTACACTTAGGAGCTTTTGCACAGCAAACAGTAAATAAACCGTAAAGACAACCCACAGATTGGGAGAAAATATTTGCAAATGATGTGACAGATAAGAGATTAGTCTCCAAAATTTACAGAGTTCGTGACACTCAACAGCATCAAAATAATCCACTCAAGAAATGGACAGAAGACCTATGTAGACATTTCTCCAAAGAAGGCATACAGATGGACATTAGGCACATGAAAAGATGTTCAGTGTTGCTAATTACTAGAGAAATGTGAATCAGAACTGCAATGAGATATCACTTCACACCACCCAGAATGGCTATCATCAAAATTTCACAAACAGCAATTGCTGGAGAAGGGTAGAGAGAAGGGAGCCCTTGTACACTGATGGTGGGAATGTAAATTTGTACAGCTACTGTGGAGAACAATATGCAGGTTCCTTAAAAACTGAAAATAGAGCTACCATGTGACCCTGCAGTCCCACTCCTAGGCATATATCTGGAGAAGAATGTGATCCAAAAGGATATATGCACCCCAGTGTTTGTCCATTGACTGTTCACAATAGCCAAAACCTGGAAGCAACCTAAATGTCCTTTGACAGAGGAATGGGTAAAGAAGATGTGGTATGTATATACAGTGAAATACCACTCAGTTGTAAAAAAGAATGAGATAATGCCATTTGCAGCAACATGAGTGGGTGTAGAAGTTATCATGCCAAGTGGAGTAAGTCAGAAAGTCCTAGACAAGTATCCTATGACATCACTTAAATGTGGAGTCTAAGATAAGACATAAATGAATGTATTTGAAACAGACTGACAGATGTGAAAAACAAAGTTATGGTTACCAAAGGGAAAAGGGAGTGAGGAAGGGATAAAATAGGAGTTTCGGGTTAGCAGGTACTCCCTACTATATATAAAATAGGTAAACAACAGGATCTTACTATACAGCTCAGGGAACTATATTCAATCCATGTAGTAAAATATAATGGAAAAGAAAGTGAGAAAGCATGTATGTGTGTATGTGTGTATAACCGAATCACTTTGCTGCACACCAGAAACTAATACAACATTATAAATCAAATAACTTCAGTTTTTTAAAAATGCCAAAGATTGTCAGACTGGATGGAAATACAGAAATCAAACTATGTTCTACTTAGAAAAGATACATTGTAAAAGAAAGACATGTCACTAAAAACAAAGGTTTATTTTTGGAAAAGGACCATTTCAGTAATTAACTGTAACACTACTAAATTTCCATGTGCTTAGTAACAGCCTCAAAACCTGGCAGGACTAAAAGAAGAAATGGACAGATCTTTGATCAGTGAGGTAGATTTTAACATGTCTCTACTGCTGCTGCTAAGTCGCTTCAGTCGTCTCCAACTCTGTGCGACCCCACAGATGGCAGCCCACCAGGCTACCCCGTCCCTGGGATTCCCCAGGCAAGAATGCTGGACCATTTCCTTCTCCAATGCATGAAAGTGAAAAGCGAAAGTGAAGTTGCTCAGTCGTGTCCGACCCTTAGCACCCCATGGACTGCAGCCTACCAGTCTCCTCCATCCATGGGATTTTCCAAGCAAGAGTACTGAAGTGGGTTGCCATTTCCTTCTCCATAACATGTCTCTAGAAATCATAAAACAGCAGATCAATACCAAAACACAAAAATCAGACAAATCGTGTTCAAGATATTTAAATTGAACTACAAAATTAGGAAATTTGACTCAACTGATACATAGAATGTCTTATCCAACAGTTGTAGAATAGACTTTTTTTTTTAACGTATGCATGGCATAATTACCAAAATTGATCATGTTATACTGCTTGTGCTAGAACATTAAAGTGATTCTCAGCAAATTTCAGAAAACAACAGCATACGGTGAGTATTTTCAAATGCAGTGGAGTTAAAGGTAGAAATAATAGCATGGAAGTAATGGGAAGATCACCCAAAGTTTGCAAAATAAGCAATATGGTTACACAACCATATTGTGTGGATCAAGGAAGAATCATTACAGAAATTAGAAAATAGTTGGATTGATGAAAAACAGAAATATGAAATATCAAAACCTGTAGAATACAAAATATTAGCCTTAATCACATGTAGTAGAATACAATAAAGATGGAATATTAACAATTTAAGCATCTAGAAAAAGAAGAGCAAAATAAATTCAAAGGAGGACAAAATAGAGGTCAGTGAAATAGAAGGCACGTATACAGAAGCCTGAGTCAACAAACAGAAATTCAGTTCTTTATAAAAGATTAATAAAGTAGATAATTTGTTTCTAGCCAAGGTGGAATAGCAGGGTCTAGACTTAATTTGTTACTTCAGACAACTGAAAAAACAGCCAATGTATATGAAACAATGGTTTTAAAGAGATTGAGCCATAAGGACAGTTGTCCCCTGAGAAATGGTGAACAAAGTTGAGTCCTGTGGTTGTACTAGATTACTGCCTGGAGAAAGTTTCCAGGACACAAAGATCTCCCTGAGTTGAGGAGGTAGAGCCAGGAGAACTTGGTGGCTAGAGTTCACAGGGCAGCATGTCAGAGAGGAGAGAGCTGCACAGAGAAGGAATTACAGAGTTATATAGAGGGTTCCTCTTGAGTCTTCTGGACTGTAGCCTACCAGGCTCCATGGTCCATGGAAATTTTCCAGGCAAGAGTACTGGAGTGGGTTGCCATTTCCTCCTCCAGAGGATCTTCCCAACCCAGGGATTGAACTCGGGCGTCCCACATTGCAGGCAGATGCTTTACCGTCTGAGCCACCAGGGAAGCCTTATCAAGGCTTCCTTGAATTACCTTACTTGAAGGTAATACTATATGATGATATTAATTATGTGTGGAATCTTGAAAGGTGAAACTCAGAAAAACAGAATAGAATGGTGGTTACTGTGGGCCTAGGGGTGGGGAGAAATGGGGATATGGTCACAGGGAGTTTTTTGTTATAAGATGATTAAGTTTTGGGAATCTAATATATAGCTTGGTGATTACATGCATAATACAGCACTGTTACATACAGAAAAGTTTCTGGGAAATTAGATCTTAAATGTTCTTGCCATTAAAAGAAATAATGATCCTGTGAGGTGATGGAAGTATTAGCTAATGCTGTGATGGTAGTGATTTTGCAATATATATCAAACTACACCTTAAACTTACACAATGTCATATGTCAGGTATATCTCAATAAAGCCTGAGGTTAGGAGGTAGGGGGAACTGTTATTATAAGTATACTCTATGGAAGTTCAGGTTGAATATGTGTATAGACGCATGGAAGACATTTTAAAACCCAAATCAAAATCTTTAGGGATAAAATTTATGTTTAGGGATAAAAATTATGTTTGAGTTGGAAAATAGACTGGGTGGGAGACCTCCCTGGTGATCCAGTCATTATGACTGGAGTCATAACACAGAGTATTAACTGAAGCTATGACCCGGAGTCAGTCTGTGTAAGAGATAACTGTGTAAAGCAAAGATTCCAAAAACAAATTGTGGATTTGTAACACATAAAAGTAAAATATGTGACCATCATAGTGTTCAGGCAAGGAGAGGAGAAATTAGTTATGATAAGAGGAAAAGTTTAAAATTTGCGAAGTCAGAAGTAAAGCTGTCATTCACAGATGACATGATTGTTCATACGGAAAACTCAAAAGAATCTATAGATAAACTCTTAGAATTAAAAAATGAATTTACAAAGTTGTCAGTATTAGATCAGTGTTGGATTTTGGAAGTCATTCATATTTCTTTGTATTAGCCATAGACAGAAAACAAAATTTAGAAGATAATGCTTACATTAGCATTCAGAAACATTAAGGATAGAGATAGCTTGTTTTATTGAGCTTTGCTGTGTTACCCTACCCAGACACTGCACTTTTTATAAACTGAAGTTTTCTGGCGACACTGTGTTGTCAGCTGATGGTTAGTTTCTGGTTTGTTCTTTTTTTTAGCTAATAAAGTACTTTTAAATTAAGGTATGTACATTGTTCCTTTAGACTTAATGCTGTTAAATAACACACCTCATAGACTTAGTACAGTGTAAACATGACTTTTTTATGCACGAGGAAGCCAAAAAAATTGTGTGACTCACTTTATTTTGATACTTCCTTTATTGCAGTGGTCTGAAACCAAGCCCACAATATCTCTGAGATAGCTAGGATTGAATGCAAGATTAATTCTACACAAAAAAAACTATAAAGAATTCCTAAGAGAATAAAGGGTATGAATTAGTAGATACGTAGTTTTCATAAAAAAGATTATTGTAAAGAAGTCAGTTTTTCCTAAGCTTATCTATAGATTTAATATCCCAGTTAAAATTCCACAATGCTTTTTTTTAGGAAAAGGAATTTAGTAGAAAATGAACAGCTAATTTCGAAATATAGACTCCAAATGGGAAAGAGTAATTGGAGAAAATATTGAAGAAAAAGATAAAAGAGGATTTATACTTCCAGGTATCAAGAGTAAAGCTATAATAATTGAAAGTGTAATATTGGCCTAAGAATAGACAGACAGACTTGTGGAACAGAGTTCAGCAATGTCTTTCAACACATGATGCTGAATC
This sequence comes from Muntiacus reevesi, assembly GCF_963930625.1. Taxonomy (NCBI): domain Eukaryota; kingdom Metazoa; phylum Chordata; class Mammalia; order Artiodactyla; family Cervidae; genus Muntiacus; species Muntiacus reevesi. The sequence continues at coordinate 162,628,301 of NC_089249.1, forward strand.
AGTAGTAAAGTGAGGTTTTTCATTCACAAAAATCAATTTCAGATGGATCAGAGACCTTAATATAAAGTTCTCAATTGTGTGAAAAAAATCCCAAATTTAAAAAAATGGAATGAAGTAATAAAGATTAAGAGCTGATACTAATGCAGTTTGAAACAAAGCTTATGTAATCCTTTAGCTAAATTTGCTGCAAAAAGATAGAAAAGGATACATGCATTGTATGAAACTTACCACTAATGGTAGCTGTCTGTATAATGGTTACCTGTAACAGGAGATAATGTGGATGTATAATGACTGGTGAATGATAATTGGGGGAGTTTATGAGCAGGTCTTTTGGTGTGCCAGTATGCTCTGTGTCAGTGGTTCTGGATCTGTGGACACCTGACTAACCAATACTCTTGGGGATTCCGTGATAATACTAAAATATTATTTGCCTTTTTCTTTGTTTTTGTGTTTTCACGGTTGTAGCAGAAGCAATACAGGTAAACATTAGTGCAAGTCAAAGCAGTACTGACTATGCTAGTTCTCGCTGCATTCTTCACAGCCACACACCCTTCAGATTATTGGACGGGCGAGGTGGGGGGTACATACGTTTTACCTCAGAATATCCTTGATGATGCAGGAAAATAATTTTATTAAATTGTGACCTTTGAGTACACATCTTTTTAAGAGTGTGCAGTGAAATGAGAAGTATGTGTAAAACACAATGTGGCGGCTTCAAGGAAGAAGATTTGTGTTGAACTGGCTGCTGCATTCATGGAGATATGATTTTACATAAAAGACCAACTGGCACTAATATTCAGATTTGAGTACTTGGCAGATATTTTCTTGAAAATGAATAAACCTCTCACTTCAAGGAAAACAATTAACAGTCTCTCTAGCCAATGGTAAAATTTGAGCTTTTAAGCAAAACACATAAGTTTGGAGAACTTACATCCACTGCAGTGAGTCTGATAGCTTCACAGTCTTTTCCAGTGAGTTTATTGGTGATGTTAACAAGTGTGATGTTTTGATTTTGTATAATGAAATACGTCAGTATTTGGGAGATCTGCAATGCTTAGTGAACAGTAATTTTCAAATGATCAATGTATAGTGTTATAAAATCATAAATGATGCAGATTCTTCATTGCAACTAATCTTTTAAATATTGCCATTTGTTGTATTTTTGTGTAGTATCAAAAAAGACTATTTACAATTATCTGAAAAGGCTGTAAAATATTCTTCCCTTTTCCATATATATACACGTGTGTGTGTGTGTGATGCTGGGTTTTCTTCCTATCCTTCCACCTGAACAACAAATTGCAACAAATGGAACATAGAAGCAGATGTGAGAATCCAGCTGTTTTCCCATTAAGCCAGGGTTTGAGATTTGCAAAAATGTAAAACAGTGGCACCCTTCTAATTTTACTTATTTATTGAAAGAAAATTTATATTACATGGTTGAGTTTGTGATTGTTATTTTTAGATTAATAAATACTTAAAATTGTTAACTTCTGATATGCCAGTTGTTGATAAATATATAAAAAAACTTCTTGACTGCTTAATTTTTAAGACTGTAAAAGGCTTCTAAGAGCCAAGTTTGAGAACTACTGTTGATTACATGAGTATGATTCCATGAATATGCCCATTTTTTAATTAACAAACTATAATTTGTATATTTGCTCTGTTACATTTTAGTAACAGTGTTATCTTCCTTAGTTGTGAGGATTTGTCTAAGATGATGGGGAGTATTTCTGACTTGAGTAGTAGGTGACAGCATGGAAAGGAGAGAATGAGCAGCCAACAGAATGACTATAGATAGGATGGTTGTAATTTGTTGATATTTTATTGTTTAAGAGCCTATAAGGTTCATTTTTTTTTAATGAAATTTATACTGGAAATACCAGAAAAATCTTTGACATAGTTTTATTTCCTCTCATTTTCCCTTATACACTTTCATTAGATCGTAGACACATAATTATTCCTAGCTGATGTGAAGGTGAGACAGTTTGGTTTTACCTGAAGTATAGAGGCATATATGCCTCGCTTCCCTGGTAGCTCAACTGGTAAGGAATCCACCTGCAATGCAGAAGACCCTAGTTCAATCTCTGGGTCAGGAAGATCCCCTGGAGAAGGGATAAGCTACCCACTTAAATTTTGGGGGGCTTCCCTCGTGGCTCATAAGGTAAAGAATCCACCTGCATTGTGGGATACCTGGGTTCAATCCCTGGGTTGGAAAGATCCCATGGAGAAGGGAACGGCTACCCACTCCACTATTTTTACCTGGAGAATTCCAGGGACAGAGGTACCTGGCAGGTTACAATCCATGGGGTCACAGAGTCGGACATGACTGAACGACCTTCACTTTCAACTTTTGACAAATGAGCACTGGGCTTGATCCCATTTTTAATACAGACAGAAGAGTGGTGATAGCTCAATTGGTCATTAAATTCAGCAAGTATTATTATTTGTATACTGAGTAGAAAGCATTACACTGCTTATGATTATTTTGGGGGGAACTCAAGTTGCTAACAGTCTACTATTGGAGAAAAGTTTGGGGACTTCGCTGGTGGTCCAGTGGCTATGACTCTGAACTCCCAATACCAGGAGCCCAGATTTGGTCCCTTATCAGGGAACTAGATACCACATGCCATGTTAAAGATTGAAGATCCTACATACTGCAGCTGAGACCCTGTGCAGCCAAATAAATACATATATATTTTTTTCATTTAACAAAAATTAATTAAACCAGAAAATCAAATGGGGGCTTCCTAGGTGGCGCTGGAGTTACTGCCTGCTAGTGCAGGAGTAATTGTTCCCACAAAAGCAGGAGCATAGAAAGGAAAGTAGTAGCAGATGAATAGAACTTTAAAGGATAGTTGGGCTAATTTCCTCTTTTAAAAATATCTTTTTGTTCTTGTTTCTAATTAAAAATGATAATGCATATTATATACAGACTTAAGCATTGTAAAAATATATACCATCAATGATGAAAGTCTTATATACCCAGCCACCTGCCAGTTAACCATCGGTAACAGTTTGATATATAGTTCTTTCATGTCTAATGTACATGTTTGCATATTATTTTAAAATCAGGTCACATATTTATTGATTCTGCAAATATGTTGGATGGTTAAGTTTCTGGTTTTCAATATTATAAACACCATGATACCTAAATTCTGGGTTTTGTATTCTTTTCTTGATGCCTAAGATTTTGAAAGAAGGAAGGAGCAATTTTGCTTGAAGCTCGAGTAAAAATAACTTTATGCATTATAGAAATATTTAACAGTAAAAATCTATTATAATCCCCTTATTAAATGTTGATGAACTAATTATACCATTTAGAAAGTTGAATTTATGTACCTCTAGATGGGATATATCCTTCAGTTTGAAAGTAAATTATTTTGTGGTGAGCATGGAATTAGTGAGTGTAGAGCACAGATCTGGGGGTAGGTAAACACCAAAGGAAAGACCAGTAATATTTTGCCTTCCTTCCATATTCCCGGTTAGTTGTATTTTTGTAGAGTTGTTTAAAATGTAATTTTTATAGTGGGAATTGCTCATTCAAATGTTGCTGTTCCTTTCATTGTAGGTAACATTGTACAACACTGATCAGGATGGTAGTGATAGCCCACGCAGTAGCCTTAACAACAGTCTCTCAGATCAGAGTTTGGCGTCCGTTAATTTGAACAGTGTTGGAAGCGTGCATAGTTACACACCGGTAAGTCTTCGTGAAGTTAACTCCTTTGTTGAGTACTCATTTAGTGCTTAAAACTGAACCAAATGTAATTGAAATGCAAATAAAAAGTGAATATGTATATTTCTCATTGGTCAGTTAATGATCGTTAGCTTAGATAAGTAAAACAGATTTTATTATACCGTAGCAAGTTAGATACAAACATATTGTTGTACTATGTTATATATTTTGATCTACTTAATCTGTTCCATGTCCAAGTGAAAAAAAATTGGAATAGGAAAAGAATTTTTACTTTTCTTTTCTAAAGCTGTGTCTGATGGTATTTTATAGCCCTTGGTTAAAAGAGCTTAGAGGATATGTATATCACCTTGTTTCCCAGAAGTGTATCTGAGAACAGGATTCTACAAACCCCAGATGTTAGGATGACCTGGTACCTAGTTGCTTACCAGTCTTGTATTTTTAGATTGGGTCTAGAAAACAGAGGTATGCTATAAAGGGACCTGTGTGAGTCTTCTTGCTCCTATGCTGACCCTTGTTATCTGATACTTCTTTTCAAGTCATCTCGCAACTGTCTTCCACAGTAGACAGAAGGGAACCCAGGAAAGTCACACACCGGCCACACTGTTCATGGTACAGATTTGATCTCATCAAGTCACTCTCTGTTCCAAGATGAGTAAATAGGTAAAAGCTTACACAAGGAAAAAGTAAAAGGGACAGAGGGGACCCGAATTTAAGAAGTAACTAGAGGGAAACAAAAACTTAAAATTCACATTGAATGTAGGAAAAAAAGATGACTGCAAACTGTTAACAGTGCTCTGGGGGAAAAATATTTTTCAAGAATGCAGAAAAAAACAGATAAAGGGTATGTTAAAGAATACAATAGGTATAGAGAACTGCAAATTATAGGTGTCCCCAAATAGTTGGTACAGAGCAGTTTTCAAAAGAAATAAAGAATAAAAGGGTTAATGAGCTCTAAGAAAAATAAATGGAAAAAACTATCTAGACATATCATGACAGATTTTTAAATTTCATAAGTAATCATAGATACTCTAGCAAAAGAAATAGGGTGCATTCAGAGAAACACAAATCATACTTTTCTTCCATAATACTAAATGCCAGAAGATAATGGAACACTTTTATACAGAGTGTTGAGGGAATAGATTTGGAATTATAAATATTATGCTCACCAAATTTTCATTCAGTTGTGAAGTCAAAAAAAACATTAATTCTTTAATACAGAGTTTCGAAAGCATCCTACCCCTGTTTTCATGCACCCTTCTTAAAAAAAATTACATATTTAGCTGATTGGGTGGTGAATTAAATTACTCAGTAATGATGAAGTCATGATAGAAAAGGACTAGTTGGGGCACTGAAGCAAACTCAGCAAAGATTTAGTAATTTTAAGTTGTTTTAAAATAATTAGAGTAGAAAATTGTGAAATGAAACCAAAGAATACAGAATTCAAAATTACAGAATATAAGAGGAAAAAGAAGCCTTTACAGAAACAGGTGACAGAAGTGGGAGCAGACATGTCTGTTATTCCAGTGCATGTAAGAGAGTTAAACTCCCCTGTTAAAAATTAGACATTGTGGACTACTTTTATTTTTCTCCTTCATTTAACAAGGTAATCAGTCATTAAGAGCTCCTAAAGCAACAATACAGTGTGAGCGTGTGGTTGGGCTTATCACGTATCCATAGATTGAGCTTTTAAGGACACAGTAAGGCTAAATGCATTGTGACAGTTTTACTACTTATGCATACTGTATAAGCCAGATCACTATGGTGTCAGCTCCCTACGTCCCACAGGATGACTCTAAACCGAAGGAATCCGATGAGAGACTACACAAGCGATGGGTGCCTGTTGTGGAGGAGCAGATTCCATTCTGTACCTAAATTGTTACACAACTTGCAGCTGTACTCCAAGGCTGTAACTTAGAAAGTCCCCTCCCTAACTGGAAACAAGGAGGCAGACGAGAAACCATCTCTTGGCAGATTCTTGTAAGTTAGAGGGAGGGACTGCTTTCCCTCAAGTAGGAAAATGGATGAAAAATATCAGATAATAATTTGCTCCTTGTAAGGCCACTCATCATCCTTTGTTCTGGGGTAATCACAGTATTTTCAAAGGCCTAGGTCATTCTGCCATTGACACTTTCTTACATGGCCTGTGTGGAAACGTTTAAGGTCACTAGAGTGCCAGTTGGTGAAGCCACTGCCCTACACAAAATTCATATTTTTTCAGGTCATTGTAGACTCCTTGTGAGTATCATTTTGAAAGGCTGTATAAACTTACGGTCACTGAAAGTGAAAGTTGCTCAGTCATATCTGACTCTTTGTGACCTCATGGACAGTATGTAGCCCACCAGGCTCCTCTGTCCCTGGGATTCTCCAGGCAAGAACACTGGATTGGGTAGCCATTCCATTCCTCAGGGGATCTTCCTGACCCAGGGATCGAACCCAGGTCTCCTGCATTGCAGACAGATTCTTTACCATCTGAGCCACCAGGGAAGCCCACTGATAGTCACTGCTCCTGTCTTATTTAATTTTGCAAAACACTAAGACATATGGTAGTTTGTCACTGCTTAATATCTTTAAGAGATATTGCTGATCATGTTTCATTCATTTTATTTCTAGTTGTGCTGTCTTCAGAGGTAATTCTTACTTAGGTGTTCAAGATACTCTTTTTCCCTTTCAGAGCTGAAGGCCCGGATCTGTTTTTCTCAGCATCTCCTTTGTCTTTTATCCTTCACTTCTCATTTCCCCAAAGTTTCATTTAAAAAGGAAAAATTCACCTACAAATGAGTTAGATGTATCGAAGTTCCTTGTTACTTTGGGCAGTGTCATACAACCTGACTCAGCAATACTCATAGTATATAAGTACTTAAAGGTTAATTGAATAAACAAATGAGAAATGTTAGTTTCAGAGTAGTGTCTTTGAGATGAGATTGCTTCTGTGGAAATTGAGATGAAAATTTCACAGAAACTATAAGGGTTCCAGGCTTAATTTATCACTTATTATGACCTTGGGAAGCTCCTTTAACTTCTTTGAATACTCAACTCCTACTGTGAAATGTGGAGATTGGATTAGATTTCTGTGATTCTTTAAGAAACAAGTTAACAATTTGTGGTATGCCCTTTATGTGTATGCAGTTTAATAGATGATAGAAAAGCCAAAGGCAGGGAAGTTAATTCCTTTGGGTTCTGTTTTTAGTTCTAGTATTTTTAGTTACATATTGTATGTAACAAACCAATTCTGATATAAAGCTACTAAATGAGTAGGTTTTTTCTTTTCTGTTAGGTGACAAATCATCCAGAACAAGTTTCTCAGTCATTAACACCTCAGCAGCAGCCACAGTACAACCTTCCAGAACGAGACAAACAATTACTTTTCTCAGAATATAATTTTGAAGATCTCAGTGCCTCATTTCGGAGCCTTTATAAGTCAGTTTTCGAGCAGTCACTTAGTCAACAAGGTGAGTTTTAATACTTTTTTGTTAATTGTTTATTGAAATTTTTTAAAGAATTATTTTCAGATTACACTTATATTTCCTTAATCTTAGAACATTACCATCATGATAGGATTGAATGCCTTTTATACCTTTACTGTAGTCTGTATATATAAGAAATCTATCTCGTCATGCATGCCTACTTCATTTGATTACTGCTGGTATCCTGGAGCACCGTGTTAAAGAATTCTGACACTGCATTTATGGCGTGTGGGAAGGACTGTCATGATCGGTTAGTGATGTCTAGCACGCGAAGTGTTTTGAGTGGTAAATGTGGCATCACGGGAGTAGATGTGCCTTGCTTTTCTATCCTGACTGCTGTTATCAAAGAGATAGCTGTTAGAGTATGGTAGCACCAGATTTGTGATTTCATATGTGACACATCAAGTAAACATTGTAGTTAGTAGTCATTATTTTGTACAACATACTTAAATCAGCTTTAACGCTAAAAGAGATACTGTTTGAGATGCAGTATTATATTTCAACCACATACTAGATTTTTGCATTTATGTTGGGGTTTCTCAGGTGCATTTATGTATTATTGTCCTGTCAGCTGCTGGTTTAATTTTAATCAGAGTCATAGGATAGAATCAAGATGTCTCATTGTTATTCGCCCATAGAACACTAGTCAGAAATTGTCGGGAACTCAAATATCGAAGCATTGCTTTGTTTGGCAGGTTAACTATATTCCAGGTCAGAGAGTATACCTGTTCACAGCAGTAGACAAAATAGACAAAAATCCCTTCCTTTACATTTTAATGCATATCGCTGACAAATATTATGAAAGTTAATGTTATACGTAAATATTACATGTATTGGTGAGTATCAGTAGTTTGTATAGGAAGTTAGTTTTCTGGTTAAAGTAAGAGTCACGTGTTTTCTCAAATTTTATATTAAATTTTCTTTCTATAAAAGTGCCAAAGAAAAAAACAAACCACCCATATAAGACTTTGCTAAGCAGATCCAGCTTTGCTGATCTCAGTACAAAAATACTGGCTTTGAAATATCAGTGGTAACAGTTTCTCATGTTTGAGCCCAAGATGGCTGGAATCCTTAAGCCTAAGCAAAACAAATAAACAACCAGGCATCTCTAGTGCTCTGTTTCATTACTTTTATGGAACTTTCTTGAGACAGACACAGTTTAGTGGCTTGTAATCCTCACAACAACTCTTACGAAGCACGTACCGTTGTCATCCCTATTTATAATTGAGGTGATTGTGACTTAGGTTAATAACTCTCCAGAGTTACCAAGTGTATAAATTGTAGTGCAGAGATTTTAATTCTTCTTTTCTGGCATTAAGAAATATGTAATCTTAACCCTTAAACTGCCATATTGGATTTAAAGTTTTTGGAGTAGTCAAGAGAAAGAGATCAAAAATAAAAGAGCTTTATTTCTACTCTCTTTTGCCAAAGGTCTTCAGATCTGTAGAGAACTATCTTGAATGTGACTCAGTACCTCATCCTCTTTTCCCTTAATGTTTAGTCATCTTTCAAGGGGCTTCCTTGGTGGTTCAGTTGGTAAATAATCCACCTGCAGTGTGGGAGACCTGGATCCCTGGGTTAGGAAGATCCCCTGGAGGAGGGCATGGCAACCCACTCCAATATTCTTGCCTGGAGAATCCCCATGGACAGAGGAGCCTAGCAGGCTGCAATCCATGGGGTTGTAAAGAGTCTGATGGGACTGAGCGACTGAGGACAGCACAGCACATCTTTCAAGACCACCCAGATATTGCCTTTTCAAAGAAGGCTTCCTTGTATTTCGATGCCCCTTCCTAGGTAGAACAGGGAAGAAGCAGAGTTTCTGTATTCCCTCTGATTACTTTTGCTTTAGTACTTACAATGTTGGACATAATCTCCTCAAGTGTTTGTTTCTTCCCCTCGGCCATGAGCTATTGAGGACAGAGAATGATGTTTCTTCTCGGTAACCCCAAAGCCCAGGGTATGGTGGATATTCTATCAGCACTTATTAAACTGAACCAGAATTGCTTCCTGACAGCATATACTTTTGCTCTGTAAATAATTTTGCAAATGTTTGTCATAAAATACAACTGAAATCTGACCATCAGTGATCTTGCTTTCTCTGTTTTCAGGTTTGATGAACATCCCTTCCGAATCTTCCCAGCAGTCCCACACTTCTTGTTCCTATCAGCACTCTCCCAGCAGTACAGTGAGCTCTCACCCACACAGCAACCAAAGCAGCCTGACCAACAGTCACGGCAGTGGCCTCAACACCACGGGCAGTAATTCGGTTGCACAGGTCTCACTGTCACATCCCCAGATGCACACACAGCCGTCTCCACATCCGTCCCATCGACCACATGGTTTACCGCAGCATCCACAGCGTCCCCAGCACCCAGCACCACACCCACAGCAACACAACCAGCTCCAGTCACCTCACCCCCAGCACCCGTCTCCACACCAACACATACAGCACCATCCGAACCACCAGCATCAGACGCATCAGACGTTGACACATCAGGCACCTCCACCCCCACAACAGGTATCCTGTAATTCTGGTAAGTTTTTGTCTTCTGACTTGTGTTTGGCTATGAATGCCAGTCTCTTATCTGGGGCTTATATATGTTTTCTGTTCGTACTCTTCTAATCTGTCGTCTTTTATGTTTCCTTGCTGTAGTCCTATAGTTGTTTGTAAGTCATTTAATCCATAGATTAACCTGGATTATTGTCTTGATTACAATTTTAATATAAGCAAACTCAGCAACCCTTGCAGGTTTTGGTTTTTAACTCCTTGTCCTTCTGGAAAATGAGCATTTTAAAGAAGAATGTAATGCACAGTCTGTCTGCAATCTATTGTGATTCAGTATGGTATAGAAGAAAGAGTATAGATTTGTGTCTGAAAGACACAATCCTCATTATGCATTTCAATCCTCATTATGACTCTTAGATCTTTGGTGCAGTAACTCTTTTAGTCTTGTTATTTTTTTATCTATAAAAATAAAACAACACCGGTATACAGTGCTGTTATGAGGATCATATTGGAAATACAAATATAAAACGCCTAGTCTGGCGTGTCTGCTTAGTCACTCAGTCATGTCCGACTCTGTGATGCTGTGGACTGTAGCCTGCCAGGTTCCTCTGTCTGTGGAATTCTCCAGGCAAGAATGCTGGAGTGGGTAGCCATTCCTTTCTCCAGGGGATGTTCCCAACCCAGGGATCAAGTCCTGATCTCTTGGACTGCAGGCATATTCTTTACTGCCTGAGCCACCATCGAAGTCTTGTACTTTGTTGAATGTTCCCACTTTTTCTTTCTTTGCATATTCCTGCCAAGTGTTTCATTTAGAATGACAGATTCATACCCTGAATTTTTTTTTTTTTTAAGTCTGTTGCTCATAAGATAGGTCTTGATGGTTTCTGGTGAGATGCTTAACTGACATTGCTCACAGACCAGGCAGTGTCTGCATTGCACAACTCCAAAGGGCGCCACAGACTTCTGCAAGGTGAATGGGGCCTCTTGGAATTTTGCAGAATACAACTGGGTTCAATTCTTAGATAAAACACAGTGTCCTTGTTAAGTATGTCACCTCTAGGTTCAATTTCATTTATTTGTAAAGTGCAGAGAAATAATACCTTTCCTGCCTGTCTCACAGAACAGATTGCCCCAACACAAGATATGGTGGGTTTGAATCCATTTATAAAACTGGATTGGGATCAGCCAATACCAGGAATAAGGCTAGCTCAAACTTTTGCTGTCCAAGATTTATAATGTCACTATTATTTTTATAGGTGTTTCAAATGATTGGTATGCGACACTCGATATGCTCAAAGAAAGCTGTCGAATTGCCAGCAGTGTTAATTGGTCAGACGTGGACCTCTCACAGTTCCAAGGTGGGTGTTGGCTCCTTCTGCCTTAAAACCAAGTGTACATGGTGTGTTTTTGAGTACACTGTAAGTTTCCTTGAAATAAGCGTCTCCTTATATAGTGTTTCTTTTACAATTGGTAGTATGCTTAAAAACAACACTTTGTAAAATTCTTAATTAAGTCTTTTGGCCAGTTGATGTAGTGAATGGTTACAGACAAGAGATCTGAGGGAAATAAGAATCAGTCTGAATAATTTAGAAAATACCATAAGCAAAAGATTACCAGTGGAAATTTTGAGGGTGGAAAAAAATTGCTGTTTTCTTTGCAGTTTGCAGGACCATGCTAACAGTATTTTTAATGTTTTTCTCATAGGTTTGATGGAGAGTATGAGACAGGCAGATCTCAAGAACTGGTCTTTAGATCAGGTTCAGTTTGCTGATCTCTGTTCTTCTCTTAATCAGTTCTTTACACAAACTGGCCTTATCCACTCACAGAGTAATGTACAGCAGAATGTCTGTCATGGTGCCATGCATCCAACAAAACCTTCCCAACACATCGGAACAGGTATGGCTTTAATTTTCTTCTTTATTTTTTCTCTTTTTCTCATTCATATTCAGTAACTGTTTAGGGCAGCTCGATATGTTGTTAATGATAGAAGTGATCCATTTATATCTTTTTATTTCTAAGAAATAAATGAAATCAAGTAATTTATTTAAGGTATATCTTAGAAAAAGTAAGATAAAAGAAACTATGTTTTTATTTACTTGATTATTTTATTGCTTGTGATCTTTAACCTTTCAAGTTACCAATCAAGAAAATGTCTTAAGGATATGTACATTTTAATTGTGATAAGAACATAGTTTTAAAGTGTTACCAGTTTAAATTTGTATAGACTTGCAATGAAAATCAACACATATATCTTCTAAGAATGTTAAAATTAAAGTTAATTTATTTAAAGAGTATACATAATGGAAGTCTCATTTAAGTTTTACTCTGAACTCAAAATTTGTGCTCTGCATTTTTCATCTCACTTTTCCTCTTTTATTCTTTCCCCTTATAGCCATCTCATTTATTCTGTGAGATTGCAGTGCCTACAGTTTTCTAAAGTTTATTTTCTGTGTTTAATATCCAGGTTCTTTCTCTCTTCATTTTAATTTCTTGATGCCTTTTATATCCAAGTTGACTTCTTTCCTGTTCATTGTCTTGTTTTAAAACTTGATGCTGAAAAGCCCTCTTTTTCTATCCTGAGTTGCTTCATTCAGTTGTTTTCCTAGCTTATTTCACATACTTGATCTTTCCATATGCTCTAGATCCCTAGTCCTTTTTGTGAATCTTCCTTTCTGTGTCTTTTTTTTGTTTAGTTTATTTTTTAATTGAAGGGTAATTAATTTACAGAATTTTGTTGTTTCCTGTCAAACCTCAACATGAGTCAGCCATAGACATACATACATCCCCTCCCTCTTGAAGCTGCCTCCCATCTCCCTCTCCATCCCACCCCTCTAGGTTGATACAGAGCCCCTGTTTGAGTTTCCTAAGACATAGGCAAATTCCCATTGGCTATCTATATTACATATGATAATGTAAGTTTCCATGTTACTTTCTCCATACATATCCCCCTCTCCTTCCCTCTCCCCATGGGCAGAAGTCTGTTCTTTATGTCTGTTTCTCCATTGTTTCCCTGTAAATAAATTCTTCGGTACCATTTCTCTAGATTCCATATATATGCGTTAGTATATGACACTTATCTTTCTCTTTCTGACTTAACTTCACTCTGTATAATAGGTTCTAGGCTCATCCACCTCATCAGAACTGACTCAGATGTGTTCCTTTTTATGGCTGAGTAATATTCCATCATGTATATGTACCACAACTTCTTTATCCATTCATCTGTCGATGGACATCTAGGTTGCTTCCATGTTTTAGCTGTTGTAAAAATGGTTGTGCGAACATGAAAGTACAAATATTTTCTAGGCCCTGCTTTCAGTTATTTTGGGTATATACTCAGAAGTGGAATTGCTGGATTCTATGCTAATTCTTATGTTTCATTTTCTGAGAAACCATCATACTGTTTTTCATAGCAACTGTACCATTTTGCATTCCCACTAACAGTCATAAGGGCTCTAATTCCTCTACATCCTTGCCAACATTTGTTATTTTCTCTTATTTTTAATAGTAGCTATTTCAGTGGGTGTGCGGTTGTGTCTCATAGTTTTGATTTGTATGGTTAATGATGTTGAGCATCTTTTCATCTTATTGGCCTTTTTTTTTAAATCTTATTTGGGAAATGTTCTTTGCCCATTTTTTGATCAGGTTTGTTTTTTTGTTGCTGAGTTTTAGGAATTCTCCTTATTTGTGAATATTAACTCCTTATGAATTATGAGATTTACATATATTTTCTCCCATTCGTTTTCTTTTTTACTGTGTTGTTAGTGTTGTTTATTTTTCTTTTGTTCTGTATACCTTCAGTATAATATCCAAGAAATCATTGTCAAATTCAATGTCATGAAGCTCTATTTTCTTCTAATAATTAAAAAATTTTTAAAGTCTAACCATTTTGAGTGAATTTTTGTATATGGTGTTATATAGCAGTCCAATTTCATTCTTGTGTGTGTGTGTGTGTGTGTATCTAGTTTTCCTGTTACCATTTGTTGAAAAGACTGTCTTTTGCCCCATTGAATGGTCTTGAACAGCTTGTCAGAAATCATTTGACTATATGTATATGTGTTGCTGGATTTTTTATTCTGTTTCATTGGTCTTTATGCCAGTACATTGTCCAACTATGGTATCGTTGTAGTAAGTTTTGAAATAAGAAGTGTGATTCAACTCTGCTTAATGTTTTGTGGCAGCCTGGATGGGAGGGGAGTTCAGGGGAGCAGGGATACATGTATAATCATGGCTGAGTCCCTTCACTGTTCCCCTGAAACTGTCACAACATTGTTAATCAGCTGCACTGCATGCAATACAAAATAAAAAGCTCAAAAACAAAAAAGGAAGTGTAGTCCACCAGCTTTATTCTTTTTCTGGGTAGTTTTGACTGTTCAGGGTCTCTTGCGATTGCATATGAATTTTAGGATGGGGTTTTCTATTTCTACAAAGGTCATTGAGATTTTTTTTATATGGATTACATTGAATCTGTAGATTGCTTTGACATATTAAGTCTTGAAGTTCATGAACATGACATGTGTGTCTATGTCATCTTTAATTTTTTTTATCAGTGTGTTGTAGTTTTCATTGTACAAGTTTTTAATCTCTGTAAGTAAGTTAATTTATTCCTAAGTATTTTATTCTTTTTGATGTCACTGAAAATGGGATTTTTTGTTATTTCCTTGTCAGATTGTTCATATATAGGAATGTGATTGAATTTTCCATGTTGACTTTGTATCCTGCTGCTTTGCAGAATTCATTCCTTATAACAGTTTTTTGTGTGTAATCTTTAGGGATTTTTACACATGAAATTATACTGTGAACAGAGATGAGTTTATTTCTTCCTTTTCCAGTTGGATGCCCGTTGTTTCTCTTTCTTACCTCATTACTCTGGCTGGGATGTTCAGGACTGTGTTGAATAAAAGTGGTGAAAGTGGACATCTTTGCTTTGGTCTTAATCATAGCGGAAAACCTTTCAGTCTTCTACCATTGAATATGATGTTTGTTATGGGATTTTCATACATGGCTTTTATTATGTTGAAGTGATTTCTTTCTATTCCTAATTTGTTGAGTGTTTTTATCATGAAAGGGCTTCCCTTGTGGCTCAGACAGTAAAGAATCTCCCTGCAATGCAGGAGATGTGGGTTTGATCCCTGGATTGGGAAGATCTCATGGAGAAGGGAATGACTACCCACTCTAGTATCCTTGCCTGGAGAATTCCATGTAAAGAGGAGCATGGCAGACTACATCCTGTGGGGTTTCAAAGAGTCAGACACAACTGAGCAAGTAACACCTTCATGCTTTTATCATGAAAGGTGTTGACTTTTATCAGATCTTTTTCTGCATCAGTTCAGATGATTGTGTGGGTTCCCCCCCCCCTTCATTCTGTTAATTTGGTTATATTACACTTACCAGTTTTAATTCTTCAAATATGTGGTAGAATTCACCCATGAAGCCATCAGATCCTGGGATTTTCCTTGTACAGGTTTTTTTTTTTTTAATGTATTGAATCTTCTTACTCATTATAGGTCTGTTCAGGTTTCTTCTTTTTTCATTATTCAGTTTTTGTTGATTTTGTGTTTCTAGTAACTTGTCTATTTCATCTAGAGTGTCCAGTTTGTTGGTATACAGTTATTCAAAGAGTTTTCATTCTTTTTATTTCTGTAGAATTAGTAGTAATGTTACTATTTTGAGTTCTCATTGTTAGTAATTTGGATCTGTCTTTCTTAGTCTATTTAGTTAAAGCATTGTCAGCTTTGTTTTTTTCTGAAGAACCAACTTCTGGTATTACAGATTTTTCTGTAATGTTTTACTGTTCTCTTATTTCATTTATCTCTGCTTTAATCTGTGCTACTTCTTCCTATCTGCTGGCTTTGGGTTTGGTGTCTTCTTTTTGTAGGTCTGTTTTTTAATGTAAGTCTTTATAGCTATAAATTTCTGTCTCAAAACTGCTTTTGCAGTTTCCTATAGGTTTTGGTATGTTCTGTTTTTGTTTGTATTATCTCTTAAGTATGTTCTGATTTCCCTTGAGACTTCTTTAATCCATTGGTTAAGTGTGTTAATTTCCACAAATCTGATAATTTTCCTATTTTACTTCTTTTGTTGATTAATTTGTCCTGCTGTGGTCAGAGAAGACACTTTGTATGGTATCTATCATTTAAAATCTACTGAGGGACTTCCTTGGTGGTCTAGTGGCTAAGACTCCATGCACCGTATACAGAGGGCCCAAGTTGAATCCTTGGTCAGGGAACCTGTATGCAACAACTAGGATTGAAGATCTTCCATGCAATAGCTAAGGCCCAGTTCATCCAAATAAATAAATATTTTTTAGAAATCTGTTGAGACTTGATTTATAGCCTAATATGCTTTATTCCGAAAAATATCTGATGCACTTGAAAAGAATGTTTATGCTGTTATTGTTGGGTAGAATGTTCTATATATGTCTATTAGATCTAGTTGGTTTATCATGTTAAATCCTCTGTTTGCTTATCTTCTGTCTGGTTGTTCTATCCATTATTGAAATAATGGGTATTTAAGTCTCCAACTATAATTGTAGAGCTGTTTATTTCTCTTTTCAATTCAGTTTTTGCTTCATGATTTTTGCAGTATATTATTAGGTGCATAAATGTGCATAAACAATTATAAATGTTTATAATTGTTCTGTCTTCTTGCTATATTGCACCTTTTGTTGATATATAATATCCTTTCCAGGGAGTAAGACTTTACAAGATATCTCTTATAACCTTTTTTGGTTTAAAGTCTTTTGTCTGTTATTAGTACAGCAATCTCTGCTCTCCTTTGGTTGCTGTTTGCATGGAATATCTTTTCATCCTTTCACTTTCAATCTGTTTGTGTCTTTGGATCTCAAGTGAGTCTATTATAGTCAGCATATGGTTGGATCATGTATTTTTATCCATTCTGCCAATCTCTATCTTTTGATAAGTTTGATCCGTTTACATTTAAAAGAATTATTGGTAAGAAGTGACTTTTATGTTTTACTATTTCCTATTCCTAGTGGCTTTTTTTGTCCCTTATTTCCTGCATTACTGTCGTCTTTTGTGTTTAGTTGATTTTTTGTAGTGAAATGTTTAAATTCCTTTCTCATTTCTTTGTATGTTCTGTAGCTGTTTCTTTGTGGTTACCATGGCAATTGAGTTTAACATTCTAAAATTACAATACACTAATTTGAATTTATATCAGTGTAACTTCTATAGCATATGAAAGCTCTGTTCCTTTTCGTCTTCACCTCTGCCTCTGTTGGTTGTCGATGTCTCAGAATTACATGATTCTACATTGTGTGCCCAAAACATACACTGATAGTTATTTTAAATGTGTTAGTCTCTTAAATTATATATAAAACATGTGAAGCTGCAAACCAAAGTTACAGTAATATGAACTTTTATACTAATAGCTTTTAAAAAACATATTAGCATGTTAAATCATATATAGAACAAAAAGTGGAGTTAAAAGTCATTGTTATGATAATACTATCTCCATAATTGCCCATGTATTTACCTTTATTGAGATCTTTATATTTTCTCATGACTTTAAGGTACTATCTAGTGTCCTTTGATTTCTTCCTGCCAGACTCTCTTGACCATTATCTTCCAGGACAGGTCTAACAGTAACAAACTGCCTTAGCTTTTACTCATCTGGGAATGTCTTAATTTCTGCCTCACTCTTGAAAGGACACTTTTACCCACTGTAGGATTCTTTGTTGACAGGTTTTTTTTGTTTCCTCTCTCTCTCTCAGCACTTTGAATAGATTGACCTTCTGGTCTCTGAAATTTCTGATGAGAAATCTGCTTATTGTCTTAATTGAGGATTCCCTAGTATGTGACAAGTCACTTCTTTCTTGCTGTTTTCAAAATTCTCTCTTTATCTTTGTCTTTTGGAAATATACTTGTAATGTGTCTTGGTTGTGGTTTCCTCTGACTTCATCTTACTTGGAGTTCATTGAGCTTCCTGGATGTTTATAGTCCTGTCTTCCATCAAATTTGGAAGATTTTCACCTATTATGTGTTCAGATAGTCTTTCTACCCTCTTTTCTTTCTTTTTTTCAGGAACTCCCAGAATGCATAATTGAACTGCTTGCTAGTGTCTGAACAAGTCCCTTAGGCTCTGTCTGCTTTTCTTCAGTATTTTTTCTTTCTGTTAATGTGTCTCAGTAATTTTCATTGTCCTATCCTCTCTTCAAGCCTGCTGATTGTTTTCCTCTGCCTGCTCAGGCCTTCTTAAGTCCCATCCTCTGCTGTCCGGTCAGAGTTGCCAGGTATCTCTTACGGATTCTCTCTAGACTGAGATCCTGGATTATTTTCTTAAAGCCCTTTGTTCCTAGACTTCTGTGGTCATTTCTTTTTGATCCTTGATCTTTACTGTTGTGTTCTGGTTTTTATTATTGCTCAGTCGTGTCTGATTCTTTACAACCCCGTGGGCTGTGGGACACTAGACTTCCTGTCCTTCACTGTCTCCCAGAGTTTGCTCAGACTCAATGTCCATTGAGTCAGTGATGCCATCCAACCATCTTGCTCTCTGTCACCCCTTTCTCCTCCTGCCCTCAATCTTTTCCAGTCTCAGGGTCTTTGAGTGGGCTGTTTGCATCAGGTGGTCAGAGTATTGAAACTTCAGCATCAGTCCTTCCAATGAACACCCAAGATTGATTTCCTTTAGGATTGACTGGTTTGATCTCCTTGCAGTCCAAGGGACTCTCAAGAGTCTTTTCCAGCACCACAGTTCAAAAGCATCAATTCTTCGGTGCTCAGCTTTCTTTAGAGAGTTATTTAGAGATGTGTCCAACTCTTATATCCATACATGACTATTGGAAAAACCATAGCTTTGACTAGACGGATCTTTGTTGACAAAGTGATGTCTCTGCTTTTTAATATGCTGTCTAGGTTGGTCATAGCTTTTCTTCCAAAGAGCAGCATCTTTTAATTTCATGGCTGCAATGCAGTCACCATCTGCAGTGATTTGGGAGCCCAAGAAAATAAAGTCTGTCACTGTTTCCCCATCTATTTGCCATGAAGTGATGGGACTGGATGGCATGATCTTAGATTTTTGAATGCTGAGTTTTAAGTCAGCTTTTTCACTTTCCTCTTTCACCTTCATCAAGAGGCTCTTTAGTTCCTGTTCACTTTCTACCATAAGGATGGTGTCATCTGCTTATCTGACTGAGGTTATTGATATTTCTCCCGGCAGTCTTGATTCCGGCTTGTGCTTCATCTAGCGCGACATTGTGCATGTTATACTCTGCATATAAGTTAAATAAGCAGGATGACAACATACAGCCTTGACATGATATACCCCTTTCTCTATTTTGAACCAGTCTGTTGTTCCATTTCTGGTTCTGTTACTTCTTGGCCTGCATGCAGGTTTCTCAGGAGGCAGGTGAGGTGGTCTGGTATTCCCATCTCTTTAAGAACTTTCCGCAGTTTGTTGTGATCCATATAGTCAAAGGCTTTAGCATAGTCAGTGAAGCAGAAGTAGATATTTTCTTGGAATTCTCTTGCCTCTTCTCCGACCCAGAGGATGTTGGCAATTGGATCTCTGGTTCCTCTGCCTTTCCTAATCCAGCTTGTACAACTGGAAGTTCTTGTTCACGTACTGTTGAAGCCTAGCTTGAAAGATTTTGAGCATTACCTTGCTAGCATGTGAGATAAGTGCAATTGTGTGGTAGTTTGGATATTCTTTGGCATTGTCCTTCTTTGGAATTGAAATGAAAACTGATCTTTTCCAGTCCTGTGGCTATGATTTTCTTAATTATTTCCTGCCACCTTTCATTTTTATTCTCAGTACTTCCCTTCCTGCTAGGGTCCCCCAATTCCTTCTTGATTCTCAGTGCTACTCCATTCACAGCCTGCCAGACGCAGAAGACCTATAGTTTTCCCATAGTGTTTGTCTCTGAACTTTAGACTTTTCCTTCTGAGTCAAAAGAACTTTAACCAGCCCTGGCCTTGTAAGCCATGTTGATCAACTCTGGTGTTAAGTATCTGTCACCTCTTGGCTGTTGATGTCTGTTGAACAGACACTCAAGTTTTTTGTTTTTGTTTTTTTACATGCCTGCCTGCTGCTTTCTGTTTTAAGTCCTAGCCATTTTGTGTCATTATTTTATTCTCCTCCTTGCATCCCTCTTTATTTCACATTTATTCAGATATCTCATTTCTCTCATCTCTGTCCCCCAATAATTTCTTCACCACATTTTCTTAGAAATGTAGTTTAAGAGGGGACTTCAGAGAGCTGTTATTTTTATCCTTTTATTTAACAAATAAGGAAACTGTGATCCAAAGAGAGAAAGTGATTTGCCTAAGATGGCAAAATTCATTTGGATATAGATCTTGACTCCCAGAATATAGCCTCTCCATATCGTTCAATCTCTTTCTGTCCTGTATGTTTTCAAGACTCTCCTTTTGATAAATACCTCTTTGGGCTTCTTAGAGATGCCAGAAATTAGTGTTATAATGTGTTCATGTGGAAGGGGAAAGAAGTAAAGGATGTTGTAACACACCAGTGTATTGCCTCTTACTCTTACATTGTTTTACCTGTATTTACAGTTTGTCTTGTCCAGTAGTGTTTAAGTCCTCTAGTGGTGCTGTTCTTAAGGTGATACTCCACTTAAAGGTCATTAAATACAAATAGGTGTGCATGCGTTCATTCAGCAAACATTTGTTTACAGCTTTCCTATGGCTGACTATATAGTGGGAACTGGGAATAATGAGTTCTCTCCCAAATAGTCACTGATCTCAAGGGGCTCACAGCCTCATAAGAGAGACAAGTCTATCAAGAAATACTGTACTATGAGGACTACATTTCTGCCACAGGGCAATGAGAATAAGAGAAAAGGGCTTACCTGTTTTGGGGAGAAAGAAAAGCTTCGTACAAGATGATACATTTCAGGTGGACTTTGCAGTTTAAGTGGGATTCTCTGTGACAGAGAAGTCTGATCACTTCTCTGCTCAAAACCTTTCATTAGTGCCCATTTTTCTCAGTAAAGACCAGAGTCCTTATACTGTGGTCCATGTGGCCCTGCGTACTCTGTTCCCCCGTTACTCTCTGACCTTGTCTCCTTTTCCATTCCCCTCCTGTCACCCCCCTGCTTCTGCACTGCTGGCCTCCCTGCTGTTACTTGAACACTCTAGACACACACCACC
This sequence comes from Muntiacus reevesi, assembly GCF_963930625.1. NCBI lineage: Eukaryota > Metazoa > Chordata > Mammalia > Artiodactyla > Cervidae > Muntiacus > Muntiacus reevesi. Next base: position 162,649,088 of record NC_089249.1, read on the forward strand.
TGCCTCAGGGCCTTCATACTTGCTCTTTCCTCTGTCTTGAGTGACTTCCCCATTAGACACATGACTCAAGTTTTTCCCTAAAAAAGCACCTACTCAAGTGATGACTTCCCTGAACATCCTACTTAAATAGTGCCTACTGTCCAGCACTCCTTTTCCCCCTCCTTGCCTTATTTTCCTCCGTAGTGTATATAACGTGCTATTTAATTTAGGTTTCTCCCTTCCTCCCATCTTCATCCTTCGCAATAATCTGAAAACAAGTTCCAAAAAGACTGGGAGTTTTATTTTTCATTTACACTTATTAGCACAAATACTTCTTAATGAATGGTCATTCAACAAAAGTCTGCTTTTAAGAAATATGTTTTGTGATTAGATTTGTTGTTGAAATATAGTTGATTTGCAATATTAGCTTAGGTGTGCAGCACAGTGTATATTTTTAAATTCTCATGACTACATTCTAAATATTATAGGATCCCAGAAATCTTTGTAAACTGCTTTGTAAGTTAATTTTTTGCTTAGAAAGTCCAAGTACACGCTCATTGTTCAGTCTGTAATGAGAACATGGTGGGGGGGGATGAGAAGTAATGAGAATCTCTCCATGAAAATAAAAGTGTTATGAATGTTACAGTTTCAAAAAGTTAAGGCCACTTGTTTAATGTGGGTGTCAGTTTATGCCCATCATCTTGTTTATTTTCATAATTCTTCCCTAATTCTCACCTGTCTCCTCCTTTACTCAGAGGAGTGAAGCCCCGTAGCCTGATTCAGCCTTAAGAAAGAACATGAGCCACAAATGTGAAGGCTGGTCAGTATTTGGCAGAACTTTTTGTCCTGCAAAAATACACTGGAGTTACAACTTCGTATAACTTTTCTCTTCTTCTGAAGTCTTCTGTGTGGCAGATTGGTCAAAGACCTCAGTTCTGACTTTAAACTTTTCTATAAAAAAGCATGTCATCTTGGGAGACAGTAGCTGGAAGTCAGAAGTCTTGGGTTCTCTCCCTGGTTCTTCTCTTGTCTCACTTCCTCACCTATATGAACAGAAGTAGGGCTGGGTTAGATTATCTCTGAGGCTGTTTCAAGCTTGGACAGTCTTAACTTTCCGGTGGCAGGTGGAAACTCGGAGTGGCCAAAGATAGTGTGCCCTACCTTGAATACAAAAGGAAGACTTTTCTTCTCTTTCTATTTTCTCTGGGAAAATGATCACTGTTTCCTAGTATGATTACGGTATTCCTAGAGTGCAAGTGTAGTCTTTGTGAAACACTAGCATACCTTAGGGGGAAAGCCTTTCCAGGATTCCAGATGTTTAATAATGTAAAACTGATGTGACTGTGGTTCTTCCCCAGGAGTTACTGTGGGTGCCTGCGTGATGTTTCCTCCTCTCCCTGTCTGTTTTGCATTAGGATGCAATGTAATTGATGTTTTGGAGCTGTTATACTTGATGACTGCTGTCAGTGAAAGCATATTAATTTAAGAACCCTCTGAAATGCTATTTAAATAAGATCTATATTTCCCATTTTCACACTTCTAAATAATACATTGTTAATCACTTTTGAGGTGGCTCTTTTACTTTATATAAATCTTTCCTATCATTCTGTGCCTTCAGTCACTTTGTTAATCAACTTGGGCACACTGAGGTCTGCTTTCAGGATGAGAACATCAGGGCAGTAGAAACAACTGTTACTGGAAAGAACCTATGAGTTAGAGCTGAATTGTAGCCTCTGTCAAATTGATGTGTCTTTGGACAAGTCAGCTCAGCCTTCTGAGCATCAGTTGCCTCATCCATAAAATGAGATAATCCCTGCCTTGCCTTCATTGTGGGCCTAGAGGGAGACTCAGATGAACTAATGGATATGAAAATGCTTTTGAACTGTGATAAGATATGTAACAACAACAGACATAACTGGCCTGCAAGCTTCCATGGAATTAGAGGTGGTGCCAGAATTAGCACCAGTGTACTCACAACCCATCCCGGCACCCTGTCTGAAAATCCAGCATCACCTCTCGCAGAGTTTTAGCATCCAGAAGGAGAGAATCTCCCTTCTGTTTTCATCTTCACTTTACCTGCTTAATTTAGTTTTAGGTAACAATTCTATTAAGATTTTTGTGCTTGATTTGTTTTACTTATGGTAATAGGTTTTCCTTCTTTGTTCTTTTCAATCTGATTAGGAAATCTGTACATAGACTCCAGGCAAAATCTCCCTCCTTCAGTGATGCCGCCCCCTGGTTATCCTCACATCCCACAGGCACTCAGCACTCCAGGAACAACAATCGCAGGTAATTTGAGGCATGATGTGTTGGGGTTGGTGCTCAGAGTTTAATACTGAAAGGCTTTTTTAGCTTTCCCAGCAGTGAATGAGGCTACCTCAGGAGGGAGTGAACTCCCTGTTTCAGAGAGAGGGGTGGGGTGCAGAATACGTATAAAACAAGGATCCTAAGGGAACCTTGTAGAGACTTCTGGTGGATTAGTGAGAGCATGTGCGTCGAGTTCCTGGCATGCAGAATTGTTCAGGTGTTTGTTTCTGCTTCCTTTCTTCCCTCACAAGTCACTGCTGATGTTGCCTCCTTCCTTCCAGGCCATCACGGAGCCATGAGCCAGCAGCACATGATGCCTTCCCAAGCCTTCCAGATGCGGCGCTCTCTGCCTCCGGATGACATCCAGGACGACTTTGATTGGGATTCCATTGTGTAGAGCGTGTTTCTCAAGGCACCAGACCCAGAGTCACCTTTCTGTGCAGTGGAAGGGAAAGGTTTAAGAGAATCCAGTTGAGAAAACAAAGTTGCTAATCATTTTACCATGTTATCAAAAAATTTTTTGAAGACAATCAAGAAGATTTTAGCTGGATGACTTACTGCTTTTATCTGACCCAGACGAGTACTACATGTTTGTCTCCCGCCAGCTGCCCTATGTAGCTCCTAACTGTTGTGTGATTTGAACAGCTTTTGCATATTGTGTCAGTTTGATGTTGACCACAAGTGCCAGACTGATTTTTCAGACAGAGCCTGTTTTGCTGCAAGCAGTTTATAGATGCATATGTATAAATATGTGTACAAAAATTACTAAAAGGCTTCAGTTTTTTTCTAATTGGATTATTATGTTTTGAGAAGAAAGTTACTGTGAGTTTTTATTCCTTGTTAGGCTATTTTCTGCAGGATGCTTTTAACTGATGTAGGCAACTGAAAGGAAATAGATTTTTTTCAAAGCCCAGTTCCCCTTATTGAAAATCTTTTTTGGAAATGTGAGCATGGAGTTCTCCTTAGTAAGTCATAGAGAACCCAGAGTTTGATACTCTCCAAACAATCTAAAGGGGCATGTTGTTCCCGAGGAGCAAGAAGGACTGACCGGATGTTTTTTGATGCCTGGGGGATTCTAGAGTTCGTGTTGTACCTTGTCAGCATCTGTTTTTCTAAGTCTACACTGTCAGCCAGTTCTAAATGTGTTTGATTGATTAGAATCTGGGCATTCTTGGCTTTTTAAACAAATCAGTGTCTCCACATTCACTTACGTATTTATTATTCAAAAGTGTTATTTTAATATTTATTGCTATCTTCTGTGAATGCCCAACTCCTGTTGGGTTCATTAAGAAGAAATGCAGTGTCTGCAAGCACAGAATTAGTTTTCTTGATAAGAGTTTACAGACAAGACAATCAGAGAGAGATTGTGTCTTTCTCTTTGTCATTATTCCTGCCTTGTGAGTATATTCTCTATCTTTGCGTTCCTGCTGATTGAGACATTAGCTCAGTAAGATTTTCTGGAATTTGAATCTGAGCTCATTTGGGCAACAGAACAGCAGGGCAGTGCTTGTAAAGCAACTTCCCGCCCCCGCATTCTCTTTCCATTTAGGGAGCACTGAAAGGAGCGTAGAGCCTCACGTGGGTTTTATTTGCCTCACTCTCCAGTGCAGTTATTGCCGCGTGGCCTGCTGTTTCTGTTGTCCTGTGTGTCTGTGTATGCATGCCGTTTGGTTCCTTTCTTTGAATGCAGCCTGCTTCTTAGGATTTTTTATTAGTTTGTTTTTTTGGTTGTTGTTTTGTTTTGTTTTATATCACAGTTATTTTGCATGGATTGATTGTCTTAGTTTTATAATAAAACTGAGAGAAATGAGATTTCTTTTTTCAATGAATAGATTTTGAATTGGTTCTTTAGGCCAAAAACAGATTTTTTTTTCTCACTTCTAATGGGAAAATAAAATGTTCCATCAAATCAAGGAGTACTAACTGCTCACTGGTTGCTCTTTAGCATTACTAGTCTCTGTCAGCCATGCTTAAGTCACTTTAATTACCCTTACTGATTCTGTGATTAAGTAATCTCTACTTGGACTAAGCAAAACATCTTTATTTCTCTGTGTGTGTGTGAGAGTGTTTGTGAACGTCCGTGGGTATTTTTTTAATGGAGTGTTGCCTTGAATGAATTACTGGGAAGCCAGCCATGGTAAGGGCTGGTGAGGTTGGGAAGAAAGGAAGGGCTCTATGTTCCTGTTGTTTGGACCCTGCTTGGCATGAAAAAGGAAATTCAGTTCCAGTCCCTTGGATCAGTAAAAATCGGGGGATTCTGGAAAGGCAGCCAATAGGCCCCTGTTAGATGGATCAGAGGCAAGATGAGATAGCAGCCTGCAGAGAAAAAGCTTGGGGAAAAAGGGGGGAGCGTGATTCTTAGTCTGCACAAGTCATTGTTCTCTAGATACCAAAATAGCTGTTTTGAAACTTTAAATTGTGTGGGTAGCAGTGTGCACTTTAAACAATTTGAGTATTGGAATGCAGTAGCTTATACTGAGTGATTCAAGTAGAAACCACTGATGAAGATTTTACAAATTGTGTGAAGCTAATTTCCCATTCAACAATCATTTACTGATTTGCAGTGATGAATATTTTTGTGACAATTTAAACTTACCATGAATGGCCCTGGAGGCAGAGCCTCCACCCAGACCCATCCCACTCTAGTTAATGCACATGAGTGGGAAGCCCAGGACAGGCCTCCTGGTGGTTCCGGCCAGACACAGCTACCTGACGAGGTGCACCGCATCCCTCTAGTGGCTCTCAGTGGGTAGTTGTTATTGCAAAGCAAGTTCTGTCTTGGGCTTAAATTGACTGAAGACTTGGGGAAAAGAATGAAGTGCATATAATCAAATGGGGGCACTCTGTCCAGGAGAATAATCCGACTGGCATTTGTGGCAGTTTTTGAAATGTAAATGTATTCATGTGTGTTCTTGTAAATACATGTCTTTCAGATGTCCTTTGAAGTGGGAGGGAATCAATCTGGGGATTATTTCAAATGGAATAGAGTATTTTGATATTGTTCATTCAGAGGGTGATGTGTACATATCTATATTGTATATATGTGATGAAATGCATTGGCTTTTTGTGCAAACACAATCTGCTCTCTGTACTGCTGTTGGCCAGTCAGTGTTTTAATGTTTCTACAGTTTTGCTATTGCACGATTTCATATTTTGCCTCTATGATGAACGGCAACCATTCTTTGTAACTGTTTAGTGCTGTAAAGAAATATTCCAAGTGTCATTAGGATTGTTGCTGCCAGAAGTGATATGCATGAATGGCACTTAAAATAAATATATTATGTTAACTCTATTTACAACACCAATTGGTCTGTGTCATTTGCTGCAGTTGAGGGAACAAGATTGGAGCTAGTCCAGAAACAGAAAGCTTGCAGTCTTTCCTTCCTTGGAGTCTCAGAGATTGTGTCCCATGTATTGCTGCCTCAGAACAGTCATTGCTGCTGTTTACTGACCATCTCACTTGCTCTGTGAACTTGGGGAAATTATTTCCTTTCTCTCAGCCTCATTTTCCTCATTTACAGTTCCTATAAAGTGAGAATAATACCTGCCTCCTACAGTTGTAGAGGGATTAAATTAATTAAGGCATTTAGAACAGCACCCGGCACATAAAAAGCACTCAGTATGTGCCAGGTGCTATGCTAAGTAGATACTGTTATCATCATCTTACCTGTGGGAACAACTCACACAGAGGTGTGGAAGCATCCCCAGATCCTTTGTTGACAAGTGGTAGAGCCAAGGTTTGAATCCAGATCACTTGACTCCAATCTCATGTTCCACATTACTTCAGGAGAATTTCCCCAGACCCTAGTCTTGCCCCCAGCACTGCCTTCCCAGAGAGCTCTCTCCAAGAGGTCAAAGTGGAGCTTCTTAATATCTGTGGAGCCCGCAGTGTCAGGCCTTCCCCTGAGAAATCCAGAGATGAGAAAGCCACAATTCCCATCTGTCCGGGGTGCAGACTTCCCATGACAGGGAGCAAATGCCAGCGCAGGGACACTGCCTGGGGAAGCTACTCTGAAGGCGCCCCCTGGCAGGAAGATCTGGGGGTGAGCAGTTAGGTCATACTGAGGCTGGGGCATTGGCTTAGGGAAGCCTCGGGTGGGCGTGGGTTATTTGAGTCCTCATAGGGTCCTAGATGGACAGGGAAGGCATTTCCATTTATATCACTATTCTTTGCCAGGCTGGCAAGCTAGAGTAGCATGGAGAAGGGGTGGAGTTGAAGCTAGAGAAGTGACAGATTGCTAGTTAAGAGCCAAGCACCGGTGATCCTGTGGGATGAGTGGTGGTGTCCCAACCTGATTATGGAAACGTGCTTGATGGCACTGATGCAAGACTGACAACACTGGTGGGAAGTAGACTTGAAGCTATGGTCTGTCTCAGGAATGGGAGGACTTCCTACCAATCCCACGATCCTGCCCAAGACCTGTCCCTGCTTCTGACTTAACCCGTACAACCCTATCTACTTCAGGTTCCTTTTTGTCTGAGCATCTCAACACTGAGTGTCATTCTACTGGGTAAAGATACATGTTCTGTAAAACATTGCCCTTGGATGCAAGTCAGCTACTTCCACTGTAACCAAGAATTAGGAAAAATGGCTGTGTTGGGCTTACTGAGACACTATTTATCACCAACATGATTTTCCAGAGGATTTTGGACTTAACCTCCTGTGTCTTCCTCCATATGATAAACTAGTCAACCACACATTTGGTAAGTGACTGCTCCAGAGCCAGAGTCCAACCCCAGGTCAAGGCTGCTTTGGCCCTGCTCTCAAGCTATGTCCCCGAGCAACGCTGACCCCAGAAGTCAGAGTAGGGCAGTCACCATGTCTTCCTTGTTTACATTACTTACTCCAAGAACTTGATGCAGGCGATCAGATTTCCCCTTAAACTGTGTGGTAGATACTCTTGTTATCAACCTATTGCAAAGGAAGAATCTGAGCCAAAAAGTGATTAAGTCACCTGCCTTGGGTTTGAGATGATATTATTTCAAACCCAGGCCGTCCAGCCCCAATGTCTGCACTGCACTGCACTGGGCTGGCATTCCGTACCAGGCAAGGACCTGGAGTCTTAGAACAAAGCCATGAGGCCGCAGTAAGGAGCAGAGGCCACCAGAGGGCGCAGGGCCACCAGCTGTGTCCTCTTCCTCGTTTGGAAGGCTTCCTTTTACCACGAGTGCTGTGTTCTCTCCTCTGCAGCCCTCACGGAGCTGGCTGCTCCTCCAGATAGACAGGGACCCCCAGAGCCCAGACCTCAGAATCTGTTCACTCATCATGAGAGCTTGCTGGAGGGAGCCAAGGAGCCCCCTCTAGTCTGGAGTGGGGCCCACTCTAGAGCAGCCTCTGAGCAGAGACGTCACTTTGCCAGCAAAGGTCCATCTAGTCAAAGCTATGGTTTTTCCAGTAGTCATGTGCGGATGTGAGAGTTGGACTATAAAGAAGGCTGAGTGTCGAAGAATTGATGCTTTCCAGCAGCATGCTGGAGAAGACTCTTGAGAGTCCCTTGGACGGCAAGGAAATCAAAGCAGTCCATCCTAAAGGAAGTCGGTCCTGAATATTCATTGGAAGGACTGATGCTGAAGCTGAAGCTCCAATACTTCAGCCATCTGTTGTGAAGAGCTGACTCGTTAGAAAAGACCCTGGTGCTTGGAAAGATTGAGGACAGGAAGAGAACGGGGCAACAGAGATGGTTGGATGGCACCACTGACTCAAAAGACATGAGTTTGAGCAAACTCTGGGCAAGATAGTGAAGGACAAGGAAGCCTGGCATGCTGGAATCCATGGGGTTGCAAAGAGTCGGACATAACTTAGCTACTGAACAATAGTACCTGAGCCTGCTGCCCTGGCCCAGCCACACTTGAGCCCACTGTCCCCTACTCCAAGGTTAGGGTGGAGAAGGTCGGGCCCCCATCCACCCCAGCTGAGTTTCCTGAGGCTCTGCTCCTCTGGGACCTCAGTTGATGCATTATTTGGGCAGGTGTGGGGAGGGCCATGGTCAGGCCAGCCACAAGCCTTGCCACTGTACATCCACCCTTGTCCTCCCACCCCTCCCTCCAAGCCCCCCACCCCCACTCACACATCAACCCCTTTGGCCATCACAAGCATTATGATTATTGCCACTATTTGCCAGGCCCTGTGCCCAGCACTTGACAGCCGTTATCTGAGTTAGCACTCCCAGTGCCTTGGAGGTTGATGTCATTTATCTCCATTTTACTGCTAGACATTGCCATTCAGAGAGGTGAAGTCATTTGCCCAAGGTCACCGTCAGAGGTTGGCAAGGGATGGGGACCCAGAGCTACCTTACTCCGGTCTGCTCTTGGCACCAAGGCCTATGACCTCTTCCACAACACTCCCTGGTTGCCCTTGACCTTTCTCAGGGCCAGTCTCCACACCCATTCCAACCCACCCCACCCTAGCCTGAGCTGACGTCACTGGGTGAATGCCACCCATCTCAGGACGCAGCCCCCAGAAGGTCAGAGGGGCAACTTCCTGTCCCAACAGTGGCAATAAAGACGCCTGAGGACACTTCTCACCCTTCCCACACCTGAATGACGTCCACAGGCAGAGGCCTTCCCGGGAACAGTCCTCCGAGAGCGTGTGAGTGTGTGAGCTGCGCCTGGGGTGGGGTCGGGGTGGGGGGCGCGTGTGTGTGCAGGTCCCGTAAGTCAGGGTAGCCGCGGGTGCTGACTGTGCTCGTGTGGCCTTGCGAGCATGTGAGCAAGACCCTGTGTGTGTGTGCTTGTGTGTCTGTGCCCGGGTATGTGTGTTGCCTGTATGACTGACCGTGTGCCTTGGTGTGCCTGTGTGTGACCACGAACCGCAGACAGGAGAGAAAGCATTCTGTTGGAAGGGACGGCCGGACGGCTCCTGACCTCATCAGCCACTTGTGTCTTCCCCTACGGCCCCCGCCCTGGGAGACACTTGCCTGAGGATAGAGCTGGGGTTAGGATCCTCAGATCTCTTTTCCCCCCTTTCTCATCATATTCCTGACCTGGCCCCTGTCACTGCTCCTTCCTGCTGTGGCCCTTTGGACAGGCACCCAGATCTATCTAAACCACCTGTTCCTGCCCCGGGGCAGCTCCTACCTTCCTCCTTGTCCCCTCACCCCCCAGAATTTCCTGGTCAGACCAGAAACTGGTCTACTGTGAGCTGCTGGCCTATGCCTCAGCATGTTCCCTGCAGGCCTCAAAGGCCAGAATCACACCTGAGACAATGGAAACAGCATAGCCTCTGCAGTCAGAAGAACCTAAAATTCCATCTGAGCAAGACATTGCCCCCTCCGAGCCTCAGTTTCCTCATCTGTATAATGGGATTAAAGGGTTGAGACCATCCTTGAGCAGTCAGTTGGAAGCAGCCAGCCCAGGCCCTGGCACATTGCAGGTCCCAAGGGCCCATCTACCTTCCCTTCTTGCCCCCTTCCCTTGCTTCTCTTCCACAGGCCAAGACCCATCATTCTCCTGCAACACCATCCTTCCAATCACCCCTGGCCCTCCCGCGGCACCATGGGGGTGGAACACACCCCTTCTCTCCTAGACCAGTGCAGCAGCCATGCCTAGATGGTCCACTCCCAACACCAAGGGCCATGATGGTGTTTCTAAATCACAGCTCTCCACTCCTCCATCGTTTCCCACGGTCAGCAAGTCGAGGGCAAAATGCCTCCGCTTGATGTGTAGAGCTTCCTCTGACTGCTCACCCACAGCCAGAGGGTGTCACTCTCTGCTTCAGCCCATCCTCCTAACTCTGGGCTTTCTGATGCCAGCCTTTTCTGTGCAGCCCCCATCTCTGTCGGTCCAAATCCTCCCATTGATCAAGGCCCCATTCAAACACCACCTGGCCTGGAAAGTGTCCCCAGACATGGCCCCAGGGGGACCTTTCTCCCCGAGGAGCCCCAGGGGGGTGCCTGTGTCATCTCTTCCCTCTAGTCTGTGCTCTGGGGCACATGGCAGGAGCTCCAGATGGGTCTCCTTCCTTCCCTGACAGCCTTTGGGTGCAGGGGTTGTTTCTGTGGTTGATGCCCACAGGTGACTGGGGTCGGGGGGGGGGGGGTAGCTGCTGGGGGGATGAGGCAGCTGCTGGCCTGCCATGTGGGGAGCAGATGGTGAATGGAGCTCCCCAGGTGCCTCATCCTCACCAGGCCACGGGGGCATGAGATGACAGCGCCGAGCAAACAACCAGACACACCCTCTGTCTACTCCCCAGCTGCCCCCCAGAGCATCACGGGAGAGATCCTGCCCACCCCAGCACCTGGGGAGGGGGGAGGGAGCCCTAAACCCCCACCTGGACTTCAGCTCAAGCCAACAGGCTTCAAATTCCCACTCAGTTGTCCACTTTCCTCCTCTGTAAAATGGGCATCGCGGTAAAACAGGGTCTGACTCAGTGGCTGCATCTTTCTTCTCCTTCTGTGAAGATTGGGAGTCTGGGGGCCAGGAAGACAGGGCAGGAGGGATGAACCAAGGAGAAGTTTCAGCTTTTCTTTGGCACTTGTGAGAACTGGCCTCTGCTCTGGAATTTATAGCTTTGTGACCGCAGCTGCTGCCAAGTTCACCTTGGCAATGAGTCTGAAAAGTTGTGCCTTCTTCTAGGCTGAGCCGGCCTGCCCCCTGCTCATGTCTGCGCCTCCCTCTCTGTTGGCTAGGTGCCCTCACGCTGAGCACCACCAGGGCCACTGCGCCCGAAGCGTCTGCCCGCGCCCTCGGGGAAGTTGTGGCGTCTTAACCTCTCCAGGCCTCTGAACTTCAGTGTCTGCACCTATAAAGTAGGGTTCTACGGTGACTCTTCATGTATTCCCAGAGCTGTTAGGAGGTTCACATACATCGGGATGTCTTCCTCAGGCGGTTCTGGGCTCTCGGAAGAATGTCCAGGACGTGTTTACAAGCGGGATGGGGAGGCTGTGAACTGTGGGCCACACCCTCCTCATGGTCACACAGGTCAATATGGGAGTCTACAGCCTCCCACCTGGGCTCTGCTCTAGGCCTTCCTTCCTAGGGTCAGCTGAGGCCTCCCGCCCTCAGGGAAGCAGAGCCACCAGGCCTGGAAGAACTGGGCCTCAGGGTACCCAGATTTAACAGGCACACTGGAACCATGGTGAGGTCACCCCAACCCAAGAGTTCAACAACCTCTAGGTCAAAACAATGGCGGTCGGCAACCTCACAGAGTCCAGAGGGCACCCCAATAGCAGGGGGCATCCCGGCAGCTGCAAGAGTGGGTGAGGGGTGGCTGGGCTGCAGGCTGGGGTCTGGTTTCCACACCTGTAAAGCACGTACCAAGACCAAGTGTTTAATCCTCGTTTCCTGTTACTGTTAATGTTGTGATTAGTCCAAATACCACAACCTGTCTGGTCTCCAGGCTTCCCTAGTGGCTCAGATGGTAAAGCGTCTGCCTGTGATGCAGGAGACCTGGGTTCGATCCCTGGGTCAGGAAGATCCCCTGGAGAAGGAAATTGCAACCCATTCAGTACTCTTGCCTGGAAAATTCCATGGATGGAGGAGCCTGGTGGGCTACGCTTCATGGGGTCGCAAAGATTTGGACACAACTGAGCAACTTCATTGGTTCACTGGTTCTGCTCTCCTGCGGGATCAGGGGTAGCTGCTAAGTTCCAAGCCTTGTGTGGGTACTGGGGCCACCACGGAGCAAGACACAGGCTCTGCTCTCAGGAGTCTGCAGGAGAGAGGGCGGCACAGATTGGTTGGTTTTATCAGGGGAAAGAATAGGAAGCTGATGGAGCCCAGGGGACAGATATGGTCCTAATACAGGCTTGCTAGGGCTAGAAGCCAGTGAGAAAAGTTTTCCAGGCAATTCAAAATCCACAATATACTTGTCATTGTTTCCATTTTTCTGATGTAGAAACTGAGGCTCAGAGAGAGCACACAACTATTCATTGATGAGCGGGAACTCTACTGAGGGCCGCCTGGCTCCAAAACTGGAGTTATTCTACCAATATCAGAAATCCCCAATCTCTGGGGTCTCATGCCTGGTGATCAGAGGTGGAGATGATGTAATAATAATAGAAATAAAGTACACAGCAAATGTAAGCACTTGAATCATTCCCAAACCATTTGCCACCCACCCACCCTGGTCCATGGAAAAAACTGTCTTTCATGAAACCAGTTCCTGGTGGAAAAATGTTGGGACCACTGACCTACAGGGCCCCAGGTCTGGGCTCCTTCTTTCCAGCCCACTCCTAGGGAGACTTGGGATCCTTGTGAAAAGTGAGCAGGGAGCTGACCATGACGAGCTTTGACAGAGAGTCTGGGCTTCCTTCTGATGGTGTTGGGCAGCCACTGATGGGTTCTCACGTGGGGAGGCAGGTAGAAGTGGTATGGCTTGGTAGGCTATGGAGCTTCAGGAGTTTGTCAGAAGAGGTGGCCTTGGATGTGAGTGGCCCCAAACAACCCAGACCGACCCACTTGCTGCCTATAAGGAATGATGAGGGGTGTCGGGGTGCTGGGGAACCAAGACCATAGGACTCAGGTGTGAGCCTGGGGTGGTCCAGAACCCCAGGCTTCCAAGAGGGCCCCAAGATCCAGCAGCTTCAATGCAGGAGAGGAGGGAGGGGGCCTGGATCCACACCGGGGCCCAGGTTGGGCCAGGGAATTGGCGGGGAGAGAGAGGGAGGGTACTGGTTTCCCAGGGTAGATGTCAGAGGCAGGGTTGGGGAGGGTCAGGCCCAAAGGGCTGAGGCCCGGGAGCCATTTCCTCTTTCCCACAGTGTGGAGCTGTGTCACTCCCATGCACCTAGACCCCCACCCACCCCACCCCTGCTGTGTACTAGGTCAGCCCTGGCTAAGGGGATATGGGGAAAGAGGCTTCAAGACCAAAGCCCCCTCCCTTTACCACTAATCGCATGGTGCCTCGAGAGGGAAAAGAACTGAAAAACCAAAGGAAACCAGAGACAGGGCTCCTTCATCTCATAGCAGCCTATTCAACCCCATCCTTGATGCTAAACTGAATCCCAGTTCAGCTCCAGATCCAACCCCAGTCACAGACCTGACCCCCACCCACTCCTCCATCTCCAACTGCAGACTCAACTCCAACCTTAACCAAGCGCAGAACCTGAACCTAACCCCAACCTACCTCCATGTCAGGCACAGTCCCCACGTCAACCCAATCCTAGCTGCACCCCCAATTCTAACCCTTACCCTGACCCTTACCCCATGCCCAAGCTCAGCTCCACCCTGATCCTGACCCAAACTTGAATTCGAGTCCCAACCTGAACTCCTATCACTCTCTGCTACTTCATCTTGCCCTAAGGTAACTCCAGTCCCAATTGGAAACCTATTGAGTGGTCTTAATCCAGCTTCCACACTAGCCCAGCTCAAGTTCACCCAACCCCAATTCCAACGGCAGCAGCAACCTCAGCTGCACTCCTCCTGGTGTGTACATGTGCTCACCTCCATCCCAGTCACAATAAATTCTACCCTGATTCTAGCCTTACCTTCAACCCAAACTCCATCCATAATCCTTCTGTACCCTGTCCATACCTAACCCTCCACCGGTGTTTACTCCCACCCAACTCTCAGCTAGCAGAGGCCACCACATGGCTGTTCTGGATATGTAGACTTCAGCATATATACATACCCCTCACACACACTAACACACTTCAGTTTACACATACACCTCTGTGTACACACACACACACACACACACACACACACACACGCACACTAGAAAAGGAGGGAAGTTTAGTCTGGTTCTGAGGATTAGCCTGAGAGGGCAGGATAACCAAGTGTTTCTTGCTCCTCCCTGGGGTTGAACCCCTTTGAAGTTCCCTACAATTTCCCCTACAGTGTTGACTCTCCCCACCCTGGGATTCCCACCCCCACCTCTTTGTTTGGAGCCTCCCTGGCTTCCAGCCAGATTGGTTTGTAGATTAGAACAAAGCAGCTCCTAGGGCTGCCCTTCCTCTGTGTCCTGGAGGCTCTGCTCAAAAACAACACAATAAACAAGCACTATGCCAGGGTATAGAGTTCATGGGGGTCAGAGTCTAGAGGAGCAAAGACACACACCCAAGTAACCCAACTCAACAAGATCCCAGGTAGGGAATGTTATCTGGTTCTGTGAGAACAAAGAGAGGTTATTATTTAGCTGAGGATGCAGTGGGGGTTATTGGATATGGGCCTTAACGTTTAAGTAGGAGTTCACCTAATGACGAGGAAGGAAAAACCTTCCAAGGCAAATGGAACCACATATTCAAAGTCAGAGTTGAGCTTGGCAGGAAAGACCAGGATGGAGGCGATTAGGCTGAGTTAGTTGTGGGAGGGGGAGCAGAAAAAAGAAAGGGATGTGGTGGAGGGAGGGGGAGATGGTGAGAGAAGCAGGGGTCAAGGGAATCAGGAAGGAGGAGAAATAACTTTCAAGGATGATCTGAACTTGCTATATGGATAGGACAGCAGACCCAGCGCAGGATGAGAACAGACCGTGGCTCAGACCAGGCGATTGATCCCCAGAAGGGCCAAAGGGAACCAGAAGCTGCGCTGCTGTTGATCAAAGTAATGATAACTCAGCGGGCTGTACTGTACGCTTTCTGTGTTCCAGGCATTGAGGTAAGCATCTTTCTAACCTCATTAATTCTCACTCCCATGAGATATGCATTATCATGTTGGTCCCCAGAGGAAATACAGGGAGTTCTGAAGTTCAGAGATGAAACAATTTGCCCAAATTCACACACATCGAAATGGGGCAGTAAATGGGGCTTGAATCCAGGCCTATGGATGACAGAGCTGAGTCCTTTCTCAAAGTCACAGTGGCCAAACCTAGTACCCGCCTTGGTCATCTCATCTCTCATGACTTGAAGCCCCCTTGAAATCTCCTCCTCCCCCCAGGCTGAATTACATTTCCCCGCTTCTACCAGACCTATTTTAGTTCCCTGCTATCCCACATGTGGCATTCTCTGCAAAAAATGGCCCTCTACCTTTGGTCCCTTCTCTAAGAAAATTTTCACTCATTCTCTAAAACCGGGTGCTGGCACAACCTCCTTTGGGAAAACTTCCTGAACTTCCCTGCCGCTGGGCTGGGTGAATGGCCCCTCCATTCCCCTTGCCCACCCACTCCCCTAACAACCCTGCACTGCCCCTGCCTGGGCCTCCCTCTATAAGGGCTAGGCGGAGTCTGCAGCCCCACCCTGGCACATGGCCTGGCCCGGAGCCATCAGTGAGTGTGAGTGGTTGGTGAATGAACACAGAACCCAATCCAGTGGTGGGTTAAAGTGGGAGTCCAGGGAGGGGCCGGGGCTCTGACGGTTCCCTGGACTGATCTCTTATCTGCCAGGGCGGTCTTAAGCCTTATCTGATTAGGATTGAATTGACCATCAAGCAGCTGAGATGCTCATCAAGACTCCTGAGTTACTCAGTAACCCTGCCCTCTTTAAAAGTCCCACTGTTTCCCCCTGGCATCCAGAACCAGTCACTCCTCTCTCCTGGGTGCTGCCACCATGAACACTTGCCTGTTGTCTGCCCTGTGCCTCCTTGGAGCCTGGGCCACCCTGACAGGGGGAGTCATCGTGAAGGTAAGTTGTCTGTCCCCACTGTTGCCCAGACTGCTCTCTACCTCCAGGGTGTAGGGCCTGTCCTCTGATAAAGTAACCCCTCCCTGGGGACTGAGGGTGGGGTATGTCTAAGGCTTGGTTCTGCCCCACAGATCTCCTTGTCAGCCCTGCCTCTTACACCTTTCATTTTCAAACTCATAGAAAGATCAGGAAGAGACAAGAGAAACAGTTAGGGAAGGGCAAGTGACTAGCCAATTTAGAGTGCTTGCCGTGACCAGGCTCCACTGGTGTCTCACTGGGCCCCAGGATGAAGAAGGGATTGCTAGTCCCTTTTCTTAGAGGGGGAAAACAGACCCTTAGAGTTTGTAACTTTTCATGGGCACGTGGTTGGGAAGTGAAGGAGCTCAGTTTCGCTCCAGACCTTACTTCTCAGCCAAAGCCCTGACCTGGATCTCAGAAATCACCTGGACACCCTGAAGGTCCTGACAGGAGGGCATCCCTACTGGTGTGGATGCCAGCTAAAGGCCAGCCTGGCACTAACTGGGGGCCCCGCTCTGGCTCCACAGTCAGGCCCCAAGAGGCCTTTTATTGCTTCTCAAACATCAGTCAGGCACCAGGCTGGAGCTGGGGGCCAGGGGATCAGCCCACACCTCTCTCAGGCAGAGGTGAAGACAACCTGGGTACAGCCACGTGGATTCAGGAAGCCTGAATCTGGTCCCAGCGCTGGGTCTCTCCCCGCAGATGGGCACCATGGCTCCCACTAGTAGACACCTATTGTGTCCCTGACACTTCGTGTCTGTTTTCTCCATTACTCATATAACATGTAGAACCTAGGCTCCCGGATTGTAATGACTTGTTCGTGGTTCCAAAGCAAAACCAGGATACAAGCCTAGTGTCTGGCTGTAAAGCCTGAACTCTGACCACCTCATATTGCCCCGCGGCGGAGCACCTGGCGGCCATGTGCGGCGAACACTGCTTAAGTGCCTCTGGGCCGGGAGAGGGGTCACTCCTGGAGGAGGCAGTCAGGGAGCAGGCTGCAGCCTGGCCTCACACTCCGGACATGTCTCTCTCAGGATGGAGACTTCTCCTTTTCTCTGGAGTCGGTGAAGAAGCTCAAGGACCTCCCGGAGCTCCAGGAGCCTAGGATCCCTAGAAATTCTGGAGGACTCATCGCTCCCAACCTTTGTAGCTTGCCTAATTTTCCCGAAGAACTCAGGCCTCTTTGCAAGGAGCCCAACGCCCAGGAGATCCTGGACAGGCTGGGTGAGTAACCCTCTCTCTGAAGAGCCGGGGGCCCATGGACTCCCGGATTTGTAGCGCTCGAGGGAGAGATGTGTTATGATTGGTGGGATTCCAGGACAAGCTCTACTCTGATTGGTGGGTCTGTTAAGCCCTCTGTTGTGCTTCCGGGTTCTTCTGATCTCAGCTGTAGCCCCGGTCTGAGTAGACTCTTCTAATTGGCTGGCTTGAGTGGTAATTGTGTCCTGGTTTGTTGTGAAAAGCCCCAGTGGTCAGAAAGGACAGGCCTGGGTTTCTCCTGGGTGGCGGGTGTCCAAACTCTGGCTCAGGTGAGGGAGAGAGCTTTGGGGAAGGGAAGCTGCTCTCACGGGGCTTCGTCTCTCCGGTCCAGGGGCCATCGCGGCGGATCCAAGCACGTGTGAGATTTGCGCGTACGCGGCCTGTGCTGGATGCTAGAACAGATGGTACTCCCTGCCTCCTGTCCCTCCCTCGCCGGGCTCTCCTCCTCCTCACAGCTCAACCTACCCCGAATGCAGGAGTGAGGAGAGCAGCCTGAGGGGTGCCCAACCCCTGCCCCCACCGGAGCTGCTGATGCTTCCCAAGGTCCATGCCCACCCGCGGCTAATAAACCAGATTCCAGAGCCCTCTTTGTTGCGTTCGTTCCTTCTTTTATCCGTCAGTCTACTCATCATTACACTTTAGGGATGCCTACCCTGCCCTCACCAGCTCAGGGTTTAGTGTGCTATGGGCAAGCACCCCACTCTTTCTGCTAAGCCAGCACCCTCTCGGGCTGCCCCCTGCACAGATGCTGAGGGGACTTGAATCCACCATCCATCAATGAGGGAGGTGGAACCTCTGCTTTTGTTTCACCATCCTCGGGGTCATCAAGGCCACTAAACCACATGAGAGCACTTGAGCTGCTTTGGATGACCAACACAGGCACGGAGGGGCTATGCGGTCAGCCCCTGGCCGGAGAGTGTTCAAGGGGCCTCAGGATCTAGCCCTGCATTGACCACTTAAGCGTTGCCTCATGCCTGCACCCCTGCCCCCAGGGCCCACACCCCAAGTCATAGTTCTCACCATGTCCTCTGCGCCACTTTCTACACTCCTGGCCACATCACTCCTGCTCAGGGACCAAGTCCTCACCTCTGTGCCTCCTCTCAGAGAGCAGACTTTCCTCACCCTTCCAGGAGAAGTCCTTATGCCCCCTCATCCTTGCTGCTCCCTGGGCCTCCCTGTGGATTAATGGCTTCGGAGTCTGGGGAAGTCCCTCTGAGCCCCAGGGCAGGTGAGGCCCGTCAAGGGGCTGATCCTGTACACGCAGGGCAGAGCAAGCAACAGCTACATCGTTTGAGCCCTGCGGTCCTGCTAAGGTCTTCCACGCACTACGCGATGTTTGAAAAGTCGCTTTCCCACTCTGAGCCTTGTCTCCTCCTCTGTGAAACTGAGATTGTAATTGTACCAGCTTCCCAGGAGGCGCCAGTGGTAAAGAAACCTCCTGCCAGTGCAGGCGGCATAAGAGACTCGGGTTCCATCCCTGGGTCAGGAAGATCCCCTGGAGAAGGAAATGGCAACCCACTCCAGTATTCTTGCCTGGAGAATCCGACCGAGAGAGGAGTCTGGTGGTAACAGTCCATGGAGTCGCAAAG
Organism: Muntiacus reevesi; assembly: GCF_963930625.1. Classification (NCBI taxonomy): domain Eukaryota; kingdom Metazoa; phylum Chordata; class Mammalia; order Artiodactyla; family Cervidae; genus Muntiacus; species Muntiacus reevesi. Next base: position 162,667,737 of record NC_089249.1, read on the forward strand.
AGCTGGACATGACTGAAGCGACTTAGCATGCACACACATAGCACACACCCAGACAAGGTGAAATAGTGTTTGTAAATGTGTGTGTAATGCAAGTAAAGTTCAGATTATATGCAAACAGGAAAGCGTTCAATTAATGGTCAAACCAACAAAACAAAATACAAAGAACAAAGAAAGGTAGAGGGAATGAGGGAAAAGGAGGCCATGGGGCCCTTCCTAGGGAAGGAAGAGGAAGTGCCCCAGGGTGATTCTGGCAGGGTTCCCTGGGCTTCAGGATTCAGAGGGTGAGGCATCTTCAGCGCGGGGGCGGAGGGTGGGAAGGCTCTGTGAATGGCGATAGGAGGCAGGGTGTTTGCATTAGCCCTTGGAATTTGCACTGGGATGGATGTAATTTCAAAATCAGGGTGAAGGGAGAGAGGCAGAAGGCATTTCAGAAAATGGATGGGGTTTAATGCAAACACAGACTCAGGAAGGTCCACGACACTGAAATGGTTCAGCCTGGAAGACATAGAACCCAGGAGATGCACAGGGCTGGGTTTGAGCCTGACCTTGTCATTGATGGGCTCTGTATCCTTCTTGGAGACTTGGTTTCCTCCTCTGAGAACGGAGATGATAACAGATCCCTCCTCCCAAGGTTGCAGGGGCACTTGATGAGAATGGTGGTGGGGCAGAAACACTTCAAGCTCCCACTCTGAAGCCAAACTCTGTTAGTTCAGGCATTGCTTTTTACCAGTTGTATGACTTTCAGCAGGTTAGTTAGCCTATTCTTTCCTCAGTTTCCTCATCTGTAAAATGGGAATGACAAGAATCCCTACTGTATAGCCCTGAGTGAAGATTAAAATGGGGTAATAGAGGAAAGGCTTTTAGAGGTCCCCGGGGCCCGGTGTGAGCACTTTGCTGACGTTGTTATTGTTATTTCTGTGCAGATGGCTCCACCATGTGCCTCGCATATAGTAGGTGCTCCCTCAGTGGCAGTTGCCTTTACTGGCTCCTCCCCAGGCAGGTAGGAGACAAGGCCAAATGGGGCTGGGCTCAGTTTAGACTTGAGAGATGGCACTGAGGAGCCTCAGAAGGGTAAGGGGCACTGTGCTGCGATGTACCTCTGGCATGGTGGGCATAGGTAGCCTGCAGGGTGCAGGGCAAGAAGGAATCTCTGACCTGGCAGGGGTTGTGGGAATGGGGAGGCAGTGATGACAGAGGAATGAGAGGAGCCCAGAGAGATGTAGGAGGCCTTGCAAAGGCCCCTGTGAGGGGAGCAGAGGAAGGAGCTGGAGTGTGTGGCCTGAGAGGCTTCTGGCCTCAGGAGGGGCAGCTGGTCTGGAGGAATTCACCATGGCCGTGGCCCTGGGATCTGTGTTCAGAGGGCATGGCCCTTTTGCACGGCCCAAGGATTTTCTACTCTCTGGTTGCCTGGGACAGAGGCCGAGGAGGAAGCCATCCTGGGAAGTCCTTCTCCCAGGAATTCCCAGCCTGAAGAAGAGCTCGGAAGGCCCTTGGAGGAAGACGGTGGCTGCAGGCCATCCTGCCTTGGGTGTCCTCAGCTGTGGTCAGGGACTGAGGTCACAGGGAGACAGTAACATGGCGGTTCAGAGCAGAGACCCTGGCCCAGACTTCCTGGGAAGAAGCCTGCTTTGCCACCTTGCTGAGCCTGTGAGCCCGGGCTCATTAGCTCTCTCTGTACCTCGGTCCCTCAGTTGTAAAGTGGACGTGGTAATGATGAAGTATCTGCTGCCCTGGACTGTTGTGAGAACTCAGTGAGTTAATATCCGCAGACAGTTCAGAGCAGTGCCTAGGGTGTAGCAGATGCTGGTATCATTAATATTCCTCAGGGCCACCAGGGTGAAGAGAGGGAAGGAAGGCCTCCAACCTGGAGCTGGCCAGATGGTCCTGGGGAGCCCAGGAAGGGGGACAAGGGTGCACTAAGGCAGCGGAGGGTTGGGGTGGGTGGGCAGAATCAGCCCAGAAGGGGCACTGAGTGGCTCTTCTCTCCACCTGTCCCACCGCACTTCCACCGTTAGGAGGGAGCCCCCGTTCCTCCCCCATCCTCCCCTATTCTCCCCTTATCATCCCCCCAACTCCATCAGGAGCACAGAGGCTCTGGCTCTGCAGCTGGGCCAGGCCCTGAGCTTAGCTTGGGGGTCAGATAGGTTTGGGTGCTCTGTGGCTTCGCAGCTCTGTGATCCCAGGCGACACATTTCCATTCACAGCCTCACTCCTCTGATATGAAACAGAGCTTAATGAACCAACTCCACAGACAAGGAAACAAGGAAAACGCCTAACTCAGGGGTCCAACCTACCCAGCTTCCTGGGAAGCTCTGCTCAAGCCTCCTGGGGATGAACAAATGGACGCCTGGCTCCGAGTGTAGGTGGAGAATCTTTATTCAGCAGCAGGGTAGTTCCAGGAACCAAACTCTTCTCCTACTGTGGGTCCAATTGCTTTGCACTAGTTCCAGCTGTCGGGCCCTGGAGGAGGGGGGATGACTGCGGTGGTGGGGACCCCCAGAGCCTGGATGGGAGTGGGGGCTCTGAAGGCAGTGTACTGGTGGGGGCAAGGTTCCTGGGTGAGCTCAGGGCACCCAGGCCATCTCAGCTGCAGCCGGTACAGGCAACATTCACACACAGCTCACAGTCATCGTTAGCGATGGTCCCTGGGTGGAGGAAAACACTTGTCAGCTGAACCTGAAACATCCATGGTCCAGAGAGTCATTGACCAGGCAGCCAGAGAAGGCCTGCCTCTGAGAGGGTCTGAGGGAGGGGCCTGGTATCTGTGTCACAGGTCGAGAGCAAGAAAGTTTAAAAGCAGAGTGAGAGGCTTGGGCTCAAGTCCCATGTCCTGTCCTCCTAGCAGTGCCTGGGCGAGTCACTCAAGCCCTGCCTAGTTTTCCTGCCTGCTCAACAGACAGTATCAACCTGGCCAAGGGGTTGTGAGGATAGCGGGCAGGCAAAGGGGTTGACCCAGGGCCTGGTACTAAGTAAGTGCTCAGTAAATACTGGCTACTAGAGATGATCATACTAAGTGAAGAAAGTCAGGCTTCCCTGGTGGCTTAGAGGTAAAGAATCCCCCTGCCAATGCAGGAGATAAATGCTCAATCCCTGGATTGGGAAGATCCCCTGAAGAAGGAAATGGTAACCCAATCCAGTGTTCTTGCCTGGGAAACCCCATGGACAGAGGACCCTGGTGGGCTACAGTCCATGGGGTCACAAAGTGTTGGACAGGACTAAGGGAATAAACAATGGAACAACAGCAGCCATCAGACAAAGACAATTACCACAGGGTACCACTTCTATGTGGAATCTAATTTTAAAAAATGATACAAATGAACTTATTCACAAAACAGAAACAGACTTACAGATACCAAAACAAACTTATAGTTAGCAGAGGGGGAACATGTGGGGAGGGATAAATCAGGAGCCTGGGATGAACATATACACACTAGTACATGTGCATGCGTGCTCGGTCACTTCAGTCGTGTCTGACTTTGTGACCCCGTGGACTGTAGCCCAACAGGCTCCTCTGTCCATGGGATTCTCCAGGCAAGAATACAGGAGTGTGCCATGTCCTCCTCCAGGGGATCTTCCCCACTCAGGGATTGAACCCATGTCTCCTGTGTCTCTTGCATTGCAGGTAGATTCTTTGCTGCTGAGCACCACTATATATATGATAGATAACCAACAAGGACCTACTGTACAGCGCAAGGAACTTTACTCAATATTCTGTGATAACCTATATGAGAATCTATAGGTTATAGATTAAGAGGTTATAGATTAACCTATATAGATATAGGTTATAGATTAAGGTTACAAAGAAAAGAATCCGGAAAAGAATGAATAGATGTATATGTACAACTGAATCATTTTGTTGTATACCCAAAGCCAACACAACATTATAAATTAATGATACTCCAATAAAATCAAAAGAGAAAAATAAGTGCTAGCCAGTTCCTGCATTCTCCTGATCAGCTGTTTCATCCCTCACATTTCAGCTTAGATGTCACCCGCTCTTGGAAGTCTTTCAGATCCCCTTATGCCAGCCCAGACATGAGCCATCTCTCTCCTGTGTCCCCGCTGTGCCTCCCTGGTTGCCCCATGTATTGCAGTCATTTTTATGGATCTGTTTCCAGTGTCCCTTCCCCCTACCTGTGAAGTGTTGGAGGTGGGCCAACTATCCCAGCCAGGCTGCTGGGGACTGAAGGGGATCCTGGCATGACTGATTTCAGCCCCTCAGCCAGGAAGGCCAGGGGCTGAGTTTCTTGAATCTCCCTATTCTCAGCCACTAGGTGCTTAACAAACCACACGAGGTAGAAGGCCTGGGGCACAGGGAGGGAAGAACATGAGGGCCGGGGGCTCTGTGGGGGAGGGGACTCACTCAAGGCCTGGAAGATGCTAGCTGCATCCTTAGAGGCACAGATGGGCCGGAGGTCCAGCGGCAGGGCCGGGTGTTGGCACACAGAGGGCTGGGGGCTCTGGTCTTGCAGGCCGGGGCTGGGCACCCATTGACCCACCAGGTCATTCAACTTCTTCACCGATTTCAGCTGGACCTGGAAGCCTTGGTACTGGAGGAGGAAGGAGACCTCAGGCATCACAGCCTGAGCAGGGAAGGGGGCAGGGTGCTGCCAGGAGACCAGGGAGCGCCCCTGTTCTCATGGAGTTGGAAAGTCGAGGCGTGGAAGATCACCTGGCAGGTGGGAGGTGGTGCCTGACACTTCACACCCCCCTATGCCACAGGCTAACCGGAAGATGAGGTTGAGCAAGGCTGTGATCATGGTGGTTCAAGGCATGGGCTTTGGAGACAGCGGGGACTTTGATTCAAATTCCTGGCTGCCCGTCTCTTTCCCACTTTGAACCTCATCTGACAGAGACAGTCAAACTCCACTCCTCCCGGTGCCTGGTACCCAGGCCACCCCCACCCCCCATAACTGTGTGATTGCCCGTGAACCAACATGGCAAAATGATGGCAATGCCTAGTCTAGCTGGCTGGGCTCCAAGGCCAAGGCTGCAGGGGGAAGCTGACACCCCATCTCAGGGTTCCCTTATTCCTTCCCAAGGATGCCCAGTCGAATGTGCTACCCAGGAGCCCTGTGACAGCTTGCCCCACTGCAGGTAGGCTCTGCCTCCATCGACAGACCCCTTCTAGCTTCACAGCTGCTCTGTGAGGAGACCTGGACCGCCTGCTGTCTTCTCTTGGGGCCTTTCTGTATGCTGGGGCATTTCTCTGCCTGGCGCAGATCTGGTCTCTGTACCTAGATACCTCCTGCTCATCCTGCAATGTCAGCTGGAGTTAACTCTCCGAGCAAACTTCTCTGGTGGCCTTCATCCCCTCTCCACCCACACGTGGGAGAATACAGAGAGTTGTGGGAGCATTAAAGAAGTCTCCCTCTCCTTCTGGGCTCTTCAAGGGCAGGCACTATGTCTGATTCCCTATCTGACCTCTGACCGGGATGGGCACTTGAGGAGAGCAATGAAGAATGACCATCTTTTATTGTTATCATTACTGTCATCCTTGTCACTGGCGTTCCAGCGGCTTCCACCCACCTGCTCTTTTGGCCCCTGTGGTGTGATTGGGTGTTGGGCTGAGCCCTGGGTCCTGGACTGTCCTTAGTGAGTTTCCCAGCATTCCGTCTCCATCCCAGCCTCTCACCATGGGGACCTTCAGGACAAACCTGGATGTAGACTGACTGTGTGCCCTGTAGCAGCACGAGGAAGACCAGGGCAACCGCACACAGCAGGCACCCTGACACCGCCCTGCTGGCCATCTCGCTCTCTCTGTGTCCCGCCGCCGTCCACCTGGCTCCCACCTGCTTCCTCATCTGGCAGCTTTTTATAGGCTGGCCTCCAGCACCCTGATCACTCATTAACTGGTCAGCCCGGGCGGGGTTGACAGCTGGCTGGCACCCTGACAAGCCCAGAGCCCATTCCCAGGAAGGGGGTTGGGGGTGGTGGGGGTAGGGAGGCCCAGAGAACACAGGAGCGTGATGCTGGGGTAAGCACCTGCCTTGTGTGCAAGACGTTGTGCAGGTGGAGTGAGGAGGGAGACCATTTCACAGCCAGGGAGAGCGAGGCTCCGGAGGTAGAGTACCTTGTCTCAGGTAACGGAGCCAGTCGATAGTAGAGTGGGGACTCGGGCATCTGACCCAGGTGAGCCTAGGGTTTTTCCTCAGGTCAAAAGGTGCAGGCAGACAGGTGGGCAGATATCAGGCTGACCTCAGGGTTCTCCATGTCCCTAGATCCTTGTGTCTCCTGCTCTTCTCTCCCCAGTTTTATTGAAGGGCCATCCTTGTGATCAGTGCCTGCCCAGCCCCTCATCTTGCCTCTGCCTCCCATCTCCCAAGTGATGGGTATACCCAGGCCCAGTATCGTCCATCTCACCTGTTGATGCCTTTTAGAAGCCAAAAGCCTAACCCGGCCTGGAGGAAAGAGCACCTGCCTTGGGAACAGATCGACCAGGGTTCAAATCCTGGTCCTGCTGCAGCTGAGTGACCTTGTCAAGTCGCATCAACTCTAACCAAGATTAGTTTCCCCTTCCATCACAGAGGCATTGTGACAGGATCCACCACATGAGGCTGCCATGAGAGTGATAAGGCTGGGTCCTCCTGAGCTTGTCCTTGTCTGGGGGTAACGCATGCCACTGAAGGCCCCTTGATCTCACAGTTTCCATTTGAGGCAGTGTGTGACCTACCATCTCTGTGATTGAAGGTTGGGTCAAAGTCCGCAAGGGCGTCATCACCACTGCCAGCCGGGACAGCTGTCAACAGTGCCCATCCCACGGCTCTGCCCTGCCAGGCACGGAGCCTGGCATGCAGTAGGTACTCCATGCTTAACACTGAATTGAAGCCTAGATAGCCCATCTGGGTATTCCGGGCCCAGTCTCCAACTTGTGGCTGAAATCTGATGTCACTGTGTTTCCTAAGGCTGATCCTTTTTGCAAAAGCTTAATCCCATCTCATGCCTTTGGGGCTGCTCCCCACCAGCCTGCATGCTCATCTCCTTCTTTCTTATCTTGGGATGAAATGGAAAAAGCTAGAGTGAACTTTGGTATTCCCATTGTCTTGCTTTGAATCCAGACTTTGGCCTACTCTTCTGAGTACGAAGAATTCGATAGACTCTTACATGACTTCTTATCTGTAAACTGAAATAACCGTCAGAAACAATAACTCTCTTCTCAAATATGCAGGCGCCATGCTGTTCTGTGAGCAGAATCCCCTTCAATCTGTTGCGACAGGTGTCACTGTCGTCTTCTATTTACAGATGAAGTTCATTGTACAGGCCCAGTGAGTTCAAGCACGTGGTGTGCGCAGCACGTTTTCTCTCTGGAATTCTTGTCTCTGCTCAGCTTATGGGAGAAAAAAGGAACACGGGCCTTGGAGGTAAGAAGATCCATGTTCAAACCCAGACGCCAGCACTTCTGAACTGTGTGACCTTGGGCAGCTTCTCCAAGTCTTCATCAGTAAGTGGAGGAAATAAGGGACCACCTCCCGGTGGCTATTGGGAGGAAGACCTGGACAGTCCCATCCCAAAGGAGCCCATGACTCTCCCTTTCCCCAGAACGTGCATGGCCCTTGGGGACCACATTGTCAGTCGTGGTTTTCCCTCCTGCCTCTCCTTCCCCATGGCGGCCTCCCTGACAGGTCCCACCTTTGAACCTGCAGCTGCGACACATCCGATCTTCGAACCCCCGTCCCCGCTCTCTCCACCAGGCAAGCTCAGCCTCCCTGGCCTGGCCCCAGGAGACAAGGGCCAAGCCTGTAGCGTTTAGAGGATCCTGTGTCCGTGGCCTCCTTCACTTCTCTGTCTTCCTGCTCTACCAGCCAGGGACCATCATGTGTCATTCTTTCCCTGGGAACAAGGTGCCACTTCCCCCTCTGCCTAGTCTGACTCAGGTTCATATCTCAACCCCGTTCTTCCTAATCTCTTCACCAATCCATCATGCCACAGACGCACACCCCTGCCACTGCCCCCAGTCAGCCAGCATGTGTTGATGTTTCTCAGGGCAATGCCTTCTTGAGGGACATGGGAGGTGACTGTCAGGCCAGCCTGGACTCCGGTCCCTGTGTGGGAGCCTCGAACATGGAGACAAAGTGGGTGACAGTTTGCCTCTGTGTGCTTTGGGGCTGCTCCTCCCTCCACAATGGATTCCCTGACCACTGCCCACCGCCACAGTACTCCACGCCCCCAGACTGACCGTTTCCCAGCGGCATCTGTCACAGCTGACATCTTCTTGACTTGGTTTCTAGGACACACGCTCTTCACTTTTCCTACCAATTTCACTGGCCCATCTTCTCAGTTTCCTTGGCTGTTTTTTCCTTCTCTTCTTGACTTCTAGAGCTTAGAATCCCCAGGAGCTCCAGAGCTCAGTCCTTGGATTACTGTCCTCTGCCTATCCTCCCCTGGGGATCTTCTCCAATCTTAAGGATTTTAATGCCATAAGTACCCTAGCCTGACCTCTCCCCTCAGCTCCAGACTCATTTTCCTACCTCCTCAACATCTCCCAGAACAGATGAGGGTACTAACATTCATCAAGTTGCTCAGGCCAAAAGTCTAGGGATCATCCCTGATGCCTGTCTTTGCTTTATTTACCAAACTCAATTCATTAACCAGTCCAGCTGATTCTATCTTTGAAATGTTTCTGGACCGCAACCATGTCTCACCACCTCCATTGCTAATGCCAAAGTCCAAACTATCATCTTTGATCATTGGTCTCATGGATTATCGCAAGTGCTTTGTATTAGGATTCTCCAGAGAAACAGAACCAATTCTGTTAAATATTTATATATATTCTATTCTCTCTTCTTATCTGTCTTCTATCTCTGCTTGGTTGCTCCACCATGCCTGACTCTCTTGCGACCCCATGGACTGTAGCCTGCCAGGCTCCTCTGTGCATTGGATTTTCCAGGCAAGAAGAGTGGAGTGGGTTGCCATTTCCTTCTCCATCTTCTATCTCTACCTGTCTAGATTTTATTTACTTTTTAAAGTTTTCATTGGAGAATGGTTGATTTGCAATGTTGTGTTAGTTTCAGGTGTATAACAAAATGAGTCAGTTGTAAATATACATATATCTGCCCTTTTTTAGATTCTTTCCCCATAAAGGTTATTACAGAGTATTGAATAGAGTTACCTGTACTATACGGACTTCTCCGATGGCTCATCTGGTAAAGACTCCGCCTGCAATGTAGGAGACCTGGGTTCGATCCCTGGGTTGGGAAGATCCCCTGGAGAAGGGAATGGCTACCCACTCCAGTATTCTGGCCTGGAGAATTCCATGGACTGTAGAGTCCATGGAGTTGCAAAGAGTCAGACATGACTGAATGACTTTTATGCAGGTTCTTATTAGTTATCTATTTTATATGTAGTAATGTGTATACATTGGACTTCCCTGGTGACTCAGCAGTAAAGAACTCTCCTGTCAATGCAGGAGACATAAGAGACTCGGGTTCGATCCCTGGGTTGGGAAGATCCCCTGCAGAAGAAAATGACAACCCACTCCAGTATTCTTGCCTAAGAAATCCCACAGACAGAAGGGCCTGTTGGGCCATAGTCCATGGGGTTGCAAAGAGTCAGAAACAACTTAGCAACTAAACAGTAACAACAGTGTGTATATGTCAGTCCCGATTTCCCGATTTATCCTTCCCTCCCTTTTACCCCTGGTAACCTAGACAGCATATTAAAACGCAGGGACATTACTTTGCCAACAAAGGTCTATCTAGTCAAGGCTATGGTTTTTCCAGTGGTCATGTATGGATGTGAGAGTTGGACGGTGCAGAAAGCTGAGCGCCGAAAAATTGATACTTTTGAATTGTGGTGTTGGAGAAGACTCTTGAGAGAACCTTGGACTGCAAGGAGATCCGACCAGTCCATCCTAAAGGAGATCAGTCCTGGGTGTTCATTGGAAGGACTGATGCTGAAACTGAAACTCCAATACTTTGGCCACCTCATGCTAAGAGCTGACTCATTGGAAAAGACCCTGATGCTGGGAGGGATTAGGGGCAGGAGGAGAAGGGGACGACAGAGGATGAGATGGCTGGATGGGATCACCGACTCTATGGACATAAGTTTGAGCAAACTCCGGGAGTTGGTGATGGACAGGGAGGCCTGGCATGCTGCGATTCATGGGGTTGCACAAGAGTCGGACATGACTGAGCGACTGAACTGAAATGAACTGAACCATAAGTTTGTTTTCTACTCCTGCAACCCTGTTTCTGTTTTGTAGGAAAACTGTGCAGATTTGTTTTAAAAGATTGGCTCAACTTGCCAGCTGAGGCTGGTAAGTTTGAAATCTGTAGGGCCGGTTGGCAGCTGGAAATTCAGATGCAGTGTGTGTCTAAATTTTGAAGGTCAAGCCAGCAGGTGGAAAATTCAGGCAGGGTTTCCAGGTTGCAATCCTGAGGCAGGATTCCTTCTTCTTTTTCGGGAAAACTCAGTCTTTCTAAGGTCTTCAGCTGATTAGATGAAGCTCACACACATTATTCACTTGAACTCTACTGACTGTAAACATTAATCACATCTGACAAAAATATCTTCACACCAACATCTAGATTGATGGTTGACCAAACATCTGGGCACCACAACCTGGCCAAGAGCTCTCCAAACAGTTTTCTTTCCTGTCTTCAGGCCTCCTTGCAGCAGCTGCAGTGATCCTGTTGAAATCTAAGTCAGACCACGTCTCTCCCCTGCTCATTGAGCTCACTAATGATTTTCCACTTTACTCAAGGTAAAATTCAAAGGCTTCCACTGGCCTTGAAGGTCCCATTGGCCCCCTTCACATCTCTGAACTCATTGCAAAATTCTGCCCTTCACCCTCTGGGTTCCAGTCACACTAGCTTCCTTGCTGTCACCCAAACATGCTAAAGGTAGCTTACCTTGGAAATCTGCTCTTCACCCACGCACTTATATGGCTCACCTGTCACTTCCTCTATGTCTGCTCAAATGCCACTTCCCCAAAGAGATCCCTCCTGACCATCCTACCTCAGAAAGCCTCCCCATCACTCTGGGTCCCCTTACTTTTTTGTAGCACCTGTCATATATGAACATTTCATTTCTTGCATTTCTCTTGCCACTAGAAAGGCATTTGTCTGTTTTCCCCAAACAATACCTGGCACATGAAAGTGAAAGTGAAAGTCACTCAGTCATGTCTGACTCTTTGCCACCCCATACAGTCCACAGAATTTTCCAGGCCAGAATACTGGAGTGGGTGGCCGTTCCCTTCACCAGGGGATCTTCCCAACCCAGGGATCAAACCCAGGTCTCCTACATTGCAGGCAGATTCTTTACCCGCTGAGCCACAAGGGAAGCCCAAGAATACTGGAGTGGGTAGCCTATCCCTTCTCCAGCAGATCTTCCAGACCCAGGAATTGAACCGGGGTCTCCTGCATTGCGGGCAGATTCTTTACCAACTGAGCTATCAGGGAAGTCTATAATTGGCACATATCTGGTACATAATTGGTGCTTAATAAATACTTAATAAGTTGAATAAATGAATAGGATTCAAAGATTAACTCCACCAGCCACTAAATGTTTGGCCTTGGAAAATGTCCTACTTCTCTGATCCCCATTCATCTTGTTAGCATCTTCCTGTCATATGCAAGGGGCCTGGTGACTGTTAAAAAAATGTGAAAACATTGTGAACTAGTGTTCTTAGCTGTGAAATCGTTTATCAAGAAACGAAATCCTTTTTGTGTCATATGTGCACTGCAAATTCTAGGGCATATAATAATTCAATCAGCACATAGTTACTGGTGGCCCATTATGTTCCAGGCACTATTCTAGGCACAATGGATACAGTCACCAACAAACCAGACTAAGCCACGGTCCACAGAGCAGTGCCAGTTGCTTGGACGGGGGCTCAGAATGGAGATGCCGAGAACAGGTTGGATTCTAGATATTCATTGATGTCAGCCCACAGGATTTTCTCTTCTTTTGAATGTGAAGGGTAAATGAAGAGAGGAGTCAAGGGCAGTTCTAAGGTTGACCCACGTCAAATGGGGCTACCACTCACCGAGATGGGAAGGAGGGATGAGCAGGTCAGATGAGGGTCTGGAGAGTTCAGTTTGAACATGCTAAGTATGAAATGCCTGTTTGACCTCTGAGTAGAGATGTGGGCCACTGACGTACCCGCTGTGGTCACCAGGGAGGGTCTGATTCTTGGAGTCTTGGAACTGGACTGAGAGAGGAACTGGAAGGAGAAGAGGCCAGGTCCCAGGGCTGAGCTGTGGCAGGGTCCTGCAGCATTTGGAGGTAAAGCAGAGCATGAGGAATCAGCAAAGCAGATGGAGAAGGAGCCCCCAAAGAGAGTCCAATCTTCAAAGCCGAACAAAGAAGTGTTTCAGGAACAAGAGCCTGCTCCGTGGGGTCAAGTGCTGGGTTAGCTCTGGTAAGATGAAGACAAAACTGCCACTGGATTTGACAACATGGAAGTGGCTTCCAACATGGAAGTGGAATGGATCCTTGACAGGGTCAAGTTCAGGAAAGTGGTGGACGTAAACCTGATTGTAGTGGGATCGAGAGGGGAGAGGAGGACAGAAAGTGGACCCAGTGAGAATGGAGGTCTGGTTCTAGAGCCAGAGTTTTTAACGCTGACCTTAAATTAAAGCGTGAAATGGAGAGATGACAAATTTAATGAAAAATCAGTGTATTGGGTCTAACAGAAGATCCTGTATGTTGAATTGTTTAAATCGAGGTGTGGTAGTTTTCCAGCAGTTTCCCAAATGAAATGTTGGCTTTTTCCTGAAGAATTAGGTGACATATTGAATGGTTTCATTTTTCACTCTGGTCAATGGAAGACTCAGAGTAAGTTTGTACCCCAACATTAGTAATGACACTGAAGCTCATTCAACCAGTGGCTTCCCTTTTGATCTATTTATTTCCCCAGTCTACCCATATTGTACTGATCTTGCCGCAGGCCCCCTCCCCTTCCCCACCTGTTCCCCACCTCCACACACAGCCCTTTAAGTCTTTCTGTACTCTCCGCAGCTTCATTGTCTAGATGGACTGGGGGTTGGGTAATGGTTTTAAAAAGGCAAATAAGCGGATCAGGGCTGCCCCCTGGTGACAGTCAAGGAACACTGCAGGCAGAGGAAGCCGACTGTCCTTGTTCCTTAGGGCATCATTCTCTCAGCCACCCCTTGAGAGGCGAAGGGTGAGGAAAGAGACTCTGATTTGAAGGGCAGTGGGAAGCCCCAGTCGGCATGTCTATGCCTGGCTGTGAGGGGTGTCCTGCAAACATGATTATGACAGTCTACAGAAGGGGAAGCCTGTGAGGTCATCAGGAAAAAGTCCCTGCTTGCTAGCTGGTGTCTGAGTATTCTGTGGTCTCTAGATAGTGAATGCTGAGGTGAACAAGAGGGCCGCAGTGGGATGGAGAAGGAGGAGAAAGTTCAGGCCACAGGTAGGACCCAGTACTGACAGCAGGGCTTGGGGGCAGACAAGGGGCAGCCCGAGGCAGCAAGAGAACCGTAGCGAAGCGGGGGACCCTGGGCCTCCAGGGTCTGGTGCTGCCTGAGCTGCAGACAGAAGCTGGCTCAGACAGAAGACTTGGGTCTTGCCCTCTTGAGAGGGGACAGTGTGCTTCTGACCTTGGCCTCTGCCGGCATCTCTGCCTTTCTCCCCTTGGGGTCAAAGGTGTGTGCGAGCATGTGTGTGCATGCCTGCCAGCTCTGACCATGTGTATACGGGGGTGCTCTTTGTGTCTATGGGGGAGCATGAGTGCGCACGTGTGGTAGGTGAATGTGCATGTACATGAGCATGCGTGTGTGAGAGCACATGATCACGAGTAGCCTGTCTGCGCAGGCATCTGCATGTTGTTGTGGGTACATGTGCAGATGTAAGCGTGTAGGCATGTGCGTGTGAGCATGCATGTGTGCTTATGTCTGTGTGTAAGTGGGGGTGTCCAAGTGTCTCCCAGGTGCTGGAAGGGAGGCCTCTGTCGCCTGGATGTGCACAGGGGCCAGGTGGTGGCCAGAGTCCCATCTGAGGCAGGACTGGGCCCGGGGGTGGGGGTTCAGGGGTGGAGGGTGGAGGCGGGGGCTGGGGGAGCAGCCTTCACACAGCTGCATGGAAGCTGGAGGACTAATGGAGGACCCGGGAAGGCGTCCAGCCCAGGGCAGCCAGATCAGACTGTTCTTGCTTCTTCACCTCCCCCAGCTCCCTCCAGCAGAAGCCCGGGTGCTGTGGCTTTGAAGTCGGGTAGAGCCGAGGTCACACGGCTGTGGACTCCTGGGCAAATGCTTCACTTCACTGAAGGCTAGTTCTCTCGACAGCGGGATGGAAACAGCACAGCTTGGAGACAGAAGTGGGGTGATGAGGGCGTAGAAAGGCCAGCGAGTGTTCACTGGGGGCTGACGATGAGCCAGCCCTGATCTAAGGGTCTTACAAGTACAAACACGTGGCTTTCTCACACAACTTTCGGTGGTAGAAAACTCTCCTTTTACAGAGAACACAAAGGCACAGAGAGGCTTATTAACTTTTTTGGGAACACACAGCTTGTATGTGGCAGAGTTCCTGAGCTGGTGTCATAAGCACTATACTGACCTGTATGAGCGGTGAGGGGATATGAGGCGTCCCTCAAAGTGCTGGGCACATTGTAGACTCTCGATAGCTGTTTCCTCGTCCCCTCTACCCTCTGTCCCTCCTAAGAGTTCAGGGCAACAATTGAAGGAAATAGTAAGTCTTCTTCATGAATGCTACCTCACAGAAGTTCTGGGAGTTGTGGAATCCTGATGTATCAAAGAAATGACCCAGATGTTGGTTCATGTAACCCCACCACCAGCAAGGTGATAATAGCAACATATTGTTATATATGCTGGTACATAATGGTTATCTGTAGGCTTTCATTCAATTGACATTTATTAAGCTTCAGTTCTTTGCTGGACATCAGGGCTCAGAAATAAGCCAGGGCCCCAGTTGGGGGTTCAGAAATAAGGGGCTCCTCAGTTGGCTCAGACAGTAAAGAATCTGCCTACAATGTGGAAGACTTGGGGCTGAACCCTGGGTTGGGAAGATCCCCTCCTAGAGAAAGGGCTGGCTACCTACTCCAGTATTCTAGCCTGCAGAATTCCATGGTCAGAGAAGCCTGGCAGGCTACAGTCCACGGGGTTGCAAAGAGTCTGACACGTCTGAATGACTAACACTTTCACTTTCACACTTTCAGGGCTCAGAAATGGATACGATGGTCCCTGATCTCAAAAGGCTCATCATGGTTGATGAGGCCAGGTGAGGTCAATACCGTGGGGCAAATGTGGGGAGTGGGGGGGCTCAGGAGGTGGCAGGAACCCCGGGAAGGAACCACCCACTTCCAACGAGGAAGTGGGGGAGCTATCGGCCCCCTCCAGCCCTTTGTTCACATCTCAGGCCTGGGATGCTTCCCCAGTCCTCTCCCATGTCCGGCCTAGCACCCTTCTTCCAGGAAGCCAGCCCAGACCATGTCCTTCCTCTTCTTCTTGGGAACTCCCGCAGTCCTTGTGCCCCCTCCATGGAATCTAGCTTCTGCTACCTTGTTTCCGGTTTGGGTGCAAGGGACCCATCTCCACAGATAGACAGCATCCTCTCCAGGGCTCAGACTTCATCTCACGTTCCTCAGAGACCCGGTGCTCAGGTGGCCCCACACAAGCTCGGGGCACATCATTTTTACTGATGCTCCAGTTGGGGGTTCTTTGTTTGCAGCACCAGGGTTGAGCTGCTGAGGAAATCCTAACTGCTGAGTCAGGGGCCCCCGCTTTGCCAAGCAGGACTGAGTTTCATTAAGTGAGTATGAAATACAAATTCCCCGCAGCATTCATGGGATTGATGTCCAAGGCGCAGCTGCCATTTATGTTTTGAAATTTGCAGTTGGGGATCATTGTGAAACTTGATTGCTCTGTCTTGGGGACTTCTTAAAGTCCAACTCTCACAATAAGGCCAATCAGACTTCACCATCAAATGTCAAATAGGAGCTAATGAACCATTCACGGGCTGGGGAGAGAAATCAGGCAATCTCTTATTTCAGGATTATCCCTTCCAAATATTGAATCTGAACTGTAAGCAGAATTTGCTATAATTGCCTCCCCCTCCTCACGGGTATGGGGGATCATTGGCATTCGCTTTGTGTCTCAGCTTTCTGGAGAGAGGCTTGACAAACCGACCCGCTGCTGTCTGGAGGCACGTGCTCCTGGGGGCACCGTTTAGAGAGGGAGTGGGCAAGGCATGCTGGGAGTCTTCGGCTCCCTTGGCTGAGTCGGTGGAACCTGATGTTGGCTTGGTGTCCCAAGTCCCTCTTTGTAGGAGAGAGTGGTCTCCAGCAAGAGAGGAGGACACTCTCACATCGGTTCCCCTGGGAGCCTGGCTATGGCTGCAGGATTGTCACTCCAGCTCAGGGACAAAGGAATGTGTCCGTTGCCCTGGAATTTGCAAAGGCTACCTGCTTGGCTGCCACCCCTGTAGGCTGATGCCCAAATACATATGTTGCTCTCTGATGCCCCTTTGAAACATGTGGCTGGTTGACTTGGGTTATAATGGAGGGTTGCCATCACTTTGACCTGGGACATACGGGAGGTGTTTCTTTTCCTCTTGATTCCTTTTGGAATGGAGGGTAGCACAGTGGTGAGCCACTCCCTGTGGCAGAGGTGGCGGACTGTCCATCACAGTGTCCTCTTCCCTGTCGAACTACACAGTCCTGGCTGGAAAGCAGCTGTCTGGCCAGCAATGTGCAATTAGGCTTAGTCACATAACTGGCTTTCATCACTAAAATGTGAGAGGAGGCAATGTGGGCTACTTACAGGTTCAAGGATCTTAAGAGGCAGTGCACCTTGTCCACCCTGATTTCCCTCTTTTACTAAGTGGTGTTTCAGGTGATGACAAGGCTCAATGGGATGAGCTCACGGATAGGAGGAGCCAGAGTCCCTGAATCACCCACGTTCAGGCGAGGCACCAGTAAGTGGAGTGCATTTAACGGTTCATCCCTCCCTGTAGCTATTGTTATGTGAACTTAGAGCAACCCCTGTAAAGGTGGGGTGTATTGGTTAAATCAATGGCCTCACGCTTGTGGGATCTTAGTTCAGCAACCAGATATCAGACCTGGGACCATAACAGTGAAAGCACAGGGTCCTAACCACTCTGGGAATCCCCTCATTATTTTCTTGAATCAGGTTTGCCACAAAATTAAGAGATTTCCCCCGGCCCCACATGGGCATAGCCTGTCCCATGAACATCGACATATCCTGATCACTCGAAGTCCATAGTTTACCTTAGGGTTCACTCTTGGTGTTGTGTCTTCTGTGGGTTTGGACAAATGTATGACATCCATCCATCATCATGATACTGTACAGAGTGTCTTCACTGAATTATTTTGCTTTTCTTTCTTTTTTTAACCCCATCATGCCACGCTTGTGTGCTAAGTTGCTTCAGTTGTGTTTGACTCTTTGTAACCCTATGGACTGTAGCCCGCCAGGCTCCTCTGTCCACGGGATTTCCCAGGCAAGAGTACTAGAGCGGGTTACCATTTTCTCCTCCAGGTGATCTTCCCAATCCAGGTATCAAACCAGCATCTCTTATGTCGCCTACATTGGCAGGCAGGGAGTCTCTGAACCGCTAGCGCCACCTGAGAAGCCCCCTTCATGCAGTGAATTCTTAGCAAACGGGTTCCAGTGGCTCAGGCTCCTCTCCATGGGTCTCACAAAGCCTGCCTCTCTGGTTGGAGCAGGCTGGCACTTCCACTAAACCCAGCACCTTTCTCCTTGTCTCCCTTCTATCCTAGCTCTTAGCGTGCTTACTATATTCAACACATTCACTCCTTCTCTTGGCAAGTATCTTGTCCTCCACCTGTTTGTTTATAACAATGTCAGCAACACGCAGGCCCATGTCATAGACTCCTCCAGTTTTGCTGTGGCAACACTTACATGGCATTCCCTTTGGAACAGTGCTGTTCCTGGACGTCGACAACATCACCTTCTGTGTAGATTCACGTGTATGTGGCCGAAGGAAAAGCTTCCTGTTTTCTAAAAGGCCTGGAGAACATTTAGTGGTTGCCTCTCCTCTCTCCCTTCATTACTGGAAGATGGTGGTTCCGGCTAAAAGGCCATAAATGCTTTTTGAATGAATGAATAAAAAAAAGAAAGTCTTGAAAATAGTATTGGGAAAAAAAGATCAGAACGTATAGGTTGAAACACCTGTTTAACAAGGTTCTACTGTACAGCACAGGGAACCATATTCAATATTCTCCGATAAACCATAATGAAAAAGAATATGAAAAACAATATATATATTTGGATAACTGAATCATTTTTCCATACAGCAGAAATTAACACAACATTGTAAATCAACTACACTTCAATAAAATACATTGAAAAAAAAGAAGCAGCTGTTTAAATCCACAGTTGGCTCCCGGTCCACATATGGCTTAAATCGGCTCCGTTCTCATGGTGTTTCACTGCAGCTTATGTGGACCTCAGTGGCACCCCAGCTTGGTCCCTGCCTTCCTTCCCTTGAAGACTTACTGCGTTCTGAAGAAGTGGCCCACGAATGACAGTGTTGCCTAAAATTTTCAAGCATCGTTGATTAGCACACCAGTCCGAGGTGGTACGCTTGAAGGGGCAGTGTTCTTCGATACAACTTTTGGCCTGTTTATTTAAAAATGCACCATGTTACTGAAGCATACATTGTCCCAGGTCCTCTTCCACCATGATTTGGAAGAAGACTTGGCAGCAAATTTGGATGATGGAATCCTTCTGGAAATTGTTGTCATCATATCGTCTGCAGCGGGGGCTTGGCACGTACTCTGAGCAGGCAGTGGTGAGCCGTTTAATCCTCTCAACTCCTCTGTGAGGGCTCACTCCCACTTTGTTGCTGTTTAGTTTCTCAGTCGTGTCTGAATCTTTGCGACCCCATGGACTGTAGCCCGCCAGGCTCCTCTATCCATGGGATTCTTCAGGCAAGAATACTGGAGTGAGTTGCCATGCCTTCCTCCAGGGAATCTTCCTGACTCAGGGATTGAACCCACATTTCCTGCATTGCAGGTGGATTCTTTACTGCTGAGCCACCTGGGAAGCCCCACGCCCACTTTAGAGATGGAGAAACTGAGGCTCTGGGAGATAAAGTCAGGTGCCAAGCTGGTACAGCAGGAACTGGTACAGCCAGGATCCAACTCCAGAGTACCATGTGGGGCAGGTATGGTATCTTCTGTGGGCCACAGGTGTCTTATTGAAAAGGTTGGGCAGATGCTGCACCAGAAATCCTACTCATTGACACCCCATTGTTCCAGAAATGTTGGTTGAGTGTCTTCCTGTGTGAGGAGGTTGCAGAGAGGCAGGCAAGGTGTCTAACAGTTGAAGCTGGAGAAGTGTAAGACCTCCTGGGAGTCTGAGGCCTTCCTCTCACCTGAGCAGGGCCAAGTGGCTGACCTGGTGACCCCCAAAGTTCCTTCATTCCTGAGCCTATGGGCAGATGTCTGACTTGTATCCAAGTGACCCTTCAGTTCAGTTCAGTTTAGTTGCTCAGTCATGTCTGACTCTCTGTGACCCCGTGGACTGCAGCACGCCAGGCCTCCCTGTCCATCACCAACTCCCAGAGTTTACTCAAACTCATGTCCATTGCATCAGTGATGCCATCCAACCATCTCATCCTCTGTCATCCCCTTCTCCTCCTGTCTTCAATCTTTCCCAGCATCAGGGCCTTTTCAAATGAGTCGGTTCTTCGCATCAATTCTCTAACGTATTGGAGTTTCAGCTTCAGCATCAGTCCTTCCAATGAATATTCAGTACTGATTTCCTTTAGGATTGACTGGTTGGATCTCCTTGCAGTCCAAGGCACTCTCAAGAGTCTTCTCCAGCACCACAGTTCAAAAGCATCAATTCTTCAAGTGACCCTTCAAGCTGTACCATTTCCACTCTAGAAAGGAGCCATGTCTGGAAGGGGCACCCACAGGGGCAGGCTGTTTGCCCTGAAATGGTCATGAAGCTGGTTTGCTGTCCCGTAAGCAAGGTCAGCAGTGGAAGACCCACATGAGTTTAGGAACAGCCTGCTCTACTCCTAGGCAAGGAATCCTTTGGTTGATAGTGCAGGTTCGAGGCCCATCAGATCTGAGTTTGAATGTTAGCTTAGTTGTTCCCTAACAAGACTTGGTCCTCCTGTGTAAAATGGGGATAACAATTGTGTCTCCTTCTCTGAGTTGTTATGATGGGTGAATAGTAATGCGTTTAGTCCAAGACTGGCACAGAGATGAATATTTACCAAAACAACCAGAATTGTTCAGGTATTTTGCCCAAAGTGGTGTCTTTGGCCTTTGTGGAAATCCTTAGCATGAAGTAATAATCTTGATAACATTTGTTTGGCACAGACTAGGTGCCAGATACTGCTATAAGGGTTCTAGGTGTATTAAGTCATTTAATTCTATGTCAGCTTCATGAAGTGAGTATTATTATTGTCTTCATTTCATAGATAAGGACATCGAGGCACAAGAGGTCTGTCCTGGAAATCTCTGGGGAGGTTCCATAAGGCTATAGGCTGCTCAACAGGAGGGTGGTTTGGTTTGAGATGGAGAACCCATTCTTAACGTCTACCAGAGCAGTCTTTTTAAAACTCTATTATGTTTAAAAAATATTTTTTTTGGCTGCACCACACAGCATGTGGAATCTCAGTTCCCCAACCAGGGATCAAACCTGCGTCCTCTGTGTTGGAAGACGGGAATCTTAACCACTGGACTACCAGGGAAGTCCTAGCAAAATAGTCTTAATGATATCCCCAATATCTGTGAGACCACCTCACAGTAAAGTGAGTATTTTTTTAAGTTACAAATGAAGAACCCTTGTCCTTTGAAAGACACTGTTAAGAGAATGAAAGACATGTAACAGACTGGGAGAAAATATTTGCAAATCCTATACATGTTAAAATATTTGAATCCAGATTAAATAAACAACTTGTGAAAGGCCATAATAAGAAAACAGCTCAATTTTTTACAATGAACAAAAGATTTGAACAAATACTTCAACAAAGAATATAAACAAATGGCAAGTAAGTACATGAAAAAAATGTTTAACATCGGTTGACATGGTTTTAGTGCAAATTAGGACCACAGTGCGAAATTACTTTACACCCCCTTAGAATAGCTAGAATTTAAAAGACTGACTACACTATATGTTGCAAGGTTGTGGAGCAACTGGGACTCTCAAACACTGCTGGCAGGAGTATAAAATGGTACAATCCCTTTGGAAAACAGTTTGTCAATTTCTCACAGAGTAAAATTCACACCTACCTTGTGATTCCAGCCACTGCTAGATAACTACACCTAGGTATTTATCCAAGAGAAAGGGAAAGACGAATCTATGGAAAGACTTGTATCTCAATGCTCACAGCAGCTTTAGTTGCAACAGCTCATCAAATGATGAATCAACAACTTTGGTACATGCATGCTATGGAATACTCTCAGCAAATGCTATTCAATGTGGATGAATATCAAAATAGTTAGGCTGAGTGAAAGAAGCCTGGTAAAAAACACAAGGAGATCTCTGAAGTCCCATTTATATAAATCCAGGGAATATAAATGAATCCATAATGACAGGAAGCAGGCAAGTGGTTGCCTGGGGGTGAGGGGAGAGAGGGGTGAATTCCCAAGCTGGGAAGACATATTCCCAAGACATAGGCCCACAGGCTCAAGAAGGAAGGAACTTTGGGGGCCACCAGTTCAGCTGCTTGGCCCTCCTCAGGTGAGAGGATTTCATTTCCTTAAAGAGGAAACTTTAAGGGAGGTGGACATATTTGCCATCTCAAGTCTGGGCGTGGTTTCACAGGTGTATATATTTGTCAAAACCTATCCAATTGTAAACTTTAGCTATCTTCAGGTTTTAATGTTAATTATACCTCAATAAGGCTTCCCTGGTGGCTCAGCTGTTAAAGAATCTGCCTGCAATGTGAGAGACCCGGGTTCAACCCCTGGGTTGGGAAGATCCCCTGGAGGAGGGAATGGCAACCCACTCCAGTATTCTGGCCTGGAGAATTTCATGGACTGAAATTCTCGTGGGATCACAAAGAGTCAGACATGACTGAGTGACTTTCACTTTATATCTCAATAAAACTGTTGAAAGTGAGTTCTGAGTGTGATGAATAAGGGGTTGAAGAATTGCTAGATACCCTGACTGACTCAACTCAGGGTCTGATGCTTTTAAGAAATTCCTTTTTTTTTTCAATTTTTAATTAAAAAAATTTTGGGGCCATACCTGCGAGGCATGTGGGGATCCCCGAGCAGGGATCAAACCTGTGCCTCCTTTCATTGGTAGCATGAAGTCTTAACCACTGGACCACCAGGGAATTCCCTAGGGAATTTTTAAAAAAAATTAAACCTCCAATGAAGGGCAGGCCCTGTACTAGGCACTTTTACTTTGTTCTCTCAGGACCTGGTCAGAGCGTATGCCAGCCAGTGTCCCTCTAAGGGGTATGGGGTGGGGGTGGCTGCTCAGAGCTCACAAGGGGAAAGCTTGGGGAAATCCCATCAAATTTCCAGCTTTCCACTTTCCAAATGTGTAGTTTTGGCTCTTTTAGGGCTGGTACTTCCATTGAACTCGGCACCTTTCCCCTTGGCTCACTGCTATCCCTGTGGAGCTGTGTTCCTTAAACTTCCTCCTAGAACGATGGGAGGGAGAGGAAGGATCGGTGTGTTTCCAGGATGCTCTCAGTCAGCAGCTCCAGCCTACCAGCTCAGAGCTGAGTGAGGCAAGGAGGGCAGCGCCCTGGTGTCTTCTCTGCCCCAGGCTGCATGCTCATCCTTTTGAAACAGCCCTGGGGATGCTCAAGCATCTGTCTCATGCATATTCCAGCTGTCTCCTAAGGAGGCAGACTCGGCAGGCAGACCAGGAAAGGGAGGGACGGTGCATCTGTTCATGGTCTGGTGCTCTCGTTCTCCTTTCACAGACTCAAGTGAAGATTTTAAAAGATGCTCAGAGATGGCCTGCAATGGAAATCACTGCTGGATCCCACCCGCGGTGTCTTGGTGTGTGTATGTGCGTGTGTGCGCGCGCATGTGTGTGTGTGTGTGTGTGTGTGTGTGTGTGTGTGTGTGTGTGTACACAAACCCAAAGCAAATGCAACTTGGTTCCCCAGCTCCTCCCATGATGCAGGTGTGAAAGCCCCACCTCTCCTGGTTTCGTAGACTATTGGGAAGGACTTGCTGGACTGTTGGGAAAGGCTGGCTAACGAGGGATTGAGGCTGTGAATCTCAAACAGGCACAGCTGCGAGTGTAGACAGCAGGAGGAACAGGCTCCGGAGGGAACGCGAGGATGACCAGTGAATAACACATGCACGTGTCGCAGAGTCCTTCACCTCACCCCGGGCGCTACTGGCGTCTTTGACTGAATTGTTCTTTATTGTGAGGCGCTGCCCTGCGCATTGTGGAATATTTGGCAGCATGACTGGCCTCCACCCTAATATCCCACCTTGGGAAAGTCATGACAATCAGAACTGTCCCTGGCTGTCCCCTGGGGGAGAAATCACCCCTGGCTGAGAACCATGGGACTAGCCACTTTGGATCTCAGTTACACCACCTGCTAAATGGCCACACTTGACCTCCCTGAGGGCGGGAGATTGGACTAGATTTGCAACTGTCCAGTGCAGCAGTCACAAGTCACACATGGTTTGAATACTTGAATGTGGCTAGTTTGAGATGTGCTGCGCCTGTGAAGCATAGGCTGAATTGTTAAGATTTAGGGCTTTCTCAGGTGGCACTAGTAGAGCCAGTAGAAAAGAACCTGCCTGCCAATGCAAGAGACATAAGAGACACAGGTTTGATCCCTGGGCCAGGAAGATCCCCTGGAGGAAGGCATGGCAACCTACTCCAGTATTCCTGCCTGGAGAATCCCATAGATAGAGGAGCCTGGCAGGCTACAATCCATAGGGTCACACAGAGCGGACACGACTAAAGCAGCTTAGCACAATAGCATGAGTAGGACAAAAATGAGGTAATATATCTCACTGATTTTTGTGTTGCTTACATGTTCAAACAATAATATTTTGGACATATTGCACAAAATAAAATATATTATTAAAATTAACTTCACCAGTTCCTTTTTACTTTTTAAAATGTGTCTCTGAGAAAATCTGAAACAACTCATGCTCCTCCCACCATTTCTATTAGACAGTGTTAGCATGGAGAAGTTGTTTAGCCACTAAGTCGAGTCCAACTCTTTTGCAGCCCCAGGGACTGCAGCCCACCAGGCTCATCTGTCCAGGCAAGAATACTGGAGTGTGTTGCCATTTCCTTCTTCAGCGGATCTTCGATACTGAAGGATCAAACCCACGTCTCCTGTACTGGCAGGCAGATTCTTTACCCCTGAGCCACCAGGGAAGCCCCAGTGTGGAGAAGGGACAAATGTTAATCAAGGAATCACTCAGCTGGCATGAGGGTGCACTGACGAGGAAAGAGACATGGCAGATGGCCATGGATTGGGGGATGTTCAGGGGTCAGGAAAGGCTCACCTGAGGCAGTGAGACAGCAGATCTGAGGGAAGAGGAGGGGAAGAAAAGGAGGAAAAGAAGAAGGAGAGTGAGGAGGAGGGGGAGGGGGAGGTAAAAAGAGGGGCAGGAGAAGGAGAAAAAGCAATTGTGCGGAGGAAACATCTAGCACCAGGGTGCACTGTGGTGGAGGGAGCGGCGCTGTGCTGGAGACCCAGCCAGCAGCCAGGATGGCGGAGCACAGGGCAGGACTTTGTGGGCTGGATGAGGAGCTGGCTTCCATCCTTAGGGCAGTGGGAGATCATGGAAAGGATTTTAAGTAATGGGGTGACACCATCTGATTTGCTTTTTAAAAAGCTCGCTTTGTCTTTGATGTTTTATCTCCACTCTGAAGTATATATATATATTTGTGGCTGCAAGGCTTTTAAGGTCTTAGTTTCCCTACCAGGGATCAAACTGGTGCCCTCAGCAGTGAGAGCTCAGAGTCTCAAACACTGGACTGCCAGGGAATTCCCATGTCTTGTATTTTTATGTTTCTCTTTCCCTTGAGCCTTTTTCTGCTGTTAGGAGGAAATCTCAGCTGTTAGAATTTTTGCCTTCTGTTCCTGGTTCTTGACACATGAAGGCCCAGAGAACATGAAGAAAGGAGATGAGAGTCTGTCAAGAGACACAGGAAGAGGATGCCATTCAGAGCCACGATTCCAACTTCTCTCCAGTGGCAGGATCCACCACAACTTCTCCCACTGTTGCTTCCTTTTAAAGTCAGTCTGAAAAAGAGGTGCTACCCCAGCAGGAAGGAAAAGAAAAGTGAGCTTCCCTTGGCTCCTGCCCATCGGAGAGCCCCAGCTGCTGGGCCAAGGCGGGGAGAAAGTACAGCTTTCACAACTTTATGCACATATTTGGAAAAGTCCTTGATTGTTGAGTTCTTTGACCACCTTCCAAGAACCCAGCAGTGCCTCCTCGGAGGGTGACCCCTGGGAGCCAAGACTGGTCTAGGATATGCTGCAAATTACCCAAAGGTTTATAGCAGCTTTGGCGGTGTGACAGGTATACAGAGGAGCTAAAATTCTTGAAAATCCATCTGGGTACTGGGCTGGGTAAATAAAACCAAGTTCTTCTGCAGCTCTACATTTTAATTCAACCTGAAGTTTCTTTCTTTTTTTTTTAATTCAACCTGAAGTTTCTTAACAGTGCTGGGTCATGAGCCTGACCTGTCATCAGTGGACAGCTTTGATGACAATTCATTCAACTTGTCCTCTGGGAGGAGGGCGTGTTTGCCGTGTGCAGTGAGGCAGGGAAGAGAGGCTCCTGCAGCCAAGACCCAGGAAGGCTGGGACTCGGCCATCCATCTTCCTCCTCCCGACACAGTTAAGAGCTGAATTTGGTCCAGTTTTCTTAGGAACTTAGCTCACCCTGAGTTAAAGCTTGGGCTCTGGGCCCTTCAGGAATCCCAGGGGATTCTAGATCAACTTCATTCTTTCTAAGGTAGAGCCTAGGGGTGGTATGATCCAGTGTGTTTCTGAAGCTCCAGGCATCACGTCCCCAATATGACAGTTTACCAAGTAGAAAGGAAGGGGCTATGGACAAACCTTCTCCTTGCTTGCTGTGATGTAGTAAGAGACATATTTGTCTCTGTCTCTGATTCCTAGTACAGAGCACCTAAAACCCTGGTAATCACCTGGGTGATGGGAGGCTAGGAGCATCTTTTGTTCTAATATTTGCTCTTTGACCCTGATTCTTGACATAAGACCTTCTAATACCCTTGGAATCTCCAGTGTGATGAGTGTCTTTTTGGACACTAAGGTGATGACTTGTGACTGAGGGTCCCTTGATAGCTTTAGAAGTCACCAGAAAGATCAAGTCATGATGTGAAGCTTAGAGTTTTCAGCCCTATCTCCCAAGTTCTAAGGAGGCTGGGGGACTGCAGGTTAAGTTAGTCATTGATTATACCTACATGATGAAGCCTCCATCAACATCTCTAAACTACGGAGTTTGGAGAGCTTCTGGGTTGATGAATACATGGAGGTGGTTGGGAGGGTGGTGCACCCGGGGAGGGCGTGGGAGCTCCACTTCAATTCCACATTTACTGTCCTTTGAACGTCTTCAGCTGGCTGTTCATCTGTATCCTTTGCAATATTCTTTATAATAAACAGTAAATAAGAGTAAATGTTTCTCTAAGTTCTGTGAGATGTTCTAGAAAGTTATTGATCCTGATGGAGGGAGTTGTGGGAACTCCTGATTTATAGCTGGCTTCCCTGGTGGTTCAGATGGTAAAGAAACTGCCTACAATGCAGAAGACGCAAGAGACCCAGGTTCTATCCCTGGGTTGGGAAGCTCCCCCGGAGAAGGAAGTGACAATCCACGCTAGTATTCTTACCAGGAAAAATCCTATGGACAGAGGAGCCTGGCAAGCTATAGTCCATGGGGTTGCAAAGAGCTAGATATGACTGAGCACTTGTCAGCAGGGTTAGAAGAACAGGCAGATTGAAACTGAGTCAGAAGTGGGATGTGGTCTTGTGGGACTGAGCCCTTAACCTGTGAGGTCTGCACTAATCTCTGGCATTTAGGGTCAGAATTGAATTAAGTTGTAGGGCATCCAATCAGTGCCCATTGTGAACTGTAACTGGAGAATTGCTTGGTATGGAAACCCCCACGGATTTGATGTCAAAAGTGTTCTGAGTAGAAGAAAACTTAGTTTTCTTTTACATGCTCTCTCTTATGTTGGAAGTTTTCCCAAAATCCCTGACTCACCTCTCCTTTGGTCTTAGTGGAACTGTGTCACAAATCCACCCAAGTCACTGGTGCAGGGTTGCCGTGATTGGCTTCGACCAGCCATGGTTCACGCCCTGGGGCCAGGCAGGCAGGGAAGAACTGAGTTGCATCTGGGGAGGAGCTCAGCTGTCTTGCGGAGCCTTTATCCTGAGAGCAACGGGGAGCTATTGTAGAGCTTTAAGCAAGGGAGCGACATGATCAGATTTGTGTTTTTCAAAGACGCTCTGGCAGGAGAGTGGAGAATGGGTTGAAAAGAGGCAAGAATAGAAGTGAGGAGATTAGTTCCAAGCTGTCCAAGCTTGTATAACAATGAATCAAGTCAGATAGGATTTCATTCTATTTGCTAGAAAGACTTTTTCTTAAAAGGCTTAAATATGTTGCAGGAAAATGCTTTGAAAAACCTCCTGATATATTTTCCCTTCTTGGTAATTTACTCTTTGCTCTCTCACTGCCCTTAAAGCTGAGCCAGAAGACCAAGTTCATTGCCCCAGGAGAGAGGAGGAAGGATGCTACCTAGGACAAAGAAGCCCTCGCAAGCTGTAAATTTCAAACTAGACTTTTAAAATCCACAGACAGACAATAGTCTAGGACAGGAGTCAGCACACTACAGCCTTTGGACCAAATCTGGCGGTTGTTTTCAGTCAAGTTTTATTGGAGCACAGCGGTGCTCGTTTGTGTACAAACTGTCTGTGGCTGATTGGCGCTACAGCAGCAGAGCGGAGTGATGAGGACTGGGAAGTCTGAAATGCTTACCATCTGGTCCTTTGGAGAAAAAAGTTTGTCAACTCAAATCTAGAAAGGCACAGTTTGGAAAGAGGACGTATTTTTAATAATATATTAATTTTTGAAATTAATTATTTATTCGGCTATGCCGGGTCTTGATTATGGCCCTCAGGATCTTCGATCTTCATTGCAGCATGCGGGATCTTTCTTAGCTGCAGCATGTGGGATCTAGTTCCCTGACCAGGAGTCAAACCTGGGCCTCCTGCATTGGGAATGTAGAGTCTTAGCCACTGGACCATCAGGGAAGTCCTGAGAGCAGGCATTTTCTTGGAACATCTGAAGCAAAATATTTCCTCTCAGGATCCAAAGTTTGGAAGACTCACTGTGAAGTAGGAAGAACAAGGGTCTACTGAGAGGGAAGTGTTGGCCACATAGGACTGTGGAACCTCCTTCTAGTGCTGAGCAGGCAAGGCAGGGTGGACTTTAGATGTGACTGTCCTGGCTTCCCCTTAAGGTCAGGACTTCCAACTGCTCACAGCATTGGGAACATTGAGATACCCAGAAAAGTCTTGCATTTTCATGGTGCGGTGCCAACGTGATTCAGTGACAGTGAGTTTTGGTTCTTAGAAAGGTGCCTGAGAGGCTTCCTTGGTGGTCGAGTGGCTAAGACTCCACACTCCCAATGCAGGGGGCCTAGGTTTGATTCCTGGTCAGGGAAATAGATCCCGCATGATGAAACTAAGAGTTGGCATGCCACATCTAAAGATCCCCCAGTTGGCAAGGAAAAGCCTGAGTACCACAACTAAGGCAAATGCAATGCAGTAAAAGAAAGAAAAGAAAAGAAATTCAACCATTAAAAAAAAATGGTGCCCAAGAGCAGCCTCACCTGGTCTCCCACACTCTAGTCTCTGCTTGGACAACTTTGACCTTTCAGGAAAGTCTTGCCCATCTCAATGAAGCTAGCTCCTCCTTTTTTGGGGGGGTGGGCAAGAATACTGAAGTGGGTTGCCATTCCCTTCTCCAGCAGATCTTCCCGAGCCAGATTCGAACCCGGGTCTCCTGCATTGTAGGCAGACACTTTACCATCTGAGCCACCAGGGAAGTCTAGCTCCTCCTTTTATATACTTACAGAGAACTCCAGACTTCCTCTTCCAGAACACTCGCTATATCTGTAATTATTAATCCAGTATCTATTTAGCTGACCTGATCATTAATTCTTTTATTTTTTAATTATTAATTCTACAAGGTGGGGACCATAACTATTTACAGCTCTAGTGTCATCATGTAACTCAGTGATCACACTGAGCAAAGTGGTGAGCAATTAATTAATGAACGAATGAATGAGCATGCATGCGCGTTCAGTTGCCTCCGGCTCTTTGTGACCCTCATGGACTGTAGCCCACCGGGCTCCTCTGTGCATGGGATTATCCAGGCCAGAATACTGGAGTGGGTTGCCATTTCCTCCTCCAGGGGATCTTCCCTACCCAGGGATCCAAACAGCATCTCCTGCGTCTCCTGCCCTGGCAGGCAGATTCTTCACCGCTGAGCCACCTGGGAAGCCCCAAAGAATGAGGAAGTAACTCTAAAGACCACATCCTAGCTCATCCCTGTCTGGTATTTTATGGTCTAGTTGCTCTTGGCACCATCATTAGGCAAGGCAGGATCCCCATTTAAGGGAGGAGATGAGAAAACCATTAGCTTTGTGGCTTCATTTGCAGACAGCACTCAGAAACCACAGAAGGCCTCAGAGCTAAAATGTGCTCTTGACATTGAAGCATCTGCACTGACATATACCCTGGATGCTCCAATAGGCTCTTGTAGGTACCTGCAGGGAATAAGGCTTTTCTACTTCAGTTTCTAGGTTGGAGAAATGAAACCAACAGACCACCATCTAACTGAACCAATTAACCTAAGGTGTGACCACGGCACAGATGGTTGGAAACAGTATGTTGCAGGATGGATCAGGTGGCAGAGGTGTCCTTAGACAAATAGAAGTGGAGTAGGGGTGCTGCCAACTAATTAAAATAATGTTGTACTTTTGTGTATACATGTCTGATTTCAATAACAAGTAAAAAGCGAAAAAAAGAAAACAAAATAATTTTGACAAGTTACTACCCAAATCAATAACACAGATAAAAAGCAACATTTGTTTCGCAGTCAACAAGGGTCAAATGCTCCACTAGGCACTTGACATGCATTTTCCTGTTCAATCCTGATGTCAACCCTATGCGATATTCATCATTCATCACAAAATTGGGTTCTGGGCATCTCCTTGTGCCAGGCATTGACCAGCTCCTGAGATAAAGTAGTAACAAGAGAGACAGGTCCCTGGCCTCATGGAGCTAATATTCTAGTTGATAGGGACCACTATTAGCCCCAACTTGTAATTTAAAGTCTGAGATTCTAGAAAGTCCAGTCATTTGGCCAAATCCTATGTCTAGTTAGTAGCTCAGCTGGTAAAGAATCCTCCTGCAATGCAGGAGACCCTGGTTTGATTCCCGGGTCAGGAAGATCTGCTGAAGAAGGGATAGGCCACCCAGTCCAGTATTCTTGGGCTTCCCTGGTGGCTCGGCAGGTAAAGAATCCGCCTGCAATGCAGGAGACCTAGGTTCGAACTCTGAGTTAAGAAGATCCCCTGGAGAAGGGAATGGCTTACTCACTCCAGCATTCTGGCCTGGAGAATTCCATGGGCTGTATAGTCCATGGGGTTGCAAAGAGTCAGACACGACTGAGCAACTTTCACTTTTACTTTCAGCAATTGATTAGGTCAACATTCAGTTTGAGATATCTCTGACTCCAAAACTCCTAACCATTCCACCATGCATTTTCTTCATGTTGATTCCTCCCAAAAGTTTGGGCAGATAGCCCTCTATACCTGCTCAGGATTTCTTCAGTACATTGTAATACACAAATTCTTTTTTTTTTTTTGAGTGCATGATACTTTATTGTTAACTCTGAGCACATGTTTCAGAGCACATTTCTGGGACTTATCCATCTTGTATAACTAACTTTATACACTTTGAACAATGTCCCATTTCCCCCTCCATCTCTGGGTACCACCATTATACTGTATACTTCGATACATCTGACTATATTAGATGCCTCGTATAAAAGGAATCATGCAGTATTTGTCTTTCTGTGACCAACTTATTTCACTTATGTCTTCAGTGTTGTTGAAAAGAGAAGGATCTCTTTCTGTTTTTAAGACAGAATAATATTCCATTGTATGAATATACCACAATTTTCATATCCATTCATCTGCTAGTGCCTATTTGAGTTATTTCCATTTATTGGCTGTTGTGAATAAGGTTGCAATGTATGTGGGAGTGCAGATACCTCTTCAAGATCCTTATTTCAGTTCAGTCCCAGAAATGGGATTGCTGGATTATCTGGCAGATCTATTTTTAATATTTTATTATTTAAAATATAGGGAAGATGCTCCATATATTTTCCATAGTGGCTCTACCATTTTACATTCCCACCAAAAGTGTACAACAAAGATCCCAATTTCTTCATATCCATCTTCCCCAACCCTTATTTTTTTAATAACAAATTTTTTGTTGATTTATTATTTTAATTTTAATTTTATTTATTCATTTTTGGCTACACTGAGTGGAAGCAGTGACTGACTTTACTTTTTTGGGCTCCAAAATCACTGCAGATGGTGATTGCAGCCATGAAATTAAAATATACTTCCTCCTTGGAAGGAAAATTATTAACAATCTAGACAGCAGAGACATTTTTTATAAAGCAGAGACATTCCTTTGTCAACAAAGGTCTGTCTAGTCAAGGCTATGGTTTTTCCAGTAGTCATGTGTGGATGGGAGAGTTGGACTATAAAGAAAGCTGAGTGCCTAAGAATTGATTCTTTTGAACTGTGGTGCTGGAGAAGACTCTTGAGGGTCCCTTGGACTGCAAGGAGATCCAACTAGTCCATCCTAAAGGAGATCAGTCCTGGATGTCCATTGGAAGGACTGATGCTGAAGCTGAAACTCCAATACTTTGGCCATCTGATGTGAAGAGCTGACTCCTTCAAAAAGACCCTGATGTTGGGAAAGATTAAGGGCAGGAGGAGAAGGAGATGACAGAGGATGAGATGGTTGGATGGCATCACCGACTCAATGGACATGAGTGGGGAAACTCTGGGAGTTGGTGATGGACAGGGAGGCCTGGCGTGCTGCAGTCCATGGGGTCGCAAAGAGTTGGACATGACTGAGCGACTGAACTGACTGACTGACACTGAGTCTTCATTGCAGTGCATGGGTTTCTATTTGTGGTGGTGTCTCTTGTTGGCAGAACACAGGCTCTAGGCACTGGGGCTTTAGTAGTTGTGGTGCATGAACTTAGTTGTTTCTCGGCACGTGGGATCTTCCTGAACTAGGGATCAAACCCATGTCTCCCGCATTGGCAGGCAGAGTCTTATCCATTGTGCAATCAGGGAAGTCCTATTGAATAAAAATTCTTTATTTTTAAAGAAGAAAATGTTGGTGTGCTGGAAAGTGCAAGGGAGGCTGGATTGAGGTGCTCCAATACAGTCCCAAGGACACCCCAGGGACAGCTTCCTACACCAGCAGGACTCTGCATGGTGGGTGCATGGTCACAAGGATGACCTCGGTGAGTGGCCATCCTGAGATGGTCACTGTGCCTCTCTCCTGGACTCTGGGAGATGCTGGGAAATGCAGCGCCTGGCTGGGGCTTATGCCTTTCTGAGAACTGCTCCCAAGGCTAAGGGTGTGGATATTCTTTTTACAACTGTATATTTTTCTGAGTATGCTATATATTCACATGGCACAAAGTTCAAGAAGCTAAATAAAAGGTTTACGAGAGAAAGGTGCCCTCCCTCCCTGTCCCCCAGACACCCAGGTTTTCTTCCTGGATCTCCTTGTTTCACATGTGTGCAGGTTGGGAAGATTCTAAGGTAAGGGGAGCGGAGATATCATGGAGTGGCCATGCTTAATAGATAAAGAAGTATGGAGAGACTTACTCTGAGGCTCCAAAGACTGTGCTGCCAAAATGTGAGGGGATCCTAAATTATCTCCTCAGTTTGGACTGAACCAACTTTACTTGAGTCAACTTCTTTCCGTGAGGCCTGCATTCCAGAACCTCTGGGAAGTCATGGTCAATGACTAGGAAGAATAGTCCCCTCGGGAAACAGACTGATATTCTGCACCACATTTTGGGTCTTGTGATTTGGTTTACTAAGTGCTACCTTGGGACTGGTGCCCAGGCAAGGGTGTCCACAATAGTGGACAAGACGCAGGAGTGGAGCGATCACTTAAAATTGTTATGTCCTTTAAGCTCTTGTGAGCAGCAAGTTCTCCTCTCTGTTGGTGTTGGCTTCTGTTCAACAAACAACTTTTCAAAACACTGGAATTCTCTGTAATCCAGTTTTTTTTCAGGTAAGAGACATTTGAAATATTGAGCTATTGGTTTTTAAAAAAGCCAAGGTAGTCCTAGTCAGAGCAACTAGGCAAGAAAAAGAAAACGCATTCAGATTGGAAAAGAAGTAAAACTGTCACTATTTGTGGAAGGCATGATTTTATATTATAGAAAACTCTAAGTTTCTAAGTAACTTAGAAACTCTAAGTAGTGAAAGTGTTAGTCGCCCAGTCATGTCCAGATCTCTGCAACCCCATGGACTGTAGTCCACCAGGATCCTCTGTCCATGGATTCTCCAGGCAAGAATTTACAGAGCGAAGCTAGTCAGAAAGAAAAACACCAATACAGTATATTAATTAATGAATATATATGGAATTTAGCAAGATGGTAAAGACAACCCTATATGCGAGACAGCAAAAAGAGACACAGATATAAAGAACAGACTTTTGGACTCTGTGGGAGAAGGTGAGGGTGGGATGATTTGAGAGAATAGCATTGAAACATGTGTATTACCATATGTGAAATAGATGACCAGTCAAAGTTCGATGCATGAAACAGGGCACTCAAAGCTGGTGCACTGAGACAACCAGGGGGATGGGACGGGGAGGGCGGTGGGAGGGGGTGCAGGATGGGGACACATGTACACCCGTGGCTGATCCTTGTCAAGGTACGGCAAAAACCACTACAATACTGTAAAGTAATTATCCTCCAATTAAAATAGATTAATTAATAACAATAAAAAAAGAATACTGGAGTGGGACACATTCCCTTCTCTAGGGGATCTTCCTGATCCAGGGATCAAAACTGGGTCTCGTGCATTGCAGGCAGATTTCTTACCATCTGAGCCAACAGTGAAGGCCAGAAAATTCTCAAGTCCACACAAAAACTATTAGAAATAAAAATGAAATAGTAAAGTTGCAAAGTACAAGATCAACATGTAAAAATCTGTTGTATTTCTATAGGCTAACAATGAGCTAGCCGAAAGAAAAACTAAGAAAACAATCCCATTTATAATGACAACATAGGCAGAGGAGCTGGATATACATTTTTCCAAAGAAGACATACAGATGGCCAACAAGCACATGAAAAGATGTTTAACATCACTAGTTATTAGGGAAATGCAAATCAAAACCACAATGAAATATCACCTCAAGCCCGTTAGAATGGCTGTCATCAAAAGAGCAAGAAATAACAAGTGTTGGAGAGGATGTGGAAAAAAGAGAATTCTCATGCACAGTTGGTAGGAATGTAAATTGGTGCTGCCACTATGGAGAACACTATGGAAATTCCTAAAAAATTAATAGAACTACTATATGATCCAGCTGTCCTGCTTTGGGGAATTTATCCAGACTATGACAACACTGATTTGAAAAGATTTGTGTACTCCTAGGTTCACTGAGGCATTGTTTACAATAGCCAACATATGGAAGCAACCTAAGTGCCTATAAAGAAATGAATAAATAAAGATTTGGCATATGTATATAATGGAATAATACTCAGCTATAAAAAGATGAAATCTTCTCATTTGTGACATCATAAATGGGCATTGAGGATATTATGCTAAGTGACATAAGTCAGAAAGAGACAAATACTATATGATTTCACTCATATATGGAATGTCAAAAACAAACAAAATGAACAAGCCAATCCAGGTAAATACAGAGAACAGAGGTGGAGAGTAAAATGGATAAAGGGGATCAACTTTATGGTGAAGGATGGAAACTAACTTTTTGGTGGTCAGCACACTGCAGGGTATACAGAAATAGAAATGTACATACAAAATGTATGTAATGTCATAAACCAATGTTACCTCAATTAAAAAAAAATAGAGTAAAAACTGGAAAAAGGGGCAAAAAAGCCAAGGTACTCTGTCCTCTGAATCTTACATGTTAGAATATACAGATGGATTCCACTCACCAACAATAAGTCATCTTCTGGGATTGGGTGGGCTTGCGTGCATTCCACAGGCTCACGGATGGGGTTGATTTATGTTACTGTCAGGCCATTTGGCAGGACAAAGCAATTATTATTTTCAGCGTCTACTGAACTTATCTCTTTCTTCATTTCCAATAGGACTGAGAATATGTGTTTGGAACAGATATCCTTGACCATCCTTTTGAGATCATGCACAGTATTTTAACTCAAATGTATAATGAAATAAGAAACATTCAACTTTATAAAGTTGGCCTGCTGCTTTGTTTTATCTTTTATTTAAGTAGATGTTTTCCTTTGAAGTGAAGTGTTCTGTGGACAATGACCATTTGGCTCTGTTTTCATACCCCCACCGAATTCTCTTGACTCTTGCTAACTCAGACCCAATATGAATAAATCACATATATACTGGTATTCTGTGGAAACTGGGGTCACAACAAAAGCTGCCCATTTTCCTCTCCTGCCAATCCTCGAAACACTCTCTGAGTTCTCTGGCTGTGGCTGCAAGCTATCAGTAAAGGACAAAAGGGTTTTTCCATAGCAAGAGTGGGTGACAGGTCAAGCAGGGACCTATTCTGGTGCTCACCAGGCAAGAAGGCTTCCCTTGTGGCTCAACTGGTAAAGAATCTGCCTGCAATGCGGGAGACCTGGGTTCGATCTCTGGGTTGGGAAGATCCTATGGAGAAGGGAAAGGCTACCACCTCCAATATTCTGGCCTGAAGAATTCCGTGGACTGTGTAGTCCATGGGGTTGCAAAGAGTTGGACAAGACTGAGTGACATTCACTTTCACCAGGCAAGAATCAATGTCCAAGTTCAGAAATATTCAGAGACTGGCTGGAGATCTGGGGTTCTCACAGGGCCAGCTGAAAAGTGTTGGTGGGGATGGAAGATGATATCCAATGCTGGGTTAAGAGCTGAGGAACGTAAAGACAACTGAGACATGGTCCTATGTTGAGCATCCTACAATTTTGGATGGGAGATGGACATTAACTTGAGAAATATTTATTGCACATCTACTATGAGCCAGGCATTAGGTAAACAGAGGGAATAAAGTGGGAGAAGGCTATTCACTTATAGCCTATAACTTGATGCAGAGACAGACATGTAAATAGAGAACTGTGATTTCAAATGAGAAGAGAATGCCATTGTACACATATGCCACATTGTCTTTGTTCATTCATTTCTTTATGGTTACTTAGGTTGCCTTCGTATCTTGGTTATTGTAAACAATGCCTCAGTGAACCTAAGGGTACACATATTTTTTCAAGTCAATGCTTTCATTTGTCATGGTTGTTGCTGCTCAGTTGCTAAGTTGCGACCCCATGGACTACAGCATGCCAGGCTCCTCTGTCCTCCAATATCTCCCAGAGATTGCTCAAATTCATGTCTATTGAGTTGGTGATGCCATCTAACCATCATCCTCTGCAGCCCCCTTCTTCTTTTGCCTTCACTCTTTCCTGGCATCAGGGTCTTTTCCAATGAGTCAGCTCTTTGCATCAGGTGGCCAAAGTATTGGAGCTTCAGCTTCAGCATCTGTCCTTCCAGTGAATATTCAGGACTGATTTCCTTTAAGATTGACTGGTTTGATCTCCTTGCTGTCTGAGGGATTCTCAAGAGTCTTTTCCAGTACCATGATTCGAAAGCATCAATTCTTCGGTGCTCAGCCTTTTTTATGGCTAGGGGCACACATATATTTTTTTTTCAAATCAGTGTTGTCATAGCCTGGATAAGTTCCCAGAATCAAGACAATTGGATCATAGAGTAATATTTTTTTAAGGAATTTCCATACTGTTGTCTATAGTAAAGGCATCAATTTACATTCCCGACAAATGTGCATGAGAATTCCCTTTTCTCTACATCCATGGCTGGATAGGAATTTGTCAGGAACATTAAACAGAAAGGACGTTGGGGTGGGGCAGCTGGCAGGGAAAAACATAGAGCAACTGTAAGCTGGAGAGTTGGTGAATAACCGTACTAACGATAACACTAGTTCACACTTAGGACTTATGTAGCCCCATCCTCACACTGTTGTTAGATTTTAGGTTTATTGGCTCACTTCATCCTCACAACATCCTTAGGTACAGATGAGACTGGGTCACTTACCCATGATCAGTGTTTATTGGTGGCAGAGCTGGGATTCAAACCCTGGAAGGCTGGCTCTGAGTTTGTACTCTTCACCACCACACCATATCTCCATGTGACACAGAGGTGGAGGGAAGCCCCATAGATGTGATTGGCACATATGTTGGGCCTGGGTGGTGGAGAGCTTTGTCTGCCTGATTTTGGAACTGAAACCTTACCATTTAGCAAAGCATTCTGCTTAGGAGAGTTTGCAACCAGATCTGGTCTTTGGAAAAATCACCTTGGCAGCTGTGATGATGAACAAGGGCAGAAAAACCTGGAGGCTGGCTTAAGGCTACTGCAATTGTCTAGGTCAGATTGGTGAGGCCTGAAGGGCAGGAGCCGTGGGCTGGAAAGGAGCAAAAGATTTAAGAGCTATTTAAGGAGTAAAATGACCAGGATTAGGAGAGCAGTTGGATACTGCACGGTGGGTTCAGTAGTGACCAGAATTGTCGATGACCGAGGCTTGTAAATTGGGCACCATTTGCAGCTGCCAGCTCTGAACTGCTGTTCTGGGCTTGTGGAATGTGGGGATACATTCCTCTGCTGAGATACTGCTACACCCGAGGCTGTCTAAGTGTGGACCAGTCAGTTCCCTCAGGGTTGCTGACAGGAGGCTGCAGAAATAACGAAGAAGCAATGCTGTGACTGTAACAGAGAGACATCAGAGCACAGGGCTGGGCGTGCCCTCACCTAGGGGTCTAAAGCTCTTCCTCTGTGCCTTGTGCTCAGGCCTCTGCCCATGGAATTTTCCAGGCAAGAATACTGGAGTGGGTTGCCATTTCTTCCTCCAGGGTATCAGGGTGTCGTCTGGACCCAGGGACCTAACGTGAGTCTCCAGTGTCTCCTGCATTACAGGCAGATTCTTTACCTGCTGAGCTACTGGGAAAGCCCCTTTCCTACTGCAGAGTCTGTTAAACCCAGAACCTGCCTTCTCCAAGTTTTGGGGCCCCAAATCCCCATTTATTCGCACACAAGAAAGGAAATATTTAGTTTGCATCATTATAAATTCTGCATCCAGGAATATTTTTCATTTGCTGGTAGTGCAGTTCTCTCTTCCTTGTCTTGACCTTTCCTTCCAGGTTAATTTCTGGGCCTCACCTTTGCATACTCAAGAGGCTCATTAAAGCATTTTCCCAAACAAAAGAACAGTCTTCTCCCAAAGATGAATTTTGCTGCCACCACTAGAATGCAGAAACAGCTGCAGGCACCTTTGAAAATTGCAACGTTTTCATTCCTCCCATCATATTTAAATATTGCAAAAAGGCCAAGAATGAAGACCATTAAATTTATTCAGTGTCTCACTGAATAAATATTTATTGAGGGAGAGTGTTCACCTCTGGTAAAAGAGGGTCAATCCTCTTGCTGAAGACAGAAAGAAAAACTAGAGATATTAAAATTAGTCTGTTGTATCTGAGAGCTAAACCAGCTCTTGCCTGGGTTCTGTAGTCCATCTCTAAGGCCCCAACAATCTCAGTTCCTGCAAGTGAGTTAAGGTGGTTCTGGATTCCAGGTACCCCTCCTCCCTCACCCCTGCAACTGGCGAAAGCAAACATAAATCTTCTTCGTGGAAGTTATCTTCATCCAAAATCTTATATTATACTTATAATTTTTAGAATGCAACATTCTACATCGAAGGAGACCAGGCATCAGAGTAAACTTGGTAATATCATGACTGACATTCATCAGAAAAAAAAACCAAAAACAAAATAGAAACACAGAAGCTCAGATATTAAAATGATCAAACCCAGATTTAGAATGGTTATTAAGTAACTATTACATGTCAAGCACTTGTGCTAGGCTTTGAGGATAAAATAGTGAACAAACAAAGCATAATTTCTGCCTTTATAGTACTTTTTAGTCTCCTGGGTGAGATAGACATTAATCAAATAAATCGTCCTGTGGTAGATTGATTGCAAATATGGGCCCAGTTTTGAATGTGAAATGGTACAGCTGTTGTGGAAAACAGTATGGAATTTCCTAAAGAAATTAAAACTAGAAATGCCATACAACCCAGCAATTCCATTTCTGGGTATATGGTCAAAAAAATTGAAAGCAGGATCTCAAAGAGGTATTGGTACACCCTGTTCATAGCAACATTATTCGTAATAGCTACCCTTGTCCACTGACAGATGAATGGATAAGCAAAATGTGGTATGTACATAGAAAGGAATACTACCAAGTCTTAAAAATGAAGGAAATTATGCAATATGCCACAACAGGGATGAATCTTGAAGACTTTTAAGTAAGTAAAATGCCCACTGCAATGCTGTGAAGTAATTAGCCTCCAACTAATACAAATAAATGGAAAAAAAATAAAAAAAATAAAGTAAGTAAAATAGCCAGTCACACACCAAAAGGTCACTTTATGATT
Organism: Muntiacus reevesi; assembly: GCF_963930625.1. Lineage (NCBI taxonomy): Eukaryota > Metazoa > Chordata > Mammalia > Artiodactyla > Cervidae > Muntiacus > Muntiacus reevesi. The sequence continues at coordinate 162,707,436 of NC_089249.1, forward strand.
CTATTTATATGAGATACTTAGAGTCGTCAGAATCACAAAGACAGAAAGTATAGTGGTGGCTGCCAGGGTCTGGGGTAGGGGAGAAGGGGAAGTTATTGTTTGATAGGTATAGAATTTTAGTTTTATAAAATGAATGGAGTCATGGGGGATGGATGGTGATGGTGGTTACACATTAATGAAACTTTAACACCACTGAACTGTATATTTTTAAATGGTTAAATGGTAATTTTTATGTTATGTGTATTTTAACAAAATTAAAAAAATCAGGGCCCAATTCCCATCCTTCTCTGTATCTAACTCTTTATATATGACTTTGCAGTTCTTCCCAAAACACATGAAGTCTATTTCCCACTTCTTAGTTAGCCTTGCATTTGCTTCAGCCTATAGAGTGAGACAAAAGTGATGGTGTGGTGGTCCTGAGCCCAGATCTCCAGAGGCCTTATGGCTATCTGCTCATTCACTTGGAAAGCTGACACTAAGAATAATTCTGGGCTATCTTGTTGGAGAAAGGCTGTCCTACCCAAGGCACCAGATTTGACAGAGTCCAGCCAAGATCAGCCTACTTGTGTATTTGATTTGCACTGACCACATATATATGAGTGAGTCCCACCACACATCAATTGAACTGCCTGAGAGACCCACTGACTTTAGAGAACAAGTATTTATTGTTGAATATCACTTACATTTGGTGATGGTTGTTATGCAGCATTATTGTGTCAAGGGTGACTGATATAAACATGAGTAGCTATGATCAGAGCAATGATTTTTCACCTTCTTTTGCAACTTTTTGCATCTTTTTTTTTTTGGCATCTTTTTGCAACTTTTTGCATCTAGTACAGTGAACTAGAGGAATATTGAATAGGAAAACCTGATCTAGTCTGGAGAGCAAAGGAAGGCTTTCCTAAGGAAGTGATGCTTGAAGTGAGATCTAGACGATGAAGATTGTTAAGTGAACAAAGAGAAAGATAGAGTTGTCCATGACTTGAACAGAGAAAGTGAAGACAACAGAGGTGCTGAAAGAAATCAGGAGGCACTGCAAGAAGGTTTAAAACTAGATTAAGAAGGTAGACAAGGATTAGATCGTGAAGGGGCACAATCTTTATTTCTTATTCTAACAAATAGAGACAGTACCTTTTGATTCTCTTCTTTGTCAGATGAGGATATCAGGGTCTGTACTCATCCCTCCAACCCCTTTCCCTCTTTCATACCCCATGTTCTGTCATTTATATACTTTAATGTTAATATTGTCAAAGTCACTGATGTCAATGGAAAGTTCTTTGATTATAATAACAATGCTTTAGCTCTAGATTGATTCTAGTTACTGAAGGTCAACAAACTGTTTACATATCAAGGCTTTATACTATTATGACAACAATCTTGTTCCCAGAACAGCTTACTGATGTATTATAATTTTAATTTTCTCACCTGAATTTAAATATTAAAAATTGCCTTTCACTTTATCTTTTGAAACTATTTATAATAATAAACATACTATCAAGGAAAATGTTTCTCTAGAAAATTCCCTTCTGGGACCTCTGTCCCCTTTCTCCAATCTAGAGTGGTTGTCCTGATATCATTCTGAACTTCTTGTCACTCTATTTATGGGTTATATCATTATTTCTAGAAACTAATGTTTCTTCTTGTTTTACTCCTACCTTGCTGAAGCATTTCTTCAAGAAACTTCCTAGACAGGGTTGTAGAAGGTGAATTTATTTTTGTTTATCAGTTCAGTTCAGTCACCCAGTTAAGTCTGACTCTTTGTGACCTCATGGACTGCAGCACCGCAGGCCTCCCTGTCCATCACCAACTCCCGGAGCCTACTCAAACTCATGTCCTTCACGTCAGTGGTGCCATCCAACTGTCTCATCCTCTGTCATCCCTTCTCCTCCCGCCTTCAGTCTTTCGCAGCATCAGAGTCTTTTCCAATGAGTCAGTTCTTCGTATCAGGTGGCCAAAGTATTGAAGTTTCAGCTTCAACATCAGTCCTTCCAATGAATATTCAGGACTGATTTCCTTTAGGATGGACTGGTTGGATCTCCTTTCAGTCCAAGGGACTCTCGAGTCTTCTCCAACACTATAGATCAAAAGCATCAGTTCTTCAGTGCTCAGCTTTCTTTATAGTGTAACTCTCACATTCATACATGACTATGGAAAAACCATAGCTTTGACCAGATGGACCTTTGTTGGCAAAGTAATGACTCTGCTTTTTAATATGCTGTCTAAGTTTGTCATAGCTTTTCTTCCAAAGAACAAGCATCTTTTAATTTCATGGCTGTAGTCACCATCTGCAGTGATTTTGGAGCCCCCCAAAATAAAATCTGTCACTGTTTCCATTGTTTCCCCATCTACTTGCTATTTTTGTTCATATATGTGTGAAAATATTTTTATAATACCCACACATTTGATAAATAACTTGTCTGATTGTAATAATCTGCATTCAAAATAATTATCTCTTAGCATTTTGAAGGTATCACTCTGTTGTATCCAGACTTGCTGGTGGAAAGTCTGATGCTACTCTTTTTTGGTTACTTAATATTATTTAGTATGGAATATAATGCACAAGAAAAAAAAAGTACAGAATTCAGAGATTTAACGTAAAGATTTATCACTTGGTTAACTACTGGCTTTGTCAAGAAAACAAAACACCTCTAGTGTCCCCTGCCGCATGCTATCCCCAAGCCCCACCCTCACCAGCTGCTACTCCTTCACTGCTTCCCTGGTGGCTCACAGGTAATGAAACTGCCTGCAGTGCAGGAGACCTGGGTTCAACCCCTGGGTTGGGAAGATCCCCTGGAGAAAGGAATGGCTACCCACTGCAGTATTCTTGCCTGGAGAATTCCATGGAGAGGGGAGCCTGGTGGGCTACAGTCCATGAGTTTTCAAAGAGTCAGACACGACTGTGTAACAAACACTTTCACACTTTTACTTTTTCCTTCCACCAAAGGTATCACTTATCTTGACTTTTATGGTAATCATGTCTTTGTTTCTTTGTAACTTTACCACTTAAACTCATATCTCTAAATACTGTTGGTCAGTTTCGCCTAAGAAAAAAAAACTTAAATGTACAGAAGAAAAGAAAGTTTTCTTTGAGTCATAGCTTCTTTCACTCGGCATTGTATCTATGAAATTATCTATCTTGTATGTAGCGGTAATTTTTTTTCATTTTTCAGTACTGGGTAATATTTTATTGCTTGACTTTACCCCAAATGCATTTATCCATTCTATTGTTGATGGAATTTAGGTTGTTTCCAGTTGTAGGTCATTACAGGTAAAGCTGACAGGAATACTGATCATATATATATATATATATATAAATGTATAATAACCATATATGTTTTCTGTTGGGTACATATCTAGGCAGAATAAACTTATTGAGTAACAGGGCTGATCAGTCAGTCAGTCAGTTCAGTCGCTCAGTCATGTCCGACTCTTTGCGACCCCATGAATCGTAGCATGCCAGGCCTCCCTGTCCATCACCAACTCCCGGAGTTTACCCAAACTCAAGTCCATTGAGTTAGTGATGCCATCCAGCCATCTCATCCTCTGTCGTCCCCTTCTCCTGCCCCCAATCCCTCCCAGCATCAGGGTCTTTTGAATGAGTCAACTCTTTGCATGAGGTGGCCAAAGTATTGGAGTTTCAGCTTCAGCATCAGTCCTTCCAATGAACACCCAGGACTGATCTCCTTTAGGATGGACTGGTTGGATCTCCTTGCAGTTCAAGGGACTCTCAAGAGTCTTCTCCAACACCACAGTTCAAAGGCATCAATTTTTCGGCACTCAGCTTTCTTCACAGTCCAACTCTCACATCCATACATGACCACTGGAAAAACCATAGCCTTGACTAGACAGATCTTTGTTGGCAAAGTAATGTCTCTGCTTTTTAATATGCTATCTAGGTTGGTCATAACTTTCCATCCAAGGAGTAACCATCTTTTAATTTCATGGCATCACCATCCACAGTGATTTTGCAGCCCAGAAAAATAAAGTCTGACAATGTTTCCACTGTTTCCCCATCTATTTGCCATGAGGTGATGGGACCAGATGACATGATCTTAGTTTTCTGAATGTTAAGCTTTAGGCCAACTTTTTCACTCTCCTCTTTCATTTTCATGAAGAGGCTTTTCAGTTCCTCTTCACTTTCTGTCATAAGGGTGGTGTAATCTGCATATCTGAGGTAATTGATATTTTTCCCGGCAATCTGGATTCCAGCTTGTGCTTCTTCCAGCCCAGCTTTTCTCATGATGTACTCTGCGTAGAAGTTAAATAAGCAGGATGACAATATATAGCCTTGACATACTCCTTTTCCTATTTGGAACCAGTCTGTTGTTCCATGTCCAGTTCTAACTGTTACTTCCTGACCTGCATACAGGTTTCTCAAGATGCAAGTCAGGTGATCTGGTATTCCCATCTCTTTCAGAATTTTCCACAGTTTATTGTGATTCACACAGTCAAAGGCTTTGGCATAGTCAATAAAGCAGAAATAGATGTTTTTCTGGAACCCTCTTGCTTTTTCGATGATCCAGCGGTTGTTGGCAATTTGATCTCTGGTTCCTCTGCCTTTTCTAAAACCAGCTTGAACATCTGGAAGTTTTGGTAGGGACATCTTATTGCAATAATTTGCATTTTCCTGATTATCAATGATGTTCAGCACTTTCACATGCTGTTGCTCATTTTTTCCATTTGGGGATGTGCCTGATAAATTTTGGGGGTGCCATTTGTTGATTCTAGTTTTTTTCTTATTAATTTGTAGATGTTCTGGATGGAAGCCATTTTGCCACTGATACTGTTGCAAATAATTTCTCCCATCTTGTTGTTTGCACTTTTAACTTTTCTAATGGTGTCCTTTGAGGATGTGGGGGAGCAAAACTTACCACCCTAAAATGTCTCTTCGGTATGCAGATTATTTTGAGCTAAAAACAATCAAAACCCAAAAAACTCAGGGAGAAACTTTCACCTTCCCCATAACTGCTTAAAGGAATTTAGATAGAGGGCCTGCCCTGGAATAGAGGTATAACCAGAGATACCTGCTTATCTCCAGGAATATGGGCTAGATGTGGTGGTGAAAATTTTTAGAGATCAGAGTCCACTGCGTCCCATTGTCTCTGCAGGGCCTGGCAAACATTTATTTACCAAACGTTTACTTTTCCACCTTCCTGTTAATTGCCTTCTTCCCTCATGACATCCCAAGCCAGTACCCCAAATATCCTCTTCTGTCTTTAGCTGGAGATAGTATTTAAAGTGAAAGTTTTGGACATTTTGACAAGTTACTCAGTTTTTCTGGATCTTTCCCGTGTATACATGTTATTAAACTTTTGTTTGATTTTCTTCTGCTGATCTGTCTCTTGTAAATTTAATTCTTAGTTCAGCCAAAAGAGCTTTAAAGGGTAGAGGAAAATTTCTTCCTCCTCAACAAGGAAGATATGCTCCTAAACAAATGTAGCCAAATTATAAATATTTTATTTTATTTACTCCTTCTTATGTCCTATTTCTTAAGCTCTTCTCCACTCAGATATTATGCAGATCTCTTGTATCATCTTCTAAAAGTGCTATTGTTGCCTTTTGCATTTAGGTCCACAACCCACCTGTAATACTTATTTTGTATACAATACGATGTAAGGATCAATATGATTTTTTCCATATGCATATTCAATTAATTTATTTAAAAGCTATTCTTTTTCTAATTCTCTTCTATCATTGTCACTGTAATTGTCATTAATCACTTGTGTGTGTGTGTGTGTGTGTGTGTGCCCGTGTGTGCACGCACATGTTTGTAGGCATGTGTATTTCTGGGCTCTCTAATCTTTTCCATTGGTTTATCTAGTCTTGTACCAACATCACACTCTCTTCATTACCATAGGATTATAATAAACTCTGTAATCTCATAGAGTAAGTGTGTATTTCTGGGCTCTCTAATCTTTTCCATTGGTTTATCTAGTCTTGTACCAATATCACACTCTCTTCATTAGCATAGGATTATAATAAACTCTGTAATCTCATAGAGTAAGTGTTCACAACTTTAAGTTAATGAAATAAGAGTTCTTCTTCCCTTCTCAAACCCTGTCTTAGATTGCAAATTGTTTTAAGGAAAGAATGGTGAAATTAATATTTTACTTGAATTCCTGAAGTTGGACGCATAAGAGCATAAGGAATTTTTGTAGCTTGAGTACATGGTGATAAGTTAAAGCTTTCTTGCATCAGGGGGATGGTTTGACTGAGGTCATGCTTTCAAGTAAGACCACTCAGAGGTATGGAATCACTGAATCAGAGGTAGAGAAACTCTAAAGATGTCGGGGATGAGGGAACCAAGTTTGCATAAAGGCCCACCCTACTCCAAGTTGGTGCAAGTCTGCTGTGTAGTTTTTCATGGCCATCTTGAGGGGCGTGAGGTGGTTCATTTCACATACAGGAACACTGAGGTCCAAAGAAGGTCACTTACCCAAAGTTACTCCTCTAGCGAATGGAAGAATCAGTATTTGAAAGCAAGTCTGAGCTTTTCCCAGGAGACTCATACTGGCCTTGAGTCTTTTATGGATAAGGAGACCGAGGTCCAGAGAGATGGAAAGACTTGTCCAGGGTCAGAAGAAAGAGTAAATCCGGGTGTGGTCACTCTCCTAGGCAGTCTCTTAGTCATTTATCAGAACTTATCTTTGATCCAATTTGCCTTAATTTTTTTTTTTTTACTGTTTTTTATGTCTTCAAATGCAATAGCACATTATGATTCAAATATTCGATAAATTCACCCCATAAAAAGAGAAAGTTCCCCTTAATTTCCCTTCTAAAGAAAGCCACCATCATCATGAAATAAATCTCCACATTTTTGCTCTAGACACACTTACATGCACACGAGTCATATTATACATATAATCTTGTAATCTGCTATTTATACTTCACAGTCTCTTTTGAGAATCTTTTTATGCCAACAAATGGTACAACCTCATTTTAACTGTTGCATTGTATTCCATATACAGATGTACAATGTACCATACTTTAAGAACTGATCTACTAGTGGACATTTACATTTCTTTTTTTTTCCTTTTTTTTAAAATTTAAATTTTTTTTCCATTTATTTTTATTAGTTGGAGGCTAATTACTTTACAATATTGTAGTGGTTTTTGTCATACATTGACATGAATCAGCCATGGAGTTACATGTATTCCCCATCCCGATCTCCCCTCCCACCTCCCTCTCCACCCGATTTCTCCGGGTCTTCCCAGCGCACCAGGCCCGAGCACTTGTCTCACGCATCCAGCCTGGGCTGGTGATCTGTTTCACCATAGATAATATGCATGTTTCAATGCTGTTCTATCGAAATATCCCACCCTCGCCTTCTCCCACAGAGTCCAAAAGTCTGTTCTGTACATCTGTGTCTCTTTTTCTGTTTTGCATATAGGGTTATCGTTACCATCTTTCTAAATTCCATATATATGAGTTAGTATACCATATTGGTCTTTCTCTTTCTGGCTTACTCCATTCTGTATAATTGGCTCCAGTTTCATCCATCTCATTAGAACTGATTCGAATGAATTCTTTTTAATGACTGAGTAATATTCCATGGTGTATATGTACCACAGCTTCCTTATACATTTGTCTGCTAATGGGCATCTAGGTTGCTTCCAGGACATTTACATTTCGATAGACTTCCAAAATATGGAGATTTTGCTTTTATACATTTAAAAAAGTTTGATTTTTGCCACCATGTAGACAAAGCCCATTTCCTCATACCGTCCCCAATAACATGTGTTACTGTGGGAAGAGAATTACGACTCCGGGATCAGCCTAAGGTCAGGAGAATCAGGGGACTCAGGGGACTCGGGAGACTTGGCAGCGATGTGGGCAGTGCTGGGCAGGGCGTTTGAGGGGGTGTGAGAGCGAGGAGGCGCTGGCAGGCCATCTGGCTATCTCCCAGCCCTCACGGAAAGTGCCACGCATCTAATTTTTTCACACCACAACTCCCAGCGCTCTTGTGGTTATAATCCTGCAGGGGCCTGTTACTTTATTGAAAGACACTTTCCTGATAAGAAGTCTACGAGGTCCTCTGGCGTAGCCTCTATCGCTCCATCCTTAACCTGCACGCTCCTCCAGGCACTCCCCACCTTTGTGTTTCTCAAAGGGGTGCACTGGGGACAGTGTGGTCATTTCCAACTCCTAGCCCAGCGCTGCCATGGGCTCTGCCTTCTACACCTGTCCCAGCCTCTCTGGGAGCCAGGAACATCTCCCAGTGTTTGGGAGTTTGTGTGTGACCTGGGTTGTTGTGTATGGGGCAGCTCCAGTGACGCAGCATTACTTTGGGTCTGGGAGAGTGTCACTTTTCTGGTTCATCATGGGTGATCTGCAGGAACTGACAATGAGAGGTCCTCTCCAGAGAGTGGTGATGGCACTGCTTATGTGACCCTTCAGCTGGGGAGACCCCTCCAGCCCTGGGGCTCTCTGGATGGTGGTCTCCAAGCATTGCTATGGCTTCCACATTGCCTCCTACTGTTGGAGAGAGGCATGCTCTTATCTCCTCCTCTCCTTGCTGTTCCCTTTGCCCAGGACACTGTGAGTTTTCTTTCTGGAGGATCTCTCATCCAATTTCCCCATCCAGTGCCCAGGGGAGGGTGTGTTTGATCTCTTCTATCCTCTGTCCATTTTGCAACTAAGGCTTAAATTTGACATCCTTTTCCTTTGGAGTCTAAAGAGATACTCCTTGTCTCTCTCAATGAAACCTAGTTCTATCAAATTCAAAACTTTGGCTTTCAAAACTATCGTTTCTGACATGGGGTTCAACACAGAAGCCTATTTTAAGAAACTGAAAAATAGAACATTAAATATTTATCTTTGCATTCTTCATATGAAAATCCTAATTATGTTTCCAGCAACCCAAGATGCTTTTGACTGATTTTGAAACCTTTACAGGTAAGGACATATGCATAAGAAAAGAAGAAAGGCAACTGTGTCTTGATGTTATCATGTGATAGGCAACTTCTCACCACGGGCCCTTTGCACATGCCTCAGCTTCTGGCTTGATCAGGTCTCTATCACTCTACATGACGATGCTTCCATCCAGTGATCGCTCCCTCAGGTAAGCTGACCCTGTCTGTACTCCAGCTGTGTGATTTCTAGGCACCATACACTGCCCCTCCTTAGCATTCATCACAGCTATAATTTTGCATCTTCTCATAATTTTATGATTGAACGTCTACCTCACCACTAGACTGTGAGTTCCAAGAGGATGAGGACCAAGTTTCCTTTTCCTTCCTATTTATCCCCAGTATCTAGCACAATGACTGGCTTATAGTGAGGCTTCCCCAGTAGTTCAGTGGTAAAGAATCTGCCTGCAATGCAGGAGCCGCAGGAGACACATGTTCGATCCCTGGGTTCAGAAGATCCCCAGGAGGAGGGCATGAAGACCTGCTCCAGTATTCTCACCTGGAGAATCCCCATGGACAGAGGGACTTAGTAGGCTACGGTCCATGGTGTCGTAAAGAGTCAGATACAACTGAAGTGACCTAGCACAAATGCACGCCCTGGCTTATAGTAGGCACTTGATATAAGAAAGAATAAATAAATAATAGGGTAGCAGAAACCTCATTATGGTGTGTGCTGGAGCTGCTTCATACCTACTCATGGAGCCCGTTATCCGCACCTTCCCCGTCTCTGCATTCAGTGATGTCACAATAACTTGAAATCAGCCCTGGTGGCAGCAATTCCACCACGGAAATTAGCAACTGCTCTGAGCCAGACCTCCTTTGCTCCCCTCCCCAACCCCCACCCTGCCATCTTCCTTAAGACATTGACCAGCTCTCCCTGGGTGATCTGATTTCTGAGAGTTTCTCCTTAACATCTATATATTTCTTTCCACCCTTTTGGTGCAATGTTATGTAAACTTAACATATCGATGGTCAGTTCTTTGCCAGATTTTCTTCTTATTAGCATGCATTCTTTAGTTTATGCAGGCATGTAAGGTCAAATCAATAGGAATTGAAGTGTGTGATATTTAAACTGCTATAACAGCATTTAAAGACTTTACTGCAGATCATTTCACCAAAGCTTTGGCAGGAGTGGTCTAGCTTCCTTTACTCAGAGATTGTGGAGGCACTGGAGAAAATGCACCTATTTGGTGACAAGAGAGAGGCTGTGACCAAGGATGCAGTGATTGATATAACTCCCTGCCTTGTTCCACCATGTAAGGGCTGTGCAGCTATAGAAAATCACCTAAACTCTCTGGTTCTTTTCAAGTGATATATGAATGGGAGGAATTTAATGACTCAATGATAGGCTTTACTGAACAAGGTAGGGAGGAGATTAACCATGCAGCCTCCAGGTAGAGGAGAAAAGCTGATGGGTTTGGGCAGTTAGACCTCATATTGATGAAGGCATTTCTTCATTTCTGTTTACATCTGTCAGTGTATTTTGTCCTAGGGGAATATTTTGTATTTTGTCCCACTAGGGAGTATATTTTGTCCTTTGAGAGCAGGGGTCCACCTTAGATATGCTTACTTTTTACATTTTGTGGCATTTTAGTGCATTCAAAGTCTAAGTTAAAGTGTTTGAGAAAGGGTCCTGGGGCATGGCGGTGGGGTGAGGGAGGCTCCAGACGAAAACCCTAACCACAGTTAGCGCTTGAAGAGACACGCTCATTCTACAATGACTGATTACCTGCCATATGTGCTCTCAGCCATGTTATGGATTTCTTCCCAAATTTATGAGATTGTGCATGGGATCTGCTGAGCCCAGTTATAGCTATTATTGGCCTCAAAGCAACACAGGGTACAGTTCTGCTTTTTGGGGATCATGGTTGATTCTACAATGCTGGTGGAGTATTTACCTTGATAAGTTTAGGGGAGACATTTCTAAGTCATGTAGGGAAGAGAGCTGGAAGAGGTGTCACTGATATTTTTAATCATTCATCAATCTAAATACAAAGGAACTTTAAAAGACTTTGTTTTACAGTGAGGCACCTGTGGATGATGGGTGTTAGCTCATGAAGGCCCTGGGAGGTTTAGAGACATTTTAGAAAAAAATACAAATGACACACAAAGGCGTTTCTTATGATCTTCATAAGTTCTTATTCAAAAGTAAGAGTCCCTGAACCCTCTGACACTGTTGGCGGGAATGTAAATCAGTGCAGTTACTGTGGAGAACAATACGGAGTTCCCTTAAAAAACTAAAAATAGAGCTGTGGTGTGATCCAGGAATCCCACTCTAGAGCATATATCTGGAGAAAACCGGAGTCTTACATATGTACCCCAGTGTTCACTGCGACACCGTTTATGCTAGCCAAGATAAGCAAACGAAATGTCAACCAACAGATGAACAGATAAACAAGATGGGGTATATATACTCAATGGAAAACTATTCAGTCATAAAAAGCATGAAATAATGTCATTTGCAGCAACACAAATGGACCTAGAAGTTATCATACTAAGTGAAATAAATCGGCCAGAGAAAGACAAATATCATGCGGTATTGCTTATATGTGGAATCTAAAAATTGATACAAGTGAACTAAGTTACAAAGCAGAAATAGACTCACAGACATAGAAAACAGATTTATGTTTACCAAAGCATAAGCGGAGAGGGATAAATTAGGAGTTTGAAATTAATAGGTAAAATTATTATGTATGAAATAGTTAAACAACAAGGTCCTACTGTATAGCACAGGGTACTTTACTCAATGTCTTATAATGGCCTACAATAGAATCCAAAAAAGAATACACACACACACACACATCTGAGTCATTTTGTTGTATTCCAGAAAGTAACACAATATTGTAAATCAACTGTACTTCAATAAAAAATTAAAGGTCCCCAGGTGATGCATGTGAAAGTGAAAGTATCGGTAGCTCAGTAGTGTCTGACTCTTTGCAATCCCAGGGACTCTACAGGGATGTGGCATTTTATGATTACAAGTGGCTATGGAAATCACACGTCCTGATCATTAGCAAGAGAGGTAAGTTCTTTGATGGTCTGCTTGAAAATGATCACCCAGTTCCTCCTTAAAAACTTCCAGCAAACTCACCACATTACAAGGGCAGCCTGTAAATTATCTGAAACTCTCAGAATGAGCTGAAGTCAACCTCCCAACAATTTGCATCAACTTTTTAACTGCTCTCACTCACTCAGCCCTCATTTTCCTCTAAGTTTGAGTAAATCACCTTTCCTGAACTCACCCTGAACCCTTATTCCAGCTCTGAACCTTCCTGGCATTTACCATCAAGAGCTGTGACTTAGAATTTTTTAAGCTCCAGAAGATTCCAAGGTACTTTCCCCAGATTCTGTGGATTCTTCTATCACAGCTGGTTTGTCTGTCTGGCAGCTGAGAGCTGACCAGGGTTTAGAAGAATCATAAGACATCAACATATGTGGTTGTTAGTGTTGTCCTTCTCCCCTGGCTCTCCCCACCCCTTTACTTAGGAAATATATGCAAGCCCAAATGTAGATAGTATAAGTTTTACTGTATTGATGCTCCCTGTCTACTGAATCTTTAACTTAAACAATATACAACTCAGAGAAATCACACAAATTCTATGAGACTTTTTAAACTGCATAAGGCACAGTGATTGTTATGCCGCACATTTTGGCTACAGTTTTCTATTTTTCCTTTGATTTTGGTGCAGTGTTGCATAGTATCTGGACAACATGTCATCTCTGGAAGTAAGACAGGGCTTCCCTGGTAGCTCAGCTGGTAAAGAGTCTGCCTGCAATGTGGGAGACACCAGTTCTATTTCTGGGTGGGGAAGATCCCCTGGAGAAGGGATAAGCTACCCACTCCAGTATTCTCGCCTGGAGAATCCCCATGGACAGAGGAGCCTGGCAGGTTACAGTCTGTGGGATGGCAAAAAGTGGGACAGGACTGAAGAGTACGCACGGTACAGGGGCAAGGCAAGTGTGTAAGGGTAGATTCTTCTCACTGAGACTGACTAGAAAAGTGGCAGGACACTCATAATCAACCATTAAATAAGTAGTGAGATAAGGTCTTGCTCTCAAGGATCTTAAACACAGTTGGGAAAAGAGGCTGGCAGGATTTCTGAGAGGAAAAGTCAATGTAAGCACATTTTTAAAAGTCTTCCCAATTCCTATCTCAAGTTTTGGGGCTGAAATAAAGAGGTCTTAAAATACAGTGGGGAGACTTTTTTCCTTTCTCATATAAAAACACAGCTGGATAGTCCAAAGCTAGTGTATGGTGATTCTGGAGCATCAGGGATGTGAAATATCAGCTATCTTATTTTTTTGCATCCTTAACATTCAGATTCCATCTCATGGTCTAGGATGGCTGCCCCAGTTCCTGCCATTGCATCCATAATCAGCTGCACAGTCTTCTGTGTCCAACAGTCTAGCAAAAGGGGAAGGGGAGGGAATGCCCCTTTCCTTTAAGAGCAGCATGTGGAAATCACACACTTCTCTTATGCCTATATCTGGCTATATGTATGGCCAGATCTCAGTGACATAGCTACACTCAGCCTCAAAAGACTCCAAGGAATATCTCTTTAGTTGGGTGAACAAATGCTCAGCTAGAAATTGTTGGAAGAGTGGATTAAAGGGATTGGATTCAGGAGAAGAATTCTCTGATCCCCACTGACTTTAACAACAACAAAAGTTAGAAAAAATCACCAATTAGAGTGTTTAAAATTAAAGTGATGTCATCTAATATGGGTGAGTGTGCAGGGCAATGGGCCCCTTGCACACTGTTGGCAGGAGTGTAAAGTAACCCAAGCATCTTAGGTGGCAACTGGCAGTATCCAGCATTGCATCCAGATGGGCCTACTCTGTGGTCCAGCCATCATACTGCCAGAAACTCCTCCCACAGAAGCATTGTACAACATACTTCGATAATTATTGATGAGGATCTTCATGGAAACAGTGTTGGTGACAACTAATGACCCATCAAGAGGGAGCAAGTTTAAAAAATGATGAAGCATCTGTATAATAGAGTATCATGTCATCACTGAAAATAAAGTAGATCAATATGTATTGATGCAGAATATGTCAAGGTATATTTGTAAGTACAAAAGCAGGTTTGAGATGAGCATACATAGAAAGATCCGTTTTTGTGAAAAGTGTGTGTGTGTGTGTGTGTGTGTGTGTGTGTGTATATATATATATATACATATATATATATATATACCCATTACTGATGAGGGATCTTATAATACCTAAGAGTGGTCAGAATCTAAAGGAACAGTGGAAACAAAAATTCAGTTGCTTTGGACACAGATCCTGCTCATTCAACACACTGTTACATAAAGAACCTTCCACAAATGAGAGCTCTTTTTGCTCCTGGGTCCTAAATGCCAAGAGCTCAGGGGTGACACCTGTTTTGCTCATTACTGCATATTTAACTCCTGGTACAGGGTCTGGCGTATGCCACATATTCCATACATATTTGTTGAATGAATCAATGAGTATTAATAAAGCAGAGCAGGCTTCAGTGTGAAGGGGTGAACTTATTGTGATGAGAAGGATGGAAGCAGGTGGTCCCCGAGGTGGGCTGGCAGAGGGGTTCCACTTTGTTGGGAAGACTGGGCAGTTGGTGGCTGTGTTTCTTCCCTGTTTCCAATTTCATGTTCTCAGCTTTGGCATGGCTTTTCCACCCTCCCAATAACAAATTAACACTAAGTCCGGGATAAACCCACGGTTTTAGAAAGGATGTGTTTTTGTTTCTACTCTTGCTTTTTGGTAAAAATGAAATTATGAGCAAAGTGCAAATCTCTGTGCTTAGTGTTGTCCTTACCTCTTATCCTTGGGACAAACCTGTAAAGCAGGTGTTATTTTTAATCCTCAACTTCTGCGAGGTTAAGTGATTCACTCAAGGCCACTACCCCAGCTAGTAAGTCATCAAGGTGGGATTCAAACAGAGGATGAATCTGCTTAGGAGATGGGGTGTGGGATCTGCAATAATCTCTCCTTATCAATGAGGTGGGAAGCTTTTTCAGGCACATGGACCAAAAAGTTCAGATGGTTTGGGGGAAAATCATGTGTGATTTTAGGATTGGAAGAGGCAGATTTGGGGAAGCAAGAGGCCATACATTCAGAGGGCTTTGGGGCAAGGAAAAGAAAGATATCAAATAACAAGCCCCTTATCTGCCTTTGCAGGTAGCTGTTGAGACACTCTGGACAATCATACTCTCGGGGCACGATGCCCTCCGAGTCCATCCATGTTGCTGCAAGTGGCAAAGTTTTATTCTTCTTTGCTAAGCAGTGTTCCATTGTGTATGTGCATGTAAGTATGTATATGCGGGCGTGCTTGCTCAGTTGTGTCTGACTCTTTGGGACCCCATAGACTGTAGCCTTATGGTTCCTCTGTCCATGGGCTTTTCCAGGCAAGAGTACTGGATTGGATTGCCATTTGCTCCTTCAGGAGATCTTTCCAACACAGGGATTGAACCCATGTTTTCTGCGTCTCCTGCATTGTAGGCAGATTCTTTACAGCTGAGCCATGTGAATATACATATACATATGCACGTGTGTGTATATATATATGTATATATATTTACATGGCTCAGACACAGCAGGGTACAGTCAATGGGGTCGCAAAGAGTCAGACATGACTGAGTGACTAACACTTGCATCTACAGTCATATATGTGATATTGGTCTATAATTTTCTCTTCTTACAATGTCTTTATCTGGCTGTGGTATTAGGGTAATGCTGGCTCCATAGAATGAGTTGGGAACTATTTCCTCTAGTTCACATGTTTTTGGGAATAGTTTGAGGAGGATTGGGATTAATTCCTCTTGAAACATTAGGTGGATTTAGCCAATCTAATCACAGGACCACAGTCGTGTCTAACTCAATGAAACTAAGCCATGCCTTGTGGGGCCACCCAAGATGGTTGGGTCATGGTGGAGAGGTCTGACAGAATGTGGTCCAGAAGGGAATGGCAAACCACCTCAGTATTCTTGCCTTGAGAACTGCATGAACAGTATGAGATGGCAAAATGATAGGATACTGAAAGAGGAACTCCCCAGGTTGGTAGGTGCCCAATATGCTACTGGAGATCAGTGGAGAAAGAACTCCAGAAAGAATGAAGGGATGGAGCCAAAGCAAAAAGAATACCCAGTTATGGATGTGACTGGTGATAGAAGCAAGGTCCGATACTGTAAAGAGCAATATTGCATAGGAACCTGGAATGTTAGGTCCATGAATCAAGGCAAATTGGAAGTGGTCAAACAGGAGATGGCAAGAGTGAATGTCAACATTCTAGGAATCAGCGAACTGAAATGGACTGGAATGGGTGAATTTAACTCAGATGACCATTATATCTACTACTGTGGGCAGAAATCCCTTAGAAGAAATGGAGTAGCCATCATAGTTAACAAAAGAGTCCAAAATGCAGTACTTGGATGCAATCTCAAAAATGACAGAATGATCTCTGTTGTTTCCAAGGCAAACCATCCAATATCACAGTAATCCAAGCCTATGCCCCAACTACTAACTCTGAAGAAGCTGAAGTTGAACGGTTCTATAAAGACCTATAAGACTTTTTAGAACTAACACCCAAAAAAGATGTCCTTTTCACTATAGGGGACTGGAATGCAAAAGTAGGAAGTCAAGAAACACCTGGAGTAACAGGCAAATTTGGCCTTGGAGTACGGAATGAAGTAGGGCAAAGGCTAATAGAGTTTTGCCAAGAGAATGCACTGGTTGTAGCAAACACCCTCTTCCAACACAAGAGAAGACTCTACACATGGACATCACCAGATGGTCAACACCAAAATCAGATTGATTATATTCTTTGCAGTCAAAGATGGAGAAGCTCTATACAGCCAGCAAAAACAAGACCGGGAGATGCCTGTGGCTCAGATCGTGAACTCCTTATCGCCAAATTCAGACTTAAACTGAAGAAAGTAGGGAAAACCACTAGACCATTCAGGTATGGCCTAAATCAAATCCCTTATGACTATACAGTGGAAATGAGAACTAGATTTAAGGGGCCAGACCTGATAGACAGAGAGCTTGATAAACTATGGACGGAGGTTCGTGACATTGTACAGAAGACAGGGATCAAGACCATCCCCATGGAAAAGAAATGCAAAAAGGCAAAATGGTTGTCTGAGGAGGCCTTACAAATAGCTGTGAAAAGAAGAGAAGTGAAAAGCAAAGGAGAAAAGGAAAGATATTCCCATTTGAATGCAGAGTTTCAAAGAATAGCCAGGTGAGATAAGAAAGCCTTCCTCAGCAATCAATGCAAAGAAATAGAGGAAAACAACAGACTGGGAAAGACTAGAGATCTCTTCAAGAAAATTAGAGATATCAAGGGAACATTTCAGGCAAAGATGGGTTCAATAAAGGACCGAAATGGTATGGACTTAACAGAAGCAGAAGATATTAAGAAGAGGTGGCAAGAAGACACAGAAGAACTGTACAAAATAGATCTTCATGAGCCAGATGATCACAATGGTGTGATCACTCACCTAGAGCCAGACATCCTGGAATGTGAAGTCAAGTGGGCCTTAGAAAGCATCACTACGAACAAAGCTAGTGGAGGTGATAGAATTCCAGTTGAGCTATTTCAAATCCTGAAAGATGATGCTGTGAAAGTGCTGCACTCAATATGCCAGCAAATCTGGAAAACTCAGCAGTGGCCACAGGACTGGAAAAGGTCAGTTTTCATTCCAATCCCAAAGAAAGGCAATCCCAAAGAATGCTCAAACTACCGCAAAATTGCACTCATCTCACACGCTAGTAAATGCTCAAAATTCTCCAAGCCAGGCTTCAGCAATACATGAACCGAGAACCTTCAGACGTTCAAGCTGGATTTAGAAAAGGAAGAGGAACCAGACCTCAAATTGCCAATATTCACTGGATCATCGAAAAAGCAAGAGAGTTCCAGAAAAACATCTATTTCTGCTTTATTGACTACGCCAAAGCCTTTGACTGTGTGGATCGCAATAAACTGGAAAATTCTGAAAGAGATGGGAATACCAGACCACCTGACCTGCCTCTTGAGAAACCTGTATACAGATCAGGAAGCAACAGTTAGAATTGGACATGGAACAACAGACTGGTTCTAAATAGGAAAAGGAGTAAGTACGTCAAGGCTGTATATTGTCACCCTGCTTATTTAACTTATATGCAGAGTACATCATGAGAAACGCGGGTCTGTAAGAAGCACAAGCTGGAATCAAGATTGCCAGGAGAAATATCAATAACCTCAGATATGCAGATGATACCACCCTTATGGCAGAAAGTGAAGAGGAACTGAAAAGCCTCTTGATGAAAGTGAAAGAGGAGAGTGAAAAAGTTGGCTTGAAGCTTAACATTCAGAAAACTAAGATCATGGCATCTGGTCCCATCACCTCATGGGAAATAGATGGGGAGACAGTGGAAACAGTGTCAGACATTATTTTTTTGGGCTTCAAAATCACTGCTGATGGTGACTGCAGCCATGAAACTAAAAGACGCTTACTCCTTGGAAGGAAAGTTATGACCAACCTAGAGAGCATATTAAAAAGCAGAGACATTACTTTGCCAACAAAGGTCCATCTGGTCAAGGTTATGGTTTTTCCAGTGGTCACGTGTGGATGTGAGAGTTGGACTGTAAAGAAAACTGAGCACCGAAATTTGATGCTTTTGAACCGCGGTGTTGGAGAAGACTCTTGAGACTCCCTTGGACTGCAAGGAGATCCAACCAGTCCATC
Source organism: Muntiacus reevesi (assembly GCF_963930625.1). Lineage (NCBI taxonomy): Eukaryota > Metazoa > Chordata > Mammalia > Artiodactyla > Cervidae > Muntiacus > Muntiacus reevesi. The sequence continues at coordinate 162,726,058 of NC_089249.1, forward strand.
CTAAAGGAGATCAGTCCTGGGTATTCATTGGAAGAACTGATGCTGAAGCTGAAACCCCAATACTTTGGCCACCCCATGCGAAGAGTTGACTCATTGGAAAAGACCCTGATGCTGGGAGGGATTGGGGGCAGGAGGAGAAGGGGACGACAGAGGATGAGATGGCTGGATGGCATCACCGACTCGATGGGCATGAGTTTGAGTGAACTCCGGGAGTTGGTGATGGACAGGGAGGTCTGGTGTGCTTCAATTCATGGGATGGCAAAGAGTCGGACACAACTGAGCGACTGAACTGAACTGCACTGAACTGAGCCAGTAAAATCAGTTGGGCCTGTGCTTTTCTTTGTGGGAAGTTGTCTTTTTTTAAAAAAATTATTATTACTAATTTAATGTCTTTACTTATAGGTTTATTCAGACCTTTTGTTTCTTCTTGAGTAAGTTTTGGTAGTTTGCATCTTTCTAGGAATTTGTCAATTTCATCTAGGTTATCCTCAAACTTAGCTGATCCTTGATGTAATGGAGTTTTGAGCAGGCATTAACAATGATTCTGTAAACAAGTATTTAGTGACAGGCAAAATGTTCACAGGAGATTGTTAAGTGAAAAAAATTAGGTTTCAAAATACGATTACATTCTGGTTCTGTTTTTGCATAAATCATATATTATACATCTATACATGTTTGGGGGGAAAGCAGTCCAAAAGAACAGGTTAATAGGGATTAGCAAGTGGTAATGAGATTATTGGTGCTTTGCTTTGTTTTTCTTCTTACAGGGTGATTTTTTATAATCTTCTTTGAACCTCTCTATATTTTCTAAATTAAATATTTCTCAATTAAGTATGCTACTTATATAATGTGAAATAAACAGTATTTAAAAAAAATTTTTTTTTAATTTGGCTGTAGTTTGTTCAATTGGGTAAGACTCTGTATCTTCAGTATATCTCACGATTTCAACCCATTTTTCAGGCTGTATCACCTTGACAGAACTCTAGTCTATTAGAAAACTAATGTCACCTGGGAAACAAGGAAGTGGGCCATCTCGGTCCTAAGAGGACTAGAAAGGGCAGGTTGGTTTTGACGCGGTGAAATGGAAAGAACTGTGAGATGTGACTATCGGGTGTGCTTGACCTTGGCAGTGTCTGGACAGTTAGCGATCAGGATAATGGGTGGGGAGGCAGCAGTTGGAAGCGTTGGAAGAAGGACTTTACCCTTTGTTTATGGTGAGTCCGGACCATCAATGCACATCCAGCATTTGTGGCATGCCTGCTAAGTCCCTCAGTCCTGTCTGACTCTTTACAACCCCACGGACTGTAGCCCACCAGGCTCCTCTGTCCATGGGATTCTCCAGGCAAGAAGACTGCAGTGGGTTGCCATTTTCTCCTCCAGGGGATCTTTCAGACCCAGGGATCAAACCTGTGTCTCTTGCATTTCCTGCATTGGCAGGCAGATTCTTTACCACTGTACCACCTGGGAAGCCTCTCAACTTCTAGTACCAATTCTAAAAACTTACATACCTATGCTCACTATATTACTAAAAAGAAACATGAAATCCTTGTATTACCAATAGATGCTGGGAACTTCAGACTATATTCTCTAAGAGGCAGAACTCCATTTGCAAGAGGGCTGTCTAGTCCTTCCACCCTGGATGGATCAGCTCCCTCCCTGCCGTCATGGCTAAGAGCACAGGGGCCATGTGATGGGCTTTCTGAGCCACACACAGCACCTGGTGGATCCTCAATACACACAAAGGAAACGCAGGACACAGCAGTCCAAGCACCCAGGGAGGAGGAGGGGCCTGGGCTGTAGAACTTTAGGATGCCCTCGTTAGGAAAAAGGACTTACAAATTAATTACTAAAAGTACTTTAAAAATGCTAGGTATTTTCTTAGAAGTAAACAAAAATCAAGAAACTACTGGGCTCAGGAGTTCTAGGTCCCTTTCTTCTAAGAGTTCTGTAGGTAGTTGACCAGGGTTGTGTGTGTGCTAAGTCGCTACAGTCGTGTCAGACTCTTTGCAACCCCAGGGACTGCAGCCTGACAGACTCCTCTGTCCGTGGGAGTCTGCAGGCAAGAATGCTGGAGTGGGTTGCTGTGCCCTTCTCCAGGGGATCTTCTTGACACAGGGATCGAACCCGAGTCTCTTGTGTCTCCTGTATTGGCAGGCAGGTTCTTTACTATCAGCACCACCAATACTTTTAGATTGTTTTTGATTATCACCTGGCTTCTGGAAGACTCTACCACTTTCAATACCTCCCAGTTCTCATGGGGATTTACCCATATCAGGGGCCTTGAAGTTTAAGTCTCATCAGCTTTATGGTAACTAAGCTTGTGCTGATTTTCTTTCTCATTGCAAGTCTTTTCAGACTTTCTTCTGCTTAACTCTAGGTGATGAAACTCCAGGACGGTGACCCCTCTATGAATTCTTCTTTTTTTTTTTGAATTCTTCTTTTTAATTGGAGTATAATTGCTTTGCAATCTTGTGTTAGTTTGCTGTACAATGGATTGAATCAGCTATATGTATACATATATTCACTCCTTGGACCTCTCTCCCACCCACCCCTTCCCACCCCTCTGGGTCATCACAGAGTATGGGGTTGAACAACCTGTGCTACCTTGTAGACAGCTGGTGGGAATGTAAATTGATACAGCTATGGAGAACAGCATGGAGGTTCCTTTAAAAACTAAAAATAGAGCTACCTTTTGACCCCCTATGAATTCCTGTGGGTGTAACTTGCTTGTGGGGCCTTCATATCCTGGATGGTTCCACACTCTTAAAGCAGAGGCTTCTATTCCCTTCCTGCTTTCCCTGGAAGAAGAAGGGAAACTGAAACCAGCATTTGCTAGAGAGGAGGTCAGTGATTCTGTCTGAAACAAAAGCTCTGGAAAGTAGGTACCTTCTACTAATTCATTATTTTCCCCTCCCTGATATGAACATGGGTGATTCAGAGTTTATGGCAAGTGTCAAATCTCAATTTCACAGTGGTCAAATTGTAAGTCAAGGGGTCACACAGATAGGCCCAGAGTCCTATTTCATATTTAGGTAAAATATGTAGCTGGGCATTCCAAGAGCTCAAGGAAGGTGTAATTGGAAAATATATTTCCTTGAATGGTGAATTTCTAAGTCAGACCGAGTATGATTTGCCATTTTTTTTTTTTTAATCTGAGAAATCCAACATGCATAGCAAACATCTATTACTTAAGCCTCTATCGCTTACGTGGGGAAGGTTCAGCAAACACTGTCTTGTTGCACAGGTGCAAAAAATGGAAGCGTGATGAGGTTAGAGGGATATAAGTCGGGTCCCTGCAGTGAAGCTAGGAGACCTAGGATGCTCTGCCATTCACATCCTCTTCTCCCTTCCTTGGCCCATTGCTCAGGGGAGAAAGTGTGAGGATGCTGCATAACCAACTCCTTTGCCCAGTTAAGTCAGGACACCTGGAGTCTTCCTGCTCTTGCTCTTCATGAACTGGAAAATTCAGTAGCGCTCTTTTGGTTGTAAAAAAATAAAAATCCAGTTGAGTAAGCATAACTGGGAAAGGGGGACTTTATTATAAATACAGAGGAGGGTTTCAAGGAACTGCTGAGTGGGCACACAGCCACTCAAGGGAGAACTGAAACCAGGCACTGGAAAGTCCAGGTTTCTTTCAGCCCACCCCTCATCTCTGTTTTAGTATTTATCACTGGAGAGCAGCTTTCTCTATTTCTTCCATTCACTTTCAGCTGTAGGCTGAGACGAATCTGCTGGTTTCTCTGGGCTGGTCAGGGAGAATCGGATTGCCCCAGAGACAGATGCTCACCCCTGGTTCAGTCTTACCCTGTCACGTGCTACAAACAGGGCTGCCAGCAGCCTGCCCTGGGGGATCAGAGGCAGTTCCAAGACAAAGGGGATGGGGGATTAGGAGCTGGGCCAAACACTCCCAAAATGTTTATTTTAGATGGAAATTTTATGAGAGTGCTGTAGGCCTCATTAAGGGCTGCCTTGGGGACATCAATCTTCACTTTAATCAAAATAGCACAGCAGGATCTTCCCTCAGAAGACTGCCCAGTCCTTACACTGCTTTCTAAATATTCACAATGTGTCAATAGCATTAGTAGTAGCTGTGCCTTTAATTTGCCTGGACACCCTTTAAAAGAAGTGGTCCTGAGCCTTCAAAGTTCAAGGTAAAACCACTTTCAGCTATGATGGGACTGGAGAAGCTGGGCAAGATTTTCTGACAAACTTTATAATGCATTCAGAATTTAATTATTAGTCCTCCTAATAAATACTGCTGAAGCACTGGGAATACAGTAATGGGTAAAATATCATCCCTGCCATCAAGGAACTCACAGTCTATTGGGGTAAAACAGATGCATAAATAGGAAATTAAAATACAGCATGGCAGGTGCTAGGATGGAAGGGTGTACACTCGGAGGGAAGGATTTGATAGGGACAACAGGAACGTCAAGGCACCCCACCAGACTTGGGGTGGGGAGCAGGATTTAGGAGGTAGAGGTTACAAGGCAGTCTCTAGGAAGCAAAAATATTTAAGCTGAGCCTTGAAGGGCACAAGGGATTTTTGAGTCCACGAGGAGAAATGAGAAGAGTAAGTCAGAGAAATAAGACTGATCCCATAGAAAGGTACATGCAGAGAGCTTCTACTCTAAGTAAATCTGTGCAACCTACTTAGGACATTTGCTGATATACACACCATCGAGTTCTCACATATGTGCCCACTGACATTTACTCAGCCAAGTCAGTGCAGGAAACTGGAATCAGGGCCTGATTTCAGGAACCTGGAATGGTGGGATTGTTCTGATTGTACTTTCTAATGTAACTTAAGAGAAAATGTGGTTGTCTCATCTAGCCCAGTTAAAAATGGTATGTGAGGTGGGTTTGATATTTTGCAATGATATTGTTTGTGCCGTGTGATAGTTAATTTCATGTGCTAACTTGGCTAGGCCACAGTACCCAGATAGTTGGGCAAATACCAGGCTGCCTGTGGCCACAAAAGGTTTTTTGTTTGTTTGCTTTTTAAATGAGATGGACATTTAAATCAATAGACTCTGAGTGAAGCAGATGACTGTCCATAAAGTGGGCAGGTCACATCCAACCAGTTGGAACTTTTCAGACAAAAAGACTTCCCAAAAGGAAGAGAGAATTCTGTGTCCAGATAGCTTTCAAACTCAAACTGAAACAAATTTGGGCCTTAGCCTGTTGTCCTACCCTTCAGCTTTGGGACTCACCACTAGCCAGCTTCCACAACTGCATGAACCAATTCCTTAAAATTTCTCTCTAAAAATATATATGTTAGTTAGAGATGTAGATCTTATTGGCTCTGTTTCTATAGAGAAGTCTAATACGGTGTGTCTACTTTCATCCTCTAAAGTTTGTTTTTGTTTATTATTTTAAAAGAGAACTTAATGCTGTCTACTATATTATCTCACTGCTTAGTCGCTCAGTCGTATCTGACTCTTTGCAACAACATGAACTGTAGCCTGCCAGGCTCCTCTGTCCATGGGATTCTCCAGGCAAGAATACTGGAATGGGTTGCTGTACCCTCCTCCAGGGGATCTTCCCAACCCACGGATTGAACCCAGGGATCGAACCCAAGTCTCCCCCATTGAAGGCAGATTCTTTACTGTTTGAGTCCCCAGGGAAGCCCACTATACTACCTTCAGTTCAGTTCAGTCACTCAGTCATGTCCGGCTCTTTGCGACCCCATGAATCGCAGCATGGCAGGCCTCCCTGTCCATCACCAACTCCCAGAGCCTACTCAAACTCATGCCCATCAAGTCGGTGATGCCATCCAACCATCTCATCCTCTGTCATCCCCTTCTCCTCCCACCTTCAACCTTTCCCAGCATCAGGGTCTTTTCCAATGAATCAGTTCTTCGTATTAGGTGGCCAAAGTATTGGACTTTCAGCTTCAACATCAATCCTTCCAATGAAAATCAAGACTGATTTTCTTTAGGATGGACTGGTTGGATCTCCTTGCAGCCCAAGGGACTCTCAAGAGTCTTCTGCCACACCACAATTCAAAAGCATCAATTCTTCTGCTCTCAGCTTTCTTCACAGTCCAACTCTCACATCCATACATAACCACTGGAAAAGCAATAGCCTTGACTAGATGGAGCTTTGTTGACAAAGTAATGTCTCTGCTTTTTAATATGCTGTCTAGGTTGGGAAAAACTTTCCTTCCAAGGAGCAAGCGTCTTTTAATTTCATGGCTGCAATCACCATCCGCAGTGATTTTGCAGCCCAGAAAAATAAAGTCAGCCACTATTTCCACTGTTTCCCCATCTATTTGCCATGAACTGATGGGGCTGGATGCCATGATCTTAGTTTTCTGAATGTTGAGCTTTAGGCCAACTTTTTCACTCTCCTCTTTCACTTTCATCAAGTGGCTCTTTAGTTCTTCACTTTCTGCCGTAAGTGTGATGTCATCTGCATATCTGAGGTTATTGATATTTCTCCCGGCAATCTGGATCCCAGCTTGTGCTTCATTCAGTCCAGCGTTTCTCATGATGTACTCTGCATATAATTTAAATAAGCAGGGTGACATTACACAGCCTTGACATACTGCTTTTCCTATTTGGAACCAGTCTGTTGTTCCATGTCCAATTCTAACTGTTGCTTCCTGACCTTCATACAGGTTTCTCAAGAGGCAGGTCAGGTGGTCTGGTATCTCCATCTCTTTCAGAATTTTCCACAGTTTATTGTGATCCACACAGTCAAAGGCTTTGGCGTAGTCAATAAAGCAGAAATAGATGTTTTTCTGGAACTCCCTTGCTTTTTCAATGATCCAGTGGATATTGGTAATTTTATCTCTGGTTCCTCTGCCTTTTCTAAATCCAGCTTGAACATCTGGAAGTTCATAGTTCACATATTGCTGAACCCTGACTTGGAGAATTTTAAGCATTATTTTACTAGTGTGTGAGATGAGTGCAATTGTGCGGTAGTTTGAGCATTCTTTGGCATTGCCTTTCTTTGGGATTGGAACGAAAACTGATCTTTTCCAGTCCTGTGGCCACTGCTGAGTTTTCCAAATTTGGTGACATATTGAGTGCAGCACTTTCACAGCATCATCTTTTAGTATTTGAAATAGCTCAACTGGAATTCCATCGCCTCCACTAGCTTTGTTCGTAGTGATGCTTCCTAAGGCCCACCTGACTTCACATTCCAGGATGTCCAGTTCTAGGTGAGTGTGAGTGATCACACCTTTGTGATTATCTGGGTTGTGAAGATATTTTTTGTACAGTTCTTCTGTGTCTTCTTGCCACCTCTTCTTAATATCTTCTGCTTCTCTTAGGTCCATACCATTTCTGTCCTTTATTGAGCCCATCTTTGCATGAAATGTCCCCTTGGTATCTCTAATTTTCTTGAAGAGATCTCTAGTCTTTCCCATTCTATTGACTACCTTATGTACAATTGAAGAGAAAGGGTGGAAAGTGGAACCTGATATCAGTCTCTGATCATTGTGACTTTAAGTGCTGCGATATGGGGGGCCGTTCAGAGGAGGTTTTGGACTGAGCTTCTCCCACTCTGAGGGCATGTCTTCTTGCTCCCCCCACCCCCTTTTTTTGGTCTTTTTGCTTCCTTAATGGTCCTTTCATAACTTAATCACCCAAGTTGTCTGTAAAATGGACTCTTTTTCCATTTCTTGCTCCTTCTTCCTTCTCCCTTCCAACTTCCTCCTGGCCCCTCCTACTGACAGATAACTCATGTTAATGATCTGTTTATTTGTAATTATATACACACATGCTATTTTTGTCTGTTGTTTTTATTATATAATCCCTACATCTTGCTTCCCACTTAGCAGTACCTTATGGAAATCTCTCCAACGAAGTAGGCAGAGAAGCAGCCCATTTTTTATCTGCTGCTCGTATTCCATAGCATGTGTGTGACAACACTTACTGACCCAGTCCCTAATGATAGCCTTTCACTCTATTTTGAGAATTTTTTTTCTCTACAGGGTTGCAAAGAACATCCTTGTACATATGTCCCTGCAAGAGTTACTACCACTTAATTATTTACAATATATGGCCCAATTAACCTACTTTGGTAGAAAAAAAAAAATATGTTGTGATTTTTTTAATAAAATTTTATTTAATTAATCACCCCCAAATGAATTGAATATTCATGATCTTATATTTAATTTCTCATGTTTTATTATTTTTCAACATGTTCCTTTTATACTTAAGGAAAGATACAGGGCCCCCAGCACAGTGTTATCCTTAAAAAGTCAGTCTTCAAGAAGTTTATTTATAATAGTATAGATTGAAATGGCAACCCACTCCAGTACTCTTTCCTGGAAAATCCCATGGATGGAGGAGCCTGGTAGGCTGCAGTCCATGGGGTCGCTAAGAGTCGGACAGGACTGAACGACTTCACTTTCACTTTTCACTTTCCTGCATTGGAGAAGGAAATGGCAACCCACTCCAGTGTTCTTGCCTGGAGATCCAGGGACAGGGGAGCCTGGTGGGCCGCCATCTATGGGGTCGCACAGAGTCGGACACGACTGAAGTGACTTAGCAGCAGATTAAAAAATAAAACCTTCCCATCTTGCCACCCAAATTTTGAACATAGTTTTAAGATGTGCAGATTTAAGGGTATGACCATGAAGTAAGAGTTATTCTTAATTACATAGATGGCATTTGAGATGATATTGTCCCAGATCACCTTTTAGAAAATTTTATAGATAGGTTTAAAGAGAAACTTTTCAGTTTGTCTGTTTGCAGTAGACACAAAGATTAAGGCTAATCTTTCAGGAAAAAAACAATTAACCACAGAATTCCAGCTTGAGTCCAGGGCTCCATCAACCACTCAGGGCCTTCAAACATTACCGTAGGGCAATGGAATCAGCAAGGTCACTTTGGGGAAGCAATTTATGGAAAGGATCATGTTCTGTTACCTAGAAATTCCAGTTCTAAAATAATCCAAAATATATGCATAAAATACACTTAAAGGTGCAGAAGTCTTTTATTTACATAAATATGAAATTGAAGGAAATCTACATATTCAAAAATAGGACAAACGTTAAATAATCATAGAAAGATTTGATGAACTATTATGTACATATTATAAAGGAAGTTTAGGAAGAGTAGGAAGACTATGCAGCAATATTGATCTGAGAGGGTAACACAGGCTACAGAGTTATGTATGCAAACTAGTTACAACTGTATTAAAGTATACACAGGGATAAAAGAATCTAGTCAGAGATATACTTAAATCCTAATTGTTGTTTGTTGTTAAATCCTGACTAAGTCCTATGTGAAGCTTTGGGGAGAGGAGGATTTTGAGTGACTAAAAATTTTATTTCCTCAAATTTCTATAATTGTGTTATATTACTTCTATACTTTTTTTAAAAAGGAGAGAACCAATTAAAAAATTTGATTTCGTATGAGATTAAAAATTCACTTTTGTGAACCTGTGATAATTATCTGAATTGAAGTGACATAAATGAGGTGACAATACAGGTTTTGTAGCAACAGCATTTTTTGCAAAGAATATTTGAGAACAGATAATACCAGGTAGATTTTATTTTGTTTAGAATTTTCAGTTAGCTAATTCAGAATTGATATAAACAGACAACATCACAATCTACAAATAAATGAAAAGGGCAAGTGGACAGAGCTAATTGTGATGATGAAATCTGATGAAATCCAGAAAAGTATGGGAGTAACAGCAAACACCTGTGTACCCTGAACCCAGTTCTGTCAAAACCTAATATTTTCCTTTTTGGAATCTAATTAAAAATTAATTAAAGATTGAGTTGAAGACTCTGACAATCTGTTCTTATCCTTTTTCTGCTCTTCCTTGCTCAGAGATAATCAATAGTTTTGATTCATCATTTCTATGCATATTTTTATACTATTACTACGTTTATATGTATTCACAAATTAGTGATAATTTTCATCATACTTTATTGTGCCAGGATTATCATCCTGAGTTCCTCATCATGCAACTTATTTTTGCATTCAGCATCATGTATTAAGATTTATCCACCTGGATGCATGTAACTTTAGTTTCTTTACTTACTTTTGTAGAATAGTCCACTGAAGGAGCATGCCACAGTTTACTTACCCTTTCTTCTATTTACGGACATTTAGGTTGCTTCCACTTTATGCTTTCATTATAGTGCTGAAGTCATCATTCTTGTCTGTTTACTTACATGTGTAATAGTTTCTCTGCAGTGCCTACCTAGAACTGGAATTGCTGGGTTGGAGAGTAGCTCATCTTTACAAGATAAGGTCAAATTATTTTCCAGAGTGGTTGTACAATGTTGTACTTTCTATACAGTGTTCAGAGTTCTTATAGCTACAAACAGACCCAGTGCTTGGTGTTATAAAAATTTTTAATTTTGACAATCTGATGTTGCAAAATATTATTTATAATTTTAACTTTCTGATTGTCCAGTGTGCACAAATATGTTTTCATTGAATTATGGTTGAGTCAAGTTTGCTCTTCTATGAATTGTCTGTTTAGGTCCCTTCTTCACTTTTTTATTGTATTGTTTGTCATTCTGTTATCAAACTGTAGACATGCTATCTGAATGAATACTGATCCTTTGTCAATTATTTGCATCATAAAAAATTTCCTCTCAGTTTGCATCTTATATATCTTTAACCTTGTTCATGAAAACTTTTGTTGGATATATCAAGTTAATTTAAAAAACAAAATAGCAATCTTTTACATTGTGGTTGGTACTTTTTGCTTCTTATTTAAGGAATCTTATTTTTCTTTCTCCATAACCCTAAAGATAGTTTATATTTTCTTTTGAAACCTTAAAGTTTTAATTTTAAGTTTAACATTGACTCTTTGTGCCCTAGGGATTGAATTGTAACTTTTCCTTTTGATTATGTCACAGCATAAACCATTAAACAACTCACCTTTGCTGCATTGATTATAATGCTGCCTCTATCATATATTAACGTCATGTTTTCATACCGATGGTAGCCTGTTCCTGCATTCTCTGACCTGCTGCATTGATTCGTTTATTCCAAAGCCAATTTCACATCGTCTTAGTTACTGTGCCTGCAGTTAAACGTAAATTTTCTAGCAGGTAAGTCCTCCTACCTTCTTTTTCCAAATTATGTCAACTGTTAAGTTCTCTTTGCTCTTCCAAACAAATTTCAGGATCATCTTTATCTATTTGGGTTTTGACTGAGTTCACTATCAGAGTATTTTGGAGAGAATAGCCACCTTCACCATGCCAAGTAGTCATAAGTCTTGAACATATTATGCCTCTCCATGTACTGTGGTCTTTCTTTATATCTTTTAAAATGCTTTGCAATAGTTTTCATAAAAACCACGCAATGTGCTAGATTTACTTCTAGATTCTTTATGTTTTTGTAGCTATTATAAATGATAACTTTTTTCTGTTACATATTCTAATTGACCATTACTGGTATTCAGGAGAATTATCATTAGTGTTTGTTATTCTTGTATTTAGAATCTTGTTGACCTCTCTTATTACTACTAAACATTTGTGATTCTCTTAGATGTTCTAAGGAAATAATAAATCAGTTGTAGTTTGTCATATTCAATCTTTCAAATTCATATACCTCTGATACCTTTTCTCCCTTGTACATTGACTTTGACCTGTTGGATAGAAACATCCTAGCTTGACAATTTTTATGCTTCTGTGGTTCACCACTGTATATACTATTTACTTCAGGTTGAAAAGAATAACTGTTACTTGTTGGGTACAGAGCTGTATATATTTATAAGATCAGAGCCTTGTGAATTGTAGGTTAAAGTCCATTCTTAGGTTGTGAAGTCAGTTTGTTGTTCAGTCAACTCAGAGTGCCTGACTCTTTGTGACCCCATGGACTGCAGCACACCAGGCTTCCCCGTCCTTCACCATCACCCAGAGCTTGCTCAAACTCATGTCCACTGAGTCAGTGATGTCATCCAACCATCTTGTCCTCTATTGTCCCCTTCTCCTCCCACCTTCAATCTTTCCCAGTATCAGGGTCTTTTCTAATGAGTCAGTTCTTTGCATCAGGTGGCTGAAGTATTGGAGCTTCAGCTTCAGCGTTGGTCCTTCCAATATATATTCAGGGTTGACTTCCTTTATTGACTGGTTTGATCTCCTTCCAGTCCAAGGTACTCTCAAGAGTCTTTTCCAGCACCACAGTTCAAAAGCACCAGTTCTTTGGTGCTCAGCTTTCTTTATGGTCCAACTCTCACATCCATACATGACTACTGGAAAACCATAGCTTTGACTAGACTGACCTTTGGTGGCAAAATAATGTCTCTGCTTTTTAACATGCTGTCTAGCTTGGTCATAGCTTTTCTTCCAAGGAGCAAGTTTCTTTTAATTTCATAGCTGCAGTTACCATCTGCAGTGATTTCAGAGCCCAAGAAAATGAAATCTCTCACTGTTTCCATTGTTTCCCCATCTATTTGCCATGAAGTGATGGAACCAGACACCATGATCTTAGTTTTCTGAATGTTGAGCTTTAAGTCAGCTTTTTCATTCTCCTCTTTCACTTTCATCAAGAGGCTCTTTAGTTCCTGTTCACTTTCTGCCTTAAGGGTGATGTCATCTGCATATCTGAGGTTATTGGTATTTCTCCCAGCAATCTTGATTCCAGGTTGTGCTTCATCCAGCCCAGCATTTCTCATGATGTACTCTTCAGAGAAGTTAAATAAGCAGGGTGGCAATATGCAACCTTGACATACTCCTTTCCTAATTTTGAACCAGTCTGTTGTTCCATGGCCAGTTCTAACTGTTGCTTCTTGACCCGCATACAGATCTCTCAGGAGACAGGTCAGGTGGTCTGGTATTCCCATCTCTTGAAGAATTTTCCACAGTTTGTTGTGATTCACACAGTCAAAGGCTTTGGTGTAGTCAATGAAGCAAAAGTAGATTTTTTTTGGAATTATCTTGCTTTTTCCATGATCCAACTAATGTTGGCAATTTGATCTCTGGTTCCTCTGCCTTTTCTAAATCCAGCTTGGACATCTGGAAGTTCATGGTTCACAAACTGTTGAAGCCTAGCTTGGAGGATTTTGAGCATTACTTTGCTAGTGTGTGAGATGAGTTCAATTATGTGGTAGTTTGAAAATTCTTTGGCATTGCCTTTCTTTGGTATTGGAATGAAAACTAACCTTTTCCAGTCCTATGGCCACTGCTGAGTTTTCCAAATTTGCTAGCATATTGAGTGCAGCACTTTCACAGCATCATCTTTTAGGATTTGAAATAGCTCAACTGGAATTCCATCACCTCCACTAGCTTTGCTCATAATGATGCTTCCTAAGGCCCACTTGACTTTGCACTCCAGCATATATGGCTCTAGGTGAGTGATCACACCATTATGGTTATCTGAGTCATAAAGATTTTTTTTGTATACCTCTTCTAAGTATTCTTGCCACCTCTTCTTAATATCTTCTGCTTTGTTAGGTCCATACATTTTCTGTCCCTTACTGTGCCCATCTTTGCATGAAAAGTTCCCTTGGTATCTCTAATTTTCTTGAAGAGATCTCTAGTCTTTCCCATTCTATTGTTTTCCTTTGTTTCTTTGTATTGTTCACTTAGGCTTTCTTATCTCTCCTTGCTATTCTTTGGAATTCTGCATTCAGATGGGTATATCTTTCCTTATCTCTTTGCCCCCCTCTTCTCTTCTTTTCTCAGCTATTTCTAAGGACTCCTCAGACAACCACTTTGCCTTTTTGCATTTCTTTTTCTTGGGGATGGTTTTGATTACAGCCTCCTGTACAGTATTACAAACCTCTGTCTATAGTTCTTCAGGCACTCTATTATATCTAATCCCTTGAATCTATTTGTCACTTCCACTGTATCATTGTAAGGGATTTGATGTAGGTCATACCTGAATGGCCTAGTGGTTTTCCCTACTTCCTTCAATTTAAGTCTGAAGTTTGCAATAAGGAGTTCATGATCTGTCAATTTAGTTGACTGCAACTCACATTTTTAAAAAAGAAATAGAATAGAATGAAACAAATTGTATCAGAATACATCATTTGTACTAAAGGCAAATTGCTTATAAAATTCTCTCTGCCTCTCTTTGTGTATATATGTGCATTTATTTGTCTACTTACTTTTTATATAAAATAGATTTCTTAAAGGGACTACATTTTAAAAATTTGGAGATTCTATATTACAATCATAGTTTAAAATTTTATTATTCAAGGGACTTCTCTGATGGTTCAGTGGTTAAGACTCTATGCTTCTGCTGCAGGGGTCATGGGTTTGATCCCTGGTTGGGAACTAAGATTCCACATGCCACACAGCACAGCCAAAACAGACAAAATTTTGTTCTTCAAATGTACTCTAACTTTACTGATGTTTTGCCTACTTGATTTATCTGATTCTAACTGTGTGAATAAGTGTTTGAAATTTTTGAAGTCTAATTTTGAGTTTGTCCTTTTCCTTATAATTCTATTTTGTTTTACATATTTTGAAGTTATGTTTTTAGATGCATATAAATTCATGATTTTTATATCTTCCTGGTAGATTGTTTCTGTTATAGTTATGTAATTCCCTTCTTAATTCCTACTAACTTCTTGCATTAACAACACCTTACTAGTTTTATGTGGATACAACTTTTATCAACTCTTTACTTTCAGTTCATTCAGTCCAGTATGTTAATCTCTCTTTTGTAATAAATTCATTTACTACAACTGCATTTATTGTGATTACTGACATACTTTAACTTATCTTCTGATTTCTTTTTGTTAGCATTTTCCCTGTGTTCTTTCTCACTCTCCATCCCAGTCCTTTTGGCCTTTTATTAGATTGGCATATTATTTTTCAAATAGTTATTTTACTTTATCCTCTGTTGCCTATAAATCTATTCTTTTAGAGGTTTTCCTAAAATTTTAACATATTCTGTAGGAATTTAAAATATTCTAACAAGCATACTGTTTTTTTAAATATTTCTATGCTTCTAAACAGAGCATATGCACAATTAATATTTAATTAATCATAAAATATGTTTAATTAATTTTTTCTCACTATTATTTCACTGTTTCTTCTATTCTTTGGTAATTTCACATTCTTTTGTATTGAAATATATGTTTCACTAAGTGTGTAAACGTGGGATATATGTGGGAGGACTCATTCAGTCTTTGTGCCTTTGAAAATATCTCTTTTTTGCCCTCACTCTTAAATAATGACTTAACTGAATTTCAATTCTAGACTGACAGCTATTTGACTTTTGCATGTTAAGGATGTTACTACATTGTCTTTTGGCCACAATTGTTGCTGAAAATAAGTCATTGTCAGCCTTACCTTCTGGGTACCTTGCTTTTTCTCTTTGGTAGCTTTTAGGAGTTTCTTCTTATCACGAATGATCTCCACTTTCACACAACATGCTAGATTCTGTCCACAGAGTGTCCTTTCACCAGAGGACACATATCTTTTGCAATCATGAAAATTATCAATTCTAACCTCTAAATGTTACTTTTCCATCATTCCTTTCATTCTTTTCTTTTGGAATATTTCTCAGGTATGGGTTGGAGCCTCTCGGGTATCTTCCATGTCTGTTAACAGGCTACTATATTAAAAATAATCTCATTGTCACTCAAGACTAAATTCTGTGTATCCACCTCACAACTCATTCTTAGTTTACTGCTCTTTGGATCTAATCTGTAGTTTATTTAGTCTTTCAAGTTCTTATTTTGGTAACCAATTTATTTTTTTTTTAGTTCCAATGTGTATACCTGGTTTTGTTTCATACATATCTCTTTTCTTATTCAGAATTTCTTATTGTTAATGGACATGATGCCTTTGCTTATGTCTTTGAACATTCTAGGCATACTTATTTTATTTTATTTTATTTTTTTTTTTTTTTTATTTTTTATTTTATTTTATTTTTTTAATATTATTTTATTAGTTGGAGGCCAATCACTTTACAACATTTCAGTGGGTTTTGTCATACATTGACATGAATCAGCCATATAGTTACATGTATTCCCCATCCCGATCCCCCCTCCCACCTCCCTCCCCACCCGACTCCTCAGGGTCCTCCCAGTGCACCAGGCCCGAGCACCTGACTCATGTATCCCACCTGGGCTGGTGGTCCGTTTCACCATAGATAATATACATGCTGTTCTTTCAAAACATCCCACCCTCACGTTCTCCCCCAGAGTTCAAAAGTCTTGAACATTCTAGGCATACTTATTTTAAAGTCTTTGTAAGACAATTTCATTAAATTCATTTTATCTCTAGGCATTTCATGCTTCACTGAACGATCCTGATGTCTCTGTAGGCTCTCTTCTTTAGTGTTCTCCTTTCATTTGTTCTGGCAGCCACATTCTGAATGTGAGTGTGACTGTGTGTGTGTTTCCCTCATCTTGTTTGTCTAGCAGTTTGGGGCACTTGCAGTTGCTTCCATCTAACCCTCCTCCATGTCCCCAGTACAGCATGAGGCAGCAGGTGGCTGGCTCATTTCCTGCCCAGGAAGTTATATCTACAGCCTACTTTCCTCAGCCAAGAATTCCCTGTGAAACTGTAGTCTCAAGAAGTGAGCTGATAATTGCTTTGTCTCAGTAGACTTCTGTGGAGGGAAGAGCCCCATCTCAGCCTCTGACTTCGAGCGGCGAGCCTGGTTTTGATTCACTATTGTGCATGCAGCACTTTTAGTTCCCATTACATGGTAGCAGCCAAAATTTGGACTGTCACCATGTGCCTGCAGATTTGGAACAAAACAGACCTGTGACTTCAAACCCACTCAACACTTGGTAATTCATTGCCAGTTTTGGTCAATGGAGATGTTTATCTTCCCCCACCTCTCTTGCTTTGTATTTGGAGGAAAGGGGGTGGATCAAAGCATTCATTTTGGATGCTTCATCTTGGCTGGAAGGCCAGCCTACACTGCAAACTTCTTTGTTTTGTTTGAAAATCCATTTAATTTTAGTTTCTGAAGGCTACATTATAGCTGTATAATGACATGCTTGAAGTAACATTTTATTAAATAATTTTACTTATATTTATTATAAAATTTTTCACAAATTTATGAGCACTTTCATTGCTTTAGTGAGAATAAAGCAACTTAAAATCTGTTGTTTTGATGGGGATTTCTCTGCTCTTCAAATTAGCATGGCACCTCCCCCAGCTAAACCATCTAGAAAATCTATGACTCCTGCAGAACTACATGGAGAAAATGCATGATCTACTTGTTGATGGAAGTCAGCCTAATGTAGTGGCTAAGAACTTAGAGAATCTCTGGGAATCCCTTAGTCCTGGCCAGTGATTACTAGGTGTATGATTTGGGCAGATTACAGAACATTTTAAGTGTTTTTCCTCATCTTCAACGTGTTGGTAATAATAGAAACTCATAGAACTGTTTCCTGAGGATCAAATGACATAACACACGTGATGTGTTTCCACACAGCACTTGGCACATAGTCAGTGCCCCATAGATGCTAACCATTGCTACCATTATGATAAAATCACATGTGTCAGTTAGTTTTGTGAAATAAAACAACCAAATCGTGAGTCTAGGGCATAACTGGAAAGTTCACCTGAAAAAAAATAACAGCAAAATAAGCTCTCTCTTTTACAGTGGATTCTGGATTCCAAACAGTGAGTGAAAAACCACACCAATCTCCCCTTGAAAAATAAAATTACATCAAATGATAGTAATGAATTTTAAGAAGAAAATTTGACTAAATTGAGTTTTCCAGACTAGTAATTTTAATCAAATATTTATGTCCTAGCCTCTAATGACCAAACTATCACTTTCAAATTTTCCATGGTTCTGAATCAAACCCTTGCCACGGGAGAATTTTAAAAGTTAAGCATTTTAACAATTTTCTACTCTTCTGTTTTTATCAGTAGTTTCTATTAATGAAGAGATCTTCTTTATTTCATCCCTCCTGAGTTAAAAAAAAAAAGATCCCAACAAACAGAAGGATGATCTCAGTCTGAGAAGAGCAGTTCAACTATGCGATGATGCAATGCCTATAAATATTGTCCTATTAGACAAGGGCTCGGTGGCTTAAGTGGCCTAGTTAAACAATTAAAGCTAACCTGCTTGGTCTCTCGGGCTCACAATACTAAGAACCTAGGGACTCAGTACAATCCCAGGAGACTCAGCTTTAAAGGCACCTTATTTAACTTGCTTTTAAAAATAGCACACCATATTTTCATGTGTTTTACTTGGCAGACGCACTGACTGGGGGTGGGGTTGGTCTGTCTGCCTGGTTTAGCATCAGTACAACACCTTTTGTTAATGGATGTAAGCGGGAAGTATGCTAAAACGAGGCATTGGTGCATGTGTGAAAGCTTGTCACTTGTTAGCAGAGGCGTGAGACAACTGTAGGGGAAAGGAGAGGTCAAGAGCAAGGTTTCTGATGAGGAGAAAAAGAGTTGTGTCTCTAGGGCTGAATTCGTACAATACTTGGAATGAGTGTCAATGTTTGAACACAAAACACCTCTTTCTCTGGGACCTGGATAGGAGCCTTGACATACTGGGATTTTAAGGGCATGTTCAGAGCCTTATATAGGTTCAGCTTTAAAACTGGCAGCATGCTTACCAGTTCACCGTTTCTTGTGTCTCCAATGTGAACTCCATTGAAGAGTAGGCATACTCTCCTCTCCTTGTGCTTAAAGTTGGAAGGGATGTACCAACCACCATGGTACATGGGAGACTGGAGTTATTGACCTTCTGGTCTTGTTATTAACAAGGAAGAATATCAGGGAAAATGTAGAGATGTTGAATTTTTTTTTTTTTTTTGTATACTTGTTGGCCATTTAGATGTCTGCTTTGGAGAAATGCTTGTCAAGTCCTGAGTCCATTTAAAAAATTGGGCTACTAGTGTTTTTTGCTATTGAGTTGTAGGAGTTACATATTTTGGAGATTAAACCCTAATCAAATGTATGGTTTTCAAATATTTTCTCTCATTCCACAAGTAGCGTTTTCACTCTGATGATTACTTCCTTTATGGAAAAAATGCTTAACACCGCTAATCATCAGTGAAATGCAAATCTAAAGCTCAATGAAATAGCACCTCACATGTCAGGGTAGCTATTATCATGAACCAAAATACAAGTGTCGGTGAGAGTGTGGATAAATTGGAATACTTATGCACTGCTGATGGGAAGGCAAAATGGTACAGTGTTATGGATAACAGTATGGAGGCTCCTCAAAAGATTAAAAATAAAACCATGAAATGATCTACTAATCCCACTTCTGGGTATTTATCCAAAAGAAGTCAAATCAGCATCTTGAAGAGATATTAGCACTCCTGTGTTCACTGTAACTGTACAATAGCTAAAGACATTTAGGAAACAGCCTGAATGTCCATTGACAGATGAATGGATGAGAAAAATGTGGTGTATGTGTATACAACGGAGCACCATCAGCCTTAACAAAGATGGACTTCTGCAATATACAACAACGTGGATGAACCTTGAAGACATTATTCCAAATGAAATAAACTAGTCACAATAGGACAAATGCTGCATGCTTCCACTTGTATGAGGTATCTAAAATAGTCATATTTATAGAGTCAAGGAGAGGAATGGTGGTTGCCAGGGATTGGGGGAGGGAAGGAGGAAGAGTTATTAATCAAGGGACACAAAGTTTCACTTAAGCAAGATGAATAAGTTCTAGAGATTTCTACACAGCACTGGATCTAAAGTCAACAATACTGGATTGTAACCGGAAAACTTGTTAAGAGGATTAACAATTCAATTTGTTAAGGTCTCATGTTAAATATTCTTACCAAAATAAAATAAGAGAAAATAAAGAAAGGATCCAAAGAGAAAACCTTGGTGAACTAGAGAACTACCTAAGTTTGTAAATGTGAAAAACAAATCTTTTTATGTTCTGGCATTCCTAACCTGATGTCTCTGCTCAGACTCCTCATCTTTGAATTTCTTACCACCACCTTTAAATGTTGGTCTCCCAGTGTCTCGGATAGAAGTAATCCTTCTCAACATGATATCCTCTCCTCTTTATTGGTACTGATTTCTGTCTCCTTCATGTTAAGTTATTTGTACCATCACATATATGTATCAGGAGAGTGAAAGAGCTGGCTTAAAACTCCGCATTCAAAAAAACCAAGATCATGGCAACTTGTCCCATCGCTGTTTGCAAATAGAAGGGGAAAGTGCCGAAGAATTGATGCTTTTGAACTATGGTGTTGGAGAAGACTCTTGAGAGTCCCTTGGACTGCAAGGAGATCCAACCAGTCCATCCTAAAGCAGATCAGTCCTGGGTGTTCATTGGAAGGACTGATGTTGAAGCTGAAACTCCAATACTTTGGCCACCTGATGTGAAGAGCTGACTCATTGGGAAAGACCCTGATGCTGGGAAAGATTGAGGGCAGGAGGAGAAAGGGACGAGAGAGGATGAGATGGTTGGATGGCATCACTGACTCAATGGACGTGGGTTGGGTGGACTCCGGGAGTTGGTGATGGACAGGGAGGCCTGGGGTGCTGCTGTTCATGGGATTGCAAAGAGTCGGACACGACTGAGCGGCTGAACTGAACTGAACTGAAAGTGGAAACAGTGACAGATTTTATTTTCTTGGGCTCCAAAATCACTGGAAAAATGCTTGCTTCTTGCAAGGAAAGCTATGACAAACCTAGACAGTGTATTAAAAAGAAAAGACATCATTTTGCTGACAAAAGTCCATATAGTCAAAACTATGGTTTTTCCAGTAGTCAGGTATGGATGTGAGAGGTGGACCATAAAGAAGGCTGAGTGCTGAAGAACTGATGTTTTCAAGTTATGGTGCTGGAGAAAGCTCTAGAGAGTCCCTTAGACAGCAAGGAGATCAAACCAGTCAATCCTAAAGGAAATCAACAATTAATATTCATTGGAAGGACTGATACTGAAGCTCCCATACTTTGGCCACCTGATGCCAAGAACTGACTCATTGGAAAATACCCTGATGCTGGGAAAGACTGAAGGCGGGAGGAGAAGGGGGCAGTAGAGGATGAGATGGTTGGATGGCATCACTGACTCAATGGACATGAGTTTGAGCAAGCTCTGGGAGATGGTAAAGGACAGGGAAGCCTGGTGTGCTGCAGTCCATGGGATCACAAGGAGTCGGACACGACTTACCAACTGAACAACGACAACACTAACAATATATGTGTCAAGGTGTGTGATTTCTAGTGGTCAGGAAACTCAACTTCCTGTTCTGTAGTCCAGATCCTGGCAGCTTGCTTCCTGAAGAGGATGATGCTAGTGAGGAGGAAGATGAAGATCATGATGATGATGGCGTCGCATCAGAGTAGATGTGCAGCTTTGCAAGTAGACCATCCTTGGTTTGAACTCAACCCTGCCATATGCTAATTGTGTAGCACTTGGTAAATTCCTCAACTTAGCTGAACAATTATTTTGAGAATTAAATAAGTTAACCTACAGTTATATGTGCTCTATTCTAGGGCACACAACAGATGCTCCAGAAATAGTCAATTCTGTTTTCTTCTCTATACCCAGTACACAATGATTCCTAGTTTATAAAGAAGGTCTATCTTTAATGTACTGTTGGGATCCTTTCAGTTGCAAGTGACAGAAACTCAGCCTAAGTAAATGAGAAAACAGAACATTTTGCTAGCTTGATCCAGGGCTCAAATGATGTGCTCGGAGCCCAGTTTGTCTCTCTTCACTTGCTAGCTGTGCTTCCTCTGTGATTGTTCACTTCTCAGGCAGGCTCTGCGCCTCATGGCAGACGGCCACCAAAGCTTTGGTTTATGTCCCTAGCAACCTCAGAAGCAGAAAAGCATCCTTTTCCCTAGCTGCCCCAGGCAAATTCCCAGAATTTCATCCTAGTGGTTTTCATTGGCCTGGCTTAGATCCTATGCCCATCCCTGAACCAACAACGGGGCCTGAGGTAGGTGATGTTCTGAGTGGCCAAGCTAGGATCTCTATTTCTTCTGAGCTGAGGGTGAGAACAGCCCCACCCAATCACATGTACCAAGAGAAGGGATGAGATGGCTCCTCAAGGAAAATCAGGGGACTGTGACCCTAGAAAGGGGGCCGGTGACAGGCAGGCAAAACAACAGATATTGACTATTTCTACATGACTTCGGTGAGTCTGGACACTTCAAGGGAAAATGCCTCTTCTGCTTGACGGGATTCCTAAAAACTCTGAGAAGTCATATAGATGCCTCCATACCTCAATGGTTTGGGGCTTCCCTGTGCTACGCACGTGTGTGTGTGTGTGTGTGTGTTCATAGTGAACTAAGCGACATCTTAGGAATGTAGTGATTTTCTGTGTCCTGGAAGCAAGGAGATGGCTCACTCTGAGGGGTTGAGCAAAAAGGATCATTTAGATGTGGGTAGGGTTAGCCAGGGTAGGGTAGTGCAGTTCCCAGGGCTAGCCTGGAGCAGCAAGAAGAAGGAATGGGCTTACAAAGTCCAGTGAGAGCTGGGCTGTGATCTTATGGGGAGCACAGCCACTGCCTGAGCTCCAGCAAGCAAGGAAGGAAAACGAGGAGTAATTACTCCAGCCTCTCTCTGTTCCCAGTCTCCCTTTTCATGCTGCTGCCTCTCATTGGCCAAACCCAAACAGAAGCCAGCGTGGAGGAAAACCCAGGTGAGCAGGGCAAAGAGTGGAGAACTACTTGCTGGCTGGAAGGTTTATTATTTGGACGGAAAGTGTAGTCTGTCAGACATTTAGTGGATGAAAAGTGCAGCTGGGGGGAGGGGGTGTGTAGTCAGCGTCTGGCTAAATTCTGATTTATTCTCTTTGCTTTTGGAAATGTAATAATCTCTCCATCAAAGCTCCATCTATCTGCCAAAATAATGCATGTCCTTTTGTACAAATGAAAGAATTACTGCTATTATGCAAACACTGAAAGGGTACCACATTTGCATGCAAAGGGGAAAAAAAGAAAAATCCTATTTGCAATAAAATTAATTATACCAATGTGGCAAAGAGACACATGAGTATCCATTTAACATTTGGACAGGAGCAGAACTAACTTTCCTTGCCAACCCTGATGAAATAATGGAAGCCAAAAAAAAAAAAAAAAAAACCCTCTGAAAATAGAGGCCCAGGGAGGATATACAGGGATTGGGAATTTCTGGCCACTTTAAGACTTCCCCCCTCAACAGAAAAAAAAGATTGAAATAAAGGCTTTTTACAAATACTAACCATGAATATTAATGTTCTATAGTGATGCCTGAACCGGGCTCCTCATTAAAATGGCCTTTGGGTAGAGGAGTGTTAGCATGCAGGGTTTGTGACTGGTGTAAGATGCTTGGGAGAATATTCCTTGTATCTGAAACCAGAAGGAAGGTAGATGCGTTAGGGTTAGGATTTGTCAGATGTTTCTTACCTGATTGAGTTTGATCATCAGGAAATAGGAACTATGAAAAGAAGACAAAGGAATCACTTATTCTGGAGAATGAAATTTGAGGGGCATTCAACTCATCAAATGTCCCCCTGTGTTCCAGGATTCTCATGTTATACAGATGCTGTTGGTTTGCTTGTCTGTCTGCACCAACCAGATGGAGAACTTCCCGGGCTTAGGGACAGTATCTACCTAGGTCTTATCCACCCTGTATCTCCAGTGCTTGGCACAGAGGAAGTACTCAGTAAATGTTGACTTGAGAAGTATATTAATGAATGAACCACAGAATCTTACTCTGAGCTCAAAGTAGTTTCAGAGATCATTAATTCCAATGGTTCTGAAAGAATAAATGTATTTGGGGTGAGATTTTGGGCAGTGGTGGATGGCAAGGGGGCAGGATAAGGAAGATGAAATACATTTGGGAGAGAACTTTTAAAACTTGAATTGTTTTTTTCTTCCAGTTTTATTGAGATAACATTGACATGTAGCACTGTATACGTTTAAGATGTACAGCATAATGATTTGACCTGCATATATATAAATGATTATCACAATAAGTTTAGTGAATATCCATCCTCTTATAGAGATACAAGATTAAAGAAATAGAGAAAATTTTTTCCTTGGGATGAGAACTCTTAGGATTGACTCTCAACAACTTTCATGTATAACATGCAGCAGTGTTAGTTATATTTATCAAGTTGTACATCACATCCCTAATACTTATTAGTCTTGTAACTGAAAGTTGATACCTTTCATGCAACAGAGTTTTTGAAGCATGTGTTGCTCAAGTTCACTCACCACCTCAGCCTCCACTCAGATATCAGAATCCAATGAGAGTGAACACTGTATTTTGAGAAGCTCCATTAAGTGACTCTTAGCCCAACAAGGCTGAGAACCACTGGCTCCTACCCATCACCACCCCGCTCCCGGTGACCCCTCCAGCCCTCTCTGCTTCCAGGGTTCAGCTTAGCGATGCCACAAACAGATGCCATCAATAGTTGTTGAGTGAATGAGTGTCACAGAGAGACTAGAGAAGCCTTGATCGTTTGCCCAAAGCCACACATGGTCAGATCTTGGTGATTCAGATATTCCATCAACATGGAGGATCACTGCAGAGGGAGACCATCTTTTTTCATCACCTTCCCCTCTGTCCCCAAAGTCAGGATTAAAGTTGAAAGTTTCCAAATGTGAAAGGGGATGTAGGTCAGGACTTTCTGAAGATAGGATGTTGTTAAAAGGTGGGGCCAGCCCTCAGAGGAAGTGTTCTCTTGCTAGATCCTCCACTGAAACGTTAAAGTGTGATGGAAACTCATCTTTTGAGATTTATTAAGATTAGATGCAGCCGGGGTTCCCCTGGTGGCTCAGTGGTAAAGAATCTGTCTGCCAATGCAAGAGACACGGGTTTGATCCCTGGGACCATCTCATATGCTGCGATGCAACGGAGCCTGTGGGCCACAACTATTGAGCTGGTGCTCTAGAACCTGGAACTCACAATGACAGCATCAGCCATTGAAGCTTGCACACCCTGGATCTGGTGCTCAGCAACAAGAGAGGCCATTGCTATTAGAAGTCCTCACACGACATCTAGAGAGCAGCCCCCACTCACTGCAACTAGAGAGAAGCCCGCACAGCAATGAAGACCCAGCATAGCCAAAAGATAAATAAAATTATCAAAAAAGGTTAGATGCTGCCTTTGTGGAGGCAGAGTGAATTAGAAGTAGAAGCTACCTGATACCATGAATCACACCACAGCTCTGAAATTGTCACTGGGAAGTTACACTGCTACCATCGAGTTTAGGGAGTGGATGAAAGCAACAACCGCTGCATCTCATAGTCTCTCAGTCTCTAAAGCTGAAGGCAAATTGGGTTTGTTTACTTGATGACATATATCGTTTTTAAAAATTAAAATGTAGTTAATTTACAATGTCGTGTTAGTTTCAAATGCATAGCAAAGCAATTCAGTTATAGGTACACATATGTATCTATCCCTCCTCTTCTACTGTAGGTTATTACTAGATCTTGAGTTTGTTTCTCTGGGCTACACAGTAAATCCTTGTTGTTTACCTATTTTGTATATATTAATGTGTATCTGTTCATCCCAAGCTCCTAATTTATGCCTCCCCACTTACCGCTTTGGTAACCATAAGTTTGTTTTCTATGAATGTGAGTCTATTTCTGTTTTATAAATAAGTGCATTTGTATCATTGTTTTAGATTCCATACATAAGTGATATCATATACTTGTTTTTCTCTGGTTTACTTCACTTAATATGATAATCTCTAGGTGCATCCATGTTGCCACAAGTGGCATTATTTCATTCTTTTTTTTTTTTATGGCTTAGTAATATGACATATATAGTTTTGGCAACATAGTGTCACATTAAAAGCATGGATTCTATTAGTGTACTAAATGCCATTGAATTGTACACCTTGAAATGGCTAAAATGGTGAATTTTGTGTTATGTGTATTTTAACACACACACACACACACACACACACACACAGAGCAGTTGGATTCTGGAGCCAGAAGCTTTGAGTTTCAATCCTGGTTCTGTCACTGACTAGCTGTGTGAACCCTGGGCAAATTACCTAACCTCTCTGTGCCTCTGCTGCTTTATCTATAAAATAGCATTTCCTCCATGGGGTTATCATAGGCATTAAATGAGAGCTCCACGTGAGAACTCTCACTAGTACGATTACTGCAGATGGTCTACCCCACAGGGAGATGAGACTTTTGTTAACTTCTATTGCTTGTCTGCAAGCCCGTGCCTCATTTAATAGATGAAGTCAAGATTGACAACTGAGGTTGTCTTCACTGTATGACACTGACTCAGACGGAACCTCTTTGTGAGAAAGAATACTTTGTTTTCCCAGGCACATTGCTAATATAAACGATTTCCTTTGCATCTCTTGAATCACAGAATCTTAAGTACTGGAGAAGGGCTCACAAATCATGTCCGCCCGCATAAAGAAGAAGCCCGAGGATGTGTTACTAGTGTGGCGTGGTCTTCTAATTGCTAGAGCAATGCTCTTTCTGCCCATCACCATAGTTACAGGCCTGGAAATGCATTTTGTTTTCATATCTGTAATGTTTAAAGTGAAATACACACACTCCTACATACACACACAACAATCAAGGTGCAGAGAGCACTTCGGTTTTGCAAGAAGCCGTCTGCATTTAATTGGGATGCACCATGTTTTCAGTTTGGGAGGGAGGCAGTAAGGCAACATCCATGTTCCAGGGTCCTTAGTCACAAGTAGCAGAAACAAGTCCAAGCTAACTGCAGCAGTCAAGGATTTATTGGAAGGGTATCAGGTAGCTTGAGAATTGAAGGGAGGCTGGCAAACAAGTCTTGGAAGATAACCATGACGAGAGGGCAGGCCGTGACTGCCACAGTCAAGGTCACCCTCAAGGTCAGTGTGGTGGAGATGCTGCTAGGTGCAGACGCCCCTGGACTTCAATGCCAAAGCCCCACACTCAGCCCAGTGCTGCCACCAGTGAATTCTCATCCTTGAGCTTGGTGGTATGAGTCTCCTACTTTTGTGTCTTTGCATCACTCTCCACGATTTGAAGTTCCAGAAGGAATAGCCCATCAACTGAGCTGAATCAGATGTCTGAGGTTCAGCATGGTTAGCAGGGGTATGGGGCTTAGAGGAAAAGTTTCTGGCCTTCTCAGACTGAGGACTAGGAGGAAGGTCCCTGCCTCTGGCCAAGATTTACGAAGAAGGAGTCCACCACCCACCTCCTGCTTGCTTGGCTTGAATTCTTTCCAGATAAGGAGGTGACAGAATGCTGAGGAATCAGAAACAAACAAATGAACAAAAACAACAGAAAATTCATGACATTAGGAGAATCCAGGAAAAGTACCGGATGTCTGCTCTTCTCCCCTTTCTGGAGTCAGCATCCTTTACTCATCCTGTTCTCTCCCTAACCCTCATTCATCCCTATGTTCACGGGAACAGATGATCCAAGAAGGACTCCAAGGTCAAATAATTCTCTTACAGCTCTGTTTACTTTTGTCTCCATCAGAGTCACCCTGGAACTCTTGAGTGTCTTCTCTGTCCAATTAAAGGCCAGCAGCTGATTATTTTTATTTTGACAAAATTCGCATAACATGAAATGCACCATTTTAGCCATTTTCAAAGTATACAATTCAGTGGCATTTAGTACACTCACAATGTTGTGCAACTATCACCGCTGTCTAGTTCTGGAACATTTTACCACCCTCCCACCCATGAAGCAGTCACTCCCCATTTCTGCCTCCCTGGAGCCCCTGGAAACCGTTCGTCGGCAGGCATTCTTTCTCTTTCCAAAATTGATCTATTTTGGAAATTGCATATAAATGAAATCATATGCTATGCAAACACCTTCCTATTCATCTTCACCTCCTTCTGCTACAGGTTCTTCATGACCTGTCTCCCCACTACCTCTGAAACCTCATCTCAGCACAGGACAGGGAACCAGCACTGGTTACTCAGCTTTTCCCCGACAAAGCCACAGAAGGGAGAGAGAGGATGATGCATCTGAGAAACCATCAGAAAGATGGTGAGACTCCTCTAGGGAGACAGAACGTAGTTGGGTGCCTCTGTAGGATTAACAAGCATACAGGACTGCGGAGGGCTAGGTAGGAGGCTGGAGTAGGTGAGGAGAAAGCCTTTTAGCTGAGTTGAATTCTTTCTCTCTCTCTGGGCAGATTACGGCCCACCCCTTCATCTGTTCAAGACAGAGAAAGAGCAGGACCCCAGTAGTGCTGGCTGAGAGTGGAGAGTCAGTGGACCAGATGGGGCAGGAGTGAGTCAGAGCAGGTTCAAGCAGTCCTACCACCACTGAGTGTCCCATTTCCCCTGACATGGAGGGGAAACACCTGAGCAACAGCAGTGCCTGCAACTGAAGCCCAGGGGAGGTTTGCTGAGGCATAGCATTGCCCTGTGGGGAATGTACAGCAAACAGGTGATTTGAACATGGGTTATAGTGTCAGAGGCTCTCCTCTTTCTAAACTCCCTGCCCTGTACCTGCCCCCCCATCACTGCCACCCCTGCAATGCAATCAAAAAGAGTACAAGCTGGGGCCGTGCTAACAGCCATGACTGCTATCTTAGAGCCAAAGTGATGCTCCCTCCCCTACCCCACAAGGAGAATGGCTTAAAGAACATAGGCATGCATTTCTTTCCTATACAATAATTCTGAAATCCGCAGGCAACTCTGCTCCATATTGTCATACAGGAAAAAAGACTGACAGCATCTCTGTCATCTTCAATATAGGGTTTCTGAGGTGTTTGTAGCGAAGGGCCAGTAAGCCATCTGGGCTGTGATCCCATGCAAGGCTTGAGCTCACCTGTAGGAGCAGTGTAGGCTTTAAATCAGCAGTCAATAGCTGGTGCTGTCACCATAGCAACAAAAAACACTTGGGCTAGCAACCAAAAGGGAAGGGTTAGGAGTGGTCCTTCTAACAATTACAACCAACACTCTCCTTAATAGAACTTCTTTGTCCATGATCTTGGACTTCACAGGTTTGGGGTATTGGTTCTAAGAGAAGAGTATTCCCACCACAGAATGCAGCCTTGGTTCTGATGAATTGGAAGCTGAGCTTGTCCCCTGACCATGTGGGGACTCCCCATGCCACTGAATCAACAGGAAAAGAAGTGGATCACTGTCCTGACTGTCAAGAGGAAATCAGGTTTCTGCTATGTGCTAGGGCTGAAAAAACTGCTTGGAACCCAAAGGGTTCATGGGGGTCACTTTATAGAATCTATCCCAGTAATAAAGTTCAGTGGGAAACTGGCAACCCAGCTCAGAGAGGGTTAGTAAGCGTTCAGTTACTTTGAGATGAAGATTGGGTCTCCTTACCAGATGAGCTGCTGGTATAGGGTAAGATGAACACAGAATGGATAATTGAAGAAGAAAGTCATGATTTATTATGAGCTCTGGCTTCAAGACAAACTACAGAAGTGATGACTCTAATTGTCATATTTATGTTAATTTATTCCTTTTTTCTCTTCCTCCTTCCTAACTACTTTATATGAAGAATACTGGTGGTACCTAACCACAAAATTTAGATTCCAGGTGGGAGTACACTTGACATCACCAATGATAATACAGTGGCTGATGACACTTGTGTTTCCTTGTGTTTGGGATGAGATTTTCATCACTCAAATGAAAAGCAGAAATGGAAGCTGGATGGTAATTGGAGTAGAGTGAACGGATCATTCTGTATTTATGCTGCTATATCCATTCTCTTGGCTTCCCTGGTGGTTCACGGGTAAAGAATCTGCCTGCCAATGCAGGAGATGCAGGTTTGATCCCTAGCTTAGGAAGATCCCCTGGAGAAGGAAATGGCAACCCACTCCAGTATCTCCAGCATACTGGAAAATCCCATGGACAGAGGAGCCTGGCGGGCTACAGTCCATGGGGTTGCAGAAGAGCAGACAAGACTTAGTGACTAAATAATATCACTATCCATCTTCTCTGCTTATTCTTTCCCCGGGAGGCTGATCCCTATAAACTGTATCTGGACTCCCTTGCTGATGGGTTTTCTGTTCAGATGAGCCAGTGCAGTAACCTGTCTGATCCAGTGGCCATTTCCTGCCCGAGTTCCTGAGCTCCTGGAAGATAAGAGCATTGTCTTAGTCGTCTCAGTATCCAAAGGTGATCTGGTCATAAAATGTTAAAGGAATCAATCAGAATTGTGCTGAAAACCTTTCCCCATGAATCTTGAAAAGCCAGAACAAAGGACAAACTTCACTAGCAGCATGCCCTTAATTTCCATCTCCAGGAAAGCAACCTGGATTCTTTCCATATCGCCTCTTCCTGAGGTTCCCAGTGCCTTTAGTCCCAATGCCATACCTAATAAGCACCCAGACAATGCTTTTTCAAATTAGGATGTTGACTACAATTACATGTCCAAATGCATTATTGTAAATGAGCTACATATCCCGTAAGCGAAACCTTTCACACATAATTGCTGGTGCATTGTACCAAACAATTTGCTCAACATTTTGGGCTTCTAAGGTGCTTGATCTCTTTTATTAAGTGACTCTCCTCCATTAAATAACCATCCCATCCCAGTCTCCTTCCTCTAGGTCCTGTTTCTACAAATAAATGAATCTGTGCTCTGGAATTGTTGGTTAATATATCACCACTTCCGGCTGATTGAAGGTGGTCAGGGCTGAGAATGCAGAAGTGAGGGAAGGCTGGCAAGTGAAAAATATGACTCAGAGGGCAGATCTGGGGAGGGAGAGAAGGCACATGGGAGGGTTCAGGTCAAAGAGTTCAAGTAGAAGAGGTTAGAATCTGAACAAGGGGTCCAAGGCCGTGGGCATCACCAACAAGAATCTGAGGTCTCGTAAAGCAGGGCCACCTAGGTGCTTTCTTTCCAGATCACCCCTTCTTCAATAGGTATTCTCAAAGTATAGGAAGAAGTGGCTGAAGTATAGTGGGAGAGGGTGGAGATCAGGGTAACCCTTGGCATAGGTTAAAGATTAAGGATTTTTGTTTGGGTTTTTAGTCTCAGCTATCTTTTGTTGTGTTGAATTAGAAAGTCTTAATTTCCTTAGTGCTTACTAGGAAATTATAATGCACTTACATCTTTATAAATATATTAACCCTTTGGAGACTTAGGATGGGAGAGTTGGCAAATTCCTAGAAATTATTAATATTACCTTTATTTTATTTATGAGAATGTGGAGACCCACAGAGGTTGTTAAGTGTTATTATTAGGACAACTTATGTTATAGACAGAAAACCAAACTCCAACAATGTAGGGAATTTATTGACTCATATAACTGGAAAGTTTGGGCTAACAGTTTCAGGTATGGCTTGGTCTAGCTGCTCTCTATTACTGTCTGGGAATCTAGTCTCTATCCTTGTCGTCACATGTGGTTACATTAATTCTAGACCTTATATAATTGATAGGAGCTACAGCAGGACAGGAATCTTTTCTTTTTCAGAAGTCCTTGAAATGGTCTTCTCAAATCTCATTGCTTTGACTGAATTTCATGTCTGCCTTTGAACTAATTTCTGTAGCTAAATGATGTGTAACGATTGATTTAAACACCTGGAGTTTGGGGTCAGGTTGTGTGTGCATAGTCCCTTAGTCGTGTCCAAAACTTTGCGACCCCATGGACTGTAGCCTGCCAGGCTGCTCTGTCCATGGGATTCTCCAGGCAAGAATACTGGAGTGGGTTGCCATGCTCTCCTCCAGGGGATCTTCCCAACCCAGGGATCGAACCCGCATTTCCCACATTGCAGGCAGATTCTTTACTGTCTGAGCCACTAGGGAAGCCTGGGGTCAAGTTAGGTGAGATCATATGGATTTGAATGCAGAGAAAGTGGTTTTCCAAAGAAATTTTGTGGTTCTGGTGGTGGGACAATGGAGGAATAGATACTGGAGAGACTGACTGCAAGCAGCCAAGAGCAATGACTTACTCAAGATCAAGTAGATGGTCATGGCTAAGTTGAAACAAGAACCCAGCTCTCCTCACTCAACATTTGCATATGACTGATTCTATAATTCCTCTTAAGGTAGTACATGTTTCACAGTAGACATCAAGATAGAACTATGGATTTGCTATTCATGTTGCTATGATTACAAAAAACACACCTTGCTATTTAGTCACAATAATGAACATAATTGTCTAAGTTACTTAATTTTGCATCTCATTAAGCCATGAAGGCTTTCAGGAGAAATTGAGTAGATTTTAGAGATGAGAGCTGTATCATTTAAATAAATACTCTTTAACCATAATGATATTTTAGCCATCTTCTGGAACATTTTTTGGAGTTGGAATACAGTTTGGGGGCAACTGTATGAGGTGCATTAGGCCTGAATTTCTACTTTTCATGTCTCTGGGGAAAATGCTTGTTAATGTCCCTCAGCAAGATCCATTTCACTTATTCAGGAATTACAGAGGCAAAGAAGAAGAAAGGAAAGGTCTGAGCACCTGCCACATGCCAGGCACTGTGCTAAGCACTAAGGATACAACAGAGAAGGGTATAGCCCTTAGGAATGCGAAGTTTAGTGGTAGAGGAAGATAGAAATGGGTAAGTAAAATACTACAGCATTAAGTATAGTAACAGCTGAAAGAATAGGGTGTTTGAGGACATAGAGGAAGCAGAATACTGGGAGTAGGGAAGGCTTTCTGAAGAAGAACTCCTTAAAGAGTGGTTGAAGTTAGCTGGGGGAAAATAGGGAAGGCTCTTCTACAGAGGGCACTCAAAAATGTTTAGGCCTGCAAAGAACTAAACAGACATTTCTCCAAAGAAACTATACAGATGGCTAACAAACTCACGAAAAGATGCTCAACATCACTCATCATCAGAGAAATGCAAATCAAAACCACAATGAGGTACCATTACATGCCAGTCAGGATGGCTGCTATCCAAAAGTCTACAGCAATAAATGCTGGAGAGGGTGTGGAGAAAAGGGAACCCTCTTACACTGTTGGGGGAGATGCAAACTAGTACAGCCACTATGGAGAACAGTGTGGAGATGCCTTAAAAAACTGGAAATAGAACTGCCATATGACCCAGCAATACCACTCCTGGGCATACACACCGAGGAAACCAGATCTGAAAGAGACACGTACACCCCAATGTTCATCACAGCACTGTTTATAATAGCCAGGACATGGAAGCAACCTAGATGCCCATCAGCAGACGAATGGATAAGGAAGCTGTGGTACATATACACCGTGGAATATTACTCATCCATTAAAAAGAATACATTTGAATCAGTTCTAATGAGATGGATGAAACTGGAGCCCATTATACAGAGTGAAGTAAGCCAGAAAGATAAAGACCATTACAGTATACTAACACATACATATGAAATTTAGAAAGATGGTAATGATAACCCTATATGCAAAACAGAAAAAGAGACACAGATGTACAGAACAGACTTTTGGACTCTGTGGGAGAAGGCGAGGGTGGGATATTTCGAGAGAACAGCATCGAAACATGTATATTATCTATGGTGAAACAGATCACCAGCTCAGGTTGGATGCAGGAGACAAGTGCTCGGGCCTGGTTCTCTGGGAAGACCCAGAGAGGTCGGGTAGAGAGGGAGGTTGGAGGGGAGATCGGGATGGGGAATACATGTAAATCCATGGTTGATTCATGTCAATGTATGACAAAACCCACTACAATATTGTAAAGTAATTAGCCTCCAACTAATAAAAATAAATGAAAAAAAAAATGTTGAGGCCTGAAGCCTTATAGCAAATTTTCAAGAAACTTCAAGTAATTCAGAAGGGTCTGGCAGGGAGCAGAGAAAGAAGACATGGGAAGGGCAGGCAGGGATTGGGTCAAGAAGCCTGGAGTCTATCCCATGGGGATAGGATGCCTCTAGACAATTTTAGGTAGGGAAAGGCATGGTTTGTGTCTTAAACATATTACTGTATACCTTGGGTTCTATAGCTGCAGGCAACACTGATTAACTTCCAAAAATGGAATTCATTGGAGAGTTATGGGATTCATTCAGAAAACTGAAGGAAAAGCTTACAGCACCCAGGCTCTGAAAGGACTTCCCAAGACAGAATTATTAGGAATCAACTGGCAGACTCCTCGGTCAGGGAAAATCAGGTGCAAACACCTTCAATTTTTTTTTTTTTTACTATTATTTTATTCAAATTTTAGAAGAAGGATGCTGTATTCTCAAGGGCACATCCAGCCAGAACCAGGTAAAGTTGGCATCTTGATTGGCTGTCTCACCAAGGGAGGGGAAGGGTGAGTTTTTAAAGCAAAATCAGAGTATTACCATCATAAGAGGGCTTTCCAGGTGGCTCAGATGGTAAAGAATCTGCCTGTAATGCAGGAGGCCCAGGTTTGAACCCTGGGTCTGTAAGATACTCTGGAGAAGGGAATGGCAATCCACTCCAGTATACTTGCCTGGAGAATTCCATGGACAGAGGTGCCTAGCAGGCTACAGTCCATGGGGTTGCAAAGAGCTGGACATGATTGAGTGACTAACCACCATCGTAAGAAAGAGGAATGCTCACTATGTCAGCTAAAGGAGTGGGCAACTACCTTAACAGCTGTTTGGGAGCTGGATTTGAAGGAGACAAAAGATGAAGAGAATTAAATTATGAGGGAATGTGGACCAGTGTTGTGGTAATAGCAACAGAGAAGAACAGTGGGATTTAAGGACATCTACTGGATAAAGACTGGTGGTTGACTATAGAAGAATGAGGGAAGAATGCAGGATGATTCCCAGGTCCCAGCATGCAGTGATAGATATCACTATTAGAAAGACAGTAGCGTCGGGGATTGGGAGTTGGGGGTTGTCCTAAATTACTAGGACACATGGAGTTTGAGAAACCTGTGGGACATCAGATGGATGTACAAATTTGAAGCATAGCAACTGAACTCATGGATGTGGATGGTAGAACATAGGGAGGATTTTGTGATGAGCCATGGAAAACATCAATATTTAAAATAGATTTGCCAAGGAAAGGAAGATCAAAGATAGAATGGAGAGAAGGGGGCGAACTGGGAATGTTCAGAGTCATAGAAAGCTGCAGGATTTAAGGAGAGAGCAGCTTTGAGCTCTAGCGCAGGCAGAAGCCAGATTCTATGGAATTAATATAAATGGGAGAAAAGGAAGTAGGAATAAAAACATGCAGACCACCCTTGCACGAATCTTGAATGAGAAAGGCTGGGAAAGTGCATGGTAACTGGAAGGCGTACAGCCTCAAGGTAGTTAGGTGTGGGTCTTTTTTTTTTTTAACTGTAGTTCGGTTTTTAAAAAAATTGAGATAATTCACATACCATAACATTCATTCTATTAAAATGTATTATTCAGTGGTTTTTAATATATTCACAAAATTGTGCCATCATCACTCTTAACTCTAGATCATTTTCATTACCCCAGAAGAAACTCCATGCCCATTTGCAATCACTCTCCATTTTCCCTTCCCCCAGCCTTTGGCAACCACCAACCTATTTCCTGTCTCTATAGATTTGCCTATTCTGGATACTTCATACAAGTGGACTTATATACAATCTGATCTTTTGTGCCCGGCTTCTTTCACTTAGTTTTCAGGTTCCTCCAAATTATAACGGGGATCAGTACTTCAGTTCTTTTCATAGCCCAGAGAAATTCCATTGTATTGGATAAATCATAATTTGTTTATCTAGTCATCAAACAATGGGCGTTCGAGTGTTTGACTTTTGGGTTATTACGAATATGCTTTTGGGTCATTATGGCATTTCTGTACAAGTTATTGGGTAGATATAAGTTTTCAATTCCCTTGAGTAGTACTTAAGAGTGGAATGTCTGGGTCAAAACTGATTCTTGTTGAGAGAGACTTGGTCTTGTTTACAGGCTGAGGGTGGCGCAGAGGGAGCGGTGACAGATATAGGGAGGGGCTGGGGAGAAGTAAGCTGGTGCTGGAGAAGGGCTACTTTCTTCAGCATCCCTCACTTTCTCTGTTAGCACAACCTTAATGCCCTAACCTCGCTTCACAACTGCTGGACCCTCCGCACACACATCATACTTGTTGACCAGGGATAGAATCCAGCGCGTGAATAAAGCACCCCCGGACCTGGCGCAGATGCATCCGGGCGAGTGGTACGTTTTTTTTGCAGCAGTTTCTAGTTTGGGGGTCTCCTTTGGTTAGAGCCTGGCCCATTCTGTTTTATTTCCCGTAGATTCCTTCATAGGTGAATAAAGACAATTCACCGTGGAGCTTGAGTCTGACTTCTGGTTCCTCAGGCTACCCACGGCTCCTAGTCGTGCCGGATAAAGTAAGATGCAGAGCACAAGAGGTGGCGGACCAACTACGCCAGCACTCAGCCCTATGCGTTGCCCATCGTAGTCACTGCGCACGCGCCGGTTCGCGCCAAGGATGGGGCGGGGGAGGTGGGCGGGGCGGTTACCCCCCGGACCAATCGGAAGCGAAAGTCCCCGCCCTCCCGGGCCGGTGGACCGAGCTTGACCCCGGCGGTGGGCGGAGAAGGCGGGGCCAGCTGCGCGATAGCGGAGGGGGCGGGGCCCGGGGCCTGGAGGCGGGGCTTGGGGCTGTCAGTCCCGCGCCCGCCGCTGCCGCCGCGGTTCCTTACATGCCGTGGCCCGGTGGCTGCCGGCGCTGCTGACCGCCGTCCGCCGCCTCGGCATCCCGAATCGCCTTCCGCCGTGCCGGGCCGGCGCGCAGGTAAGGCCGGCCGCACTGCCGAGCCATCGCGTCCCCAAGCTCGGCAGCGGTCCGCCGCGCGGGCGCCCCCTCCGGGCTGTGTCAGCTCCGCGGCTCCCCTTCCCTCCCGGGGGCGGTCCCGGGGGGCGGGACGACCGTCTTCCCCATCCCCCTCACACCTCCCGGCGCCGCGCCTGCAGACGGGTCCCCGGGCCGCGCCTCCGCATCCCGGCGTGGGGCTGGTCCCGAGAACCCCCTTCTCAGGTCGATTACACAATCGCTGGGGCTGGGGGCAGGGGTCCCTTCCTGAGCCTCGGCCCCACACCTGTCCCCGCGCCGCGCTCCCAGGCAAAGGACAGACACCCAGCGCGACAGCGGGGGCCCGGAAAGTTTCACTTTGTGGTCCGGGTTTGTTGACATCTGAGCGATGCGGGGAGATGGAGGCTGCACCGCGAGGATGCGCCTCTCCAGCAGCTTTGCCTTTGCCCCGGGTGGCCCTGGTCCAGATTT
Source organism: Muntiacus reevesi (assembly GCF_963930625.1). NCBI lineage: Eukaryota > Metazoa > Chordata > Mammalia > Artiodactyla > Cervidae > Muntiacus > Muntiacus reevesi. The sequence goes on from NC_089249.1 coordinate 162,762,945, forward strand.
CCTTTCCAGAAGTCCTGCCGAGAGCCCTGCTCTGGGCTGGAGGCTGCTGCAAGGCACACGGGTCTCTCCGCCTTCACGGTAGCTGGCCCTTGCCTTGCAGCATTCTGGGGACAGCTGAGCCTCTAGCTCTTCCCCCTTTCCTAATTGAGCGTTGATAGAACATGTAGGTGAATTTACTTAGCATTTCCCTGACACTTTATATTTGTGAGGCGCTTTGCCATCCCTGATTAGTTAATTAACAAGGTGGGAAAGCAAAATAGATCCTGAAACGCATGGCTAATGCCTTTAGTCTAGCAACTCTTTTAAGAACCACTGAGAGCTTTAGGCTGTTTGCGGTGAAAGATGCTTTTGGCCGAGGTGCTGCCGTGAGAGCTCTTCAGTGTCTTCTGGTTGCCTGAGAAGGCTTTGGTGATCACGGCAAGGCTTTCTCTGCCCCTCCCTGCTTATACTGTTTATTAAGGGTCGCCAATCTATGGTGGGTTATTCGGATCTTTTCACTTAAGCAAAGGAGCAATTATAAGTGTTGCTGACAAAGCAGTTAAAAAACAAACAAAAATCCTGAGATTCAAAAAAGTTGGATGGTTGTGTGCTTTATGAGGTTACCTCTCTTGTGCAGAAAACCTTGGCTCTTCCTGATCTCTCCCCATCTTCTGGGGAGATCTTCCTTAGTCCCCTTGCTGCCTGTGGTTTGTAGACCTGCCTAGGGACAGCCTCTAAGAGTGGGCTTAATTAGCACTTTTATCTGCCCATTAAGCAATATAGCTTGAAATCTCTTGTAATCAGGCACTGTTGTAGTGTTGAATCTTTAATAATACCTAATTCATTTTAATAGTGTTTCTTTAATAATCTTTCTATTAGTATGCCAGTTCTGCAACACCAGTACTTTTAGTATAGAAGCAGCAATTTACTCGAAATATTATCATGGCAAAAACAATTCTCCAACAGATTTGCAGTCCACTTTACTTAGATAATTACTGCTAGAGGCTGTTAAGGTTTTTTATTCTTTGGCACGGTAGATATTACAATGCGTTTGATCTATGAGGTCATTATGAGGTCATTCCTCTTTGTAGAAATGATTTCAGTCACTGTGTCACTTAAATTTTTGTGGACTAATAGCATGTGAGTTTTCCCCCCATGCTAATTTCTTTTTGAACAAGGAACAAAGTAAACAAGATTTAATTTTGACTTTCCAGACTTAATTTTAAGAAGGATGATATTTACTGTATTTTCGGGGCTATATTAGAACTATAATGCTGATTTTATTAGCATGGGTAGCAGGCATTGTTTTGGGTGCTTTTTAGGTATTAGCTTATCTAATTCTCACAACAACCCTGTAAAGGAGGTACTATCATTACCCCAGTTTCAGACAATGAAGTTGAGGCCCAGTTGATTGACTCAGGTCACATAGTTAAGTAAATTTTGCAACCCCGTGGACTGTAGCCCGCCAGACTCCTCTGTCCATGGAATTCTCCAAGGCAAGAATACTGGAGTGAGTTGCCATTCCCTTCTCCAGAGGATCTTCCTGACCCAGGAATCGAACTCCCATTCTCCTGCACTGCAGGGGAATGTCTGAGCCCCCAGGGAAGCCCCAAGTAAATGACAGCTACCTCTTGATGACAGCAGCCTGAGTTCAGAGTCCAAGTACTTAACCACTGTGCTATCCTGCCTCTGTAGGTTATTTTTTCCCCAAGTATTTATTTCTACTTGCTTCCTGAACGTGCTCTGCGCTGTGTGGAGAAGAGCACTTACAGTGTAATAATGAACACTGGGATTAGGAGTTCTTATTCTGGTCTTAACTCTGTTCCCAACTAATCTGTGATTTTGAGGCGGGTACCTGATCTCCCTGCCTCCCATTTCCTCATTGGTGGGATAATTGCAATTGAAGCAGATGAACTAACCAGGCTTAACCTCTTGGGGAGCTAGAGAGATGAGTCAATGCATGCAAGAATTAAATCTTTTCCTCCCTAAGACACACTATAAGATCAAGTATCAAACAAGTGGGGTATGTATCTGTGTGTGTATGTGTTATGGAGAAGGGGTGGAGGGCACATGTCGTACGCTTGGAAGTAGTCAGCATGGGAGTGCAGTCGTTGAGACACTTCATCTTAAAATACTTCAGGACTGTTTTATTCTGTTACCGCCAAAACCATTCCTTTGTAATTAAAAAAAAAAAAAAAGACAAGCAGAAAAAGAAGTTATCTTATGGAAGTGGGGTACCATGTGCTGGACTACTTGAGGAGCATTCATGGATGATCATTTAGTATCACATTGCAGGAGGCTTGGGGTCAGATGGCAGGACCTGAATGGCAGATCCAGGAGTTCCCAGCATCATGGCAAGTCAGAATTAAAAGGAAACTTTAAGGTCCTTGCATCTAACACCCTCTTCCCTTCCTCCCTTCACCACCTATCCAGTGGATGAATCCCCCGCGGGTGCACACCTGTTTCACTCAGTGCTCATCCCGCTCCTGCTTGGACACCTCCTGGGCCATCCATTTGTTGTGCTTCGCAAATGTGCGCCAAAGAAGCTGGGATTGTATCCAGTGATAGGGAGCGAGAAACGGCAGAAGGATTCTGGCCTCTTCTGGCTTGTGCCCTTGAAAGATCATCGTCCGTGTGAAACCTGGGTTTGAAGGGAAACTCTCAACCAGGGAGATCAGTTAGGAGGCCTTGGCCAGAATCTAGGACTGAGGGGATTCAGGCTGAGACAGGCAGTGAAGTGGGATTGCGAGAAGAATGGAGCCCAAAAGACAGAATCCCCTGCGCCCAGCACCTGCCTGTCCATAGCATCAGAGATGAGGAACATATTAACATCTCCGTGGGGCCAGGGGGCCACTGGGAATGGAGCTGGAAGAGACAGCTTTGTATGTAAATCCTCCGAAGCTGAATAATAGACTGACTAGTGTAGGACCTGTGCAGAATAGAGAGCAGAGAGCAGATTTTCTTTCTTCTTAGCTGGGGAGTGTACCACGGGAAACTCCCTCTGCGTAATGAAGAAATAGAATAGTATTTCCCCTTGGGTGTTGTCACCTTGCTTGCTGCTTGCTTAGCCTTTTGTTTTGCTTCTTGGCCATGATGGTGATCTATTGGTATTTGAAGCTCTACCGGGGGAATGTGTTCCGGGCACTTTCTTCTGATTTCTCGGGGAAATCTTCTCTGGGGGCTTCTGTTCTCCAGTGACACCTGTGGACTATGTGCTGGAAGGCCTGCACACCTCACAGGGAGTGCTCAGAGGGGCATTAGGAGTTTCCCCTCCCAACATTTCAGAGAGGACTTGCCGTGAAATGATGTCTGCGTTGGCTTGAAAACAGAATAATCTGGAGGAAACAAATAAGATTTACACAGGAAGCCACAAAGACAGAAGAAATAGTTGCATGCATTATGAGTTCATTTTTCTCTTGTTTCTTTATGTATTTCTGACTTGGGATGTGATATTTCTTCAGTATTCTTATTTATAAATATATACATTGAAATATGTTATCTAATAGTGTATGTGGAAACAAACTGTATATCTCAATTTCTTTCCTTTTTTTGCCAGGACACTACTGATCTTGGTTTTTCATTATCTTTTAGTCCAGTGGTTTTCAACCAGGGGCGATTTCACCCCCTAAGGAACTCTTGGCAATTTCTTGAGACATTTTTGGTTGTGGTAGCTGGTGACAGTGTAAATGCTATGGGCATCCAGTGGGCAGAGACCAGGGAAGCTGCTGAACACCTCACAATGCACAGGCTGGCCCCCCAAACAGGAAACGCTGAGATGCTCATAGGGTTGGAGTTGAAAAACTCCACTTTAAATAGTGAAAATAGTTTCTTATTAGGAGCAAATTGAGGTTAGAAGGAAGAGGAAGAAGAAAATATGAAGTGTTCCTTGGCTTCTTGAAAGTGATAACAGCACCCTTGCTTCTGACTTGCAGGAGGGAGAAGCAGCTTAACAGGCGCTCGTCTGCCTCCAGGAGCTATTTCAATAACTGGATTGCTTAACACGGTAGTCTGGAACAGGAAGTAGAGGCCCTTGGAGTGGGTTGAGGTTGTCAAGGTAATTTGTGGAGGCACAAGGGTTTATAGGCCAAGAAGGGAAGCTGGGTCTTGCCAGAATAATTCTGAAAAGTTCTAGGGAATTTTTCAAAGGTGGCTTGTTGAGGACACTGAGTGTTATGCCTCGAAGATACGTTCTCTGTCCTGGGAGTGCCAGAACCCTGGAGGCTGTCGATCTGAGCACTTTCCAGATTCTTCTGTGTCCAGACACTGCATGGGGAGGGTTGAGCACCTGATTTTGTTTTCAGGTTGTAGCTGTGTTCTCCTGAAACCTTTGTTTCAAAACTTCTGTGTTATGGAAGATTTGAAACATACCCCAAAATGGAAAAAAAAAAAGAGTATAATGAGCTTCTATTTGCCCAATGCTCAGCTTCAACAATTGCCAATTCCTGTCTATCTTGATCTGTACTCCACCCATGTTAGACTACCCCCTACCCCCACCGTTTAAATCTAGAAAATAGCTTAAATAATTACTGATGGGCTGCCTATCAGGGGAGGCTTGACAGTGAAGGAGATAAGTGATTTTCCGGTGCTTGGTACTCCCTGGAGGAAAGCTGATAATGGATGTGCATGATTATAACAGCCATGAGGGCCTGAGGAATAGGAATAGGCCCAGGCCGATCTGGGATGGGGGAGGTCAGGTTTCCTTGGGAAGCACAGCCAATCAGAGACAGAGCTCTTTTTATTTATTTATTTATTTTGATTTTGGCAAATTTTTGTTTCCCATACATGTAACCTCATGGAGGGGAAACCTGTTTAGAGTCCCCTGCCAGGAGAAAGGTGTTTCTGATTTCTGCAGTCCAGGGTGCTCAGTTCTTGCAGTGAGCTTCATTTACATGTTTCATTTTAGGATGACCCCTTTCCTGATGACCCTTTGGGTGTGCGCTGTGCGGCCTTCCAGCCTGCACCTGGCTCCTTCCTGGAGAGCGCAGGGCAGGGTGGGCGAGAGAGGCGTTCCTCCTGATGGCCTTGGGTTCTCTCCCATAGCAGTTGCTCCCCTGCGTTTGATGGTGGATGTTGGACAGTCCCGCTCCAGCCCCCTGGCAGCCCACACCAGATGGAGTCAACACTGCCCTTTACACCTGGCCAGCAGGTTTTTTTTTTTTCTCCTGGTTATGTCTCCTTGAGCTACAGGATTAAATATTTTAGGCCGTTGGAGAGTTGGCATGCATCTACTTGACTCAGTGTTGTGTTGTAAATGCATACAAAACCTGGTTTCAAAAGTTGAGAGAGTTCTTGAATAATAAGATAATTGATGTCTATGAATTTTAATTAGTGCTGGTTTCTACGAATGTATTCATTCTGGACTAGGTTCACCAGTATTTCCATTAGTGTGAAGACCTGGGCCCTTGCATGACTGTATTTCTCATCTGCATTTTATTTATTAAATGTATCTTTTCCTTCTACTTATCCCACAAAAAGATTTAGGTGGTATGAGCTTGTGAACATCCTGTGTCACAACTGTAGATTTTCAGCTATCGTGCCTTTCTGTGGGAAGACTGGCTCCTACTCTACGAATAAAAGTTTCCTATTCTGTGCCTCTATTATGTTTATATAGGCACTTTGTTTATATTAATTTCATTCCCTAGAATGCTTCTAGGTAGGAATTAGTATTCTCAGGTTGCAGATGAGAAAACTGAATTTTAGAAAAGTTAAGGAAAGCCAGGAGGTAGCACTGGGTTTTAACCCACTTTATTTGATTCCAAGGCTATAATTCTTTCCACTAAGCCGTCTCTCTCATGGGTAAAAGTTAGTGGGCATTTGTAGCAGGACTGGCAGAGAAGATAGGGCAGGTGCTGGAAAAGGGGACCTAGAGTTCTGGTTACTCCAGCTAATGAAATCTTCACATTGAACCTCTTGGGAAACATTGCTCTTGAGTGTGATAAATTACCTGTGTCCTATTTTTGAGCTGACTGTATAAAACAGAATTGCTCACGAGTAGCCCTGAGCCAAATTTGATCAGCAGATGTGTTTTATTTGGTCTGCACGGTGTTTTGTTTTTCAAAAATTGGATTAGTTGTCATCATTTTTAAAGTGGGAGATTTCACACTACAATTTCCAAATTTCCAAATTCCTTGGCTTCTCTTGAGCCATCAGAAGATCTGGCAACTCCAGACCCACATTCTTCCATGGCAGGAGTTAGTTCTTGCAGCTGCACCTCTCTGGATGTAGCAGAGACTCCTGAGTTTGCCATCTTTACCACCTTGCCCTCTTTACTCACTTATATTCCTCGCAGGACTCTGAAGACACTTGTTAGAGGCACGCTTGTATCAATAGAATTCACATACATTCTCTCTGCCAGTGTCAAGGATGTGTTAGTGGAGGCTTGTTCTGCATCTGAATTAAAGATTGCCAGCATTTTCCCCATTTTTAGAAAGTCTGGAGAAGGTGACTCTACTTGGCATGTGAATAGACATGTCTGCCCCCCCCACCCCCCAGCTGTCCCTCAACAGTGGCTACTTGGATTCTGGATGGGTTCTTGGACTAAGGCAGACCAGTCAGATATTTGGGATTTAGGCACTGCGCTGAGGAACCTCAGGTGGGAAAGACTTGTAGGCTCAGGCTGAAAGTGAGGATGTTGGAGGTGGCTGATGAGCAGAGAAGCTAGGCGGCAAGTAGTGAGAGACAGCGTGGCAGCAAAGATGCAGGAGCTGTGCAATTTCTGCTTTCACTGTACTTCTTGCACTTGGGTTCCTTGGTAGCCATAGCATTCATTCAGTGGCATTTATTGGGTGCTTACTATGGCTCCAGGTACCGTTTACATGCTTGTGATACATCAGTGAACAAAAACAGACAGAGGCCCTGTTCTCATAGAGCTTATATTTTGGTTGTAGAAGACAACTCCAAACAAAAAAGCAAGTAAGTATAAGAAAAATAAGGTGGTGATAAGTGCCAAGAAGAGAAACAAACTGGGTAAGGAGACATGGAGTGGATGTGTGGGGTAGTGATGTGTGAGAGCAGTTGTTCAAGGAAGACCTCCTGACAAAGTTATATGTGAGCAGAAATGTAAAAGAAGTGAGAAGGAGTGAACCTTGAGGGAACTAAGGATGTAGCAATTTAGCAAGTGCAAAGGTCCTGAGATGGGTATATGCTTGACCTGTTCAGGAGAACAGCAAGGAGGATACTGTGGCGGGAATGTAACAATAATGGGAGAGGAGAGAAAGGAGAGAGGGGATTAGGGCCTCACAGCTATGTTAAATACTTTGAATTTTATTCTAATGAGATAGGAAGCCATTGGAAGATTTTGAGAATAGGTGGCATGATTTGGCTTATGTCTTAAAAAATGTAAATGTTGCTATTTATAGTGACCAAGACATGGAAGCAATCTAAATGTCCGATAGATGAATGGATAAAGAAGATTAGGTATATAAACACACAATGGAATATTAATCATAAAAAAGAATGAAATAATGCCATTTGCAGCAACATGGATGGACCTAGAGATTATCATACTAAATGAATTAAGTCAGACAGAGAAAGATGAATACCATATGATATCTCTTATATATGGAGTTTAAAAAATAATATGCATGAATTTATTTATAAAACATTAACAGACTCATAAACATAGAAAATAAACTTAGGGTTACCAAAGGAAAGCAGAGTGAGGGGAGGGATAAATTAGAAGTTTGGGATTAGCAGATACAAACTGCTGTATAGAAAATAGGTTAGCAAGGACTATATACACAGGCAACTAAATTCAATATTTTATAATAGCCTACAATGAAAAAAGAATCTGAAATAGGGCATATGTGTATTCTCAGTATAACCAAATCACTTTGATGGATGCCTGAAACTAACACAACATTGTGAATCAACTATAGTTCAATTAAAAAATTTAAAAATGTAAATAACTTATGGAGAATAGATAGCAAAGCAACTAAGGTGTATGTAGGACAGCTAGTTAGGAGGCTATGCAATAAACCAGATAAAATACAATGGTGACTTGGACTAGGGTAGAGATGCAGGAGGTCAAAATGAACAAGTTATGGATATATCTCAAAGATTGAGTTGACAGGACTTAATGATGTATTTTTATACTAGATATGAGATACAGGAATCAAGATGGTTCTGACCTTTGAGTATAAACATTATTTCAGTAGTTAGCATTTTCCGCTGTCTCCCTTGAAAACATTCAAAAACAACAAGAAAGATGAAAAAGTAATAATGAAAATCTTGGAAACTCCATTTCCAGCTCAACTAGGAGAGAAATCTATTCTATAGACTTTAAAATGTGTGTAAAGACTGTCACAAATAGATGAGATCAGGGGGAAGCCAGGTGGGAAGAAGTGAAGGGAGACGGTACAGAGACAGAGAGAGAGAGAGCAGCAGCAAAGATCAGATCTTTATAAATACCATAAGCATCACATTCTTTAAGGTGAAAAGTGTACCATGATGTGTAAAAGCTATATCCCTTGCTTGCAGTAATTTTTGTGGAAACTGGATGTATAGCTGGTAGAAGCAGTATCCTGACATAGTTTGATTCAAAGAGGAGAAAGAAGAATGATTGTTAAAGAATCACATAGGAAAGTAGCCATATCTGTAGGAAGTATTCTGTCTCTGTGGTAGTAAGGAGGAAGAGAGCCCTTGGGTTGTGAAAACAGGTAATTTGAAAGGGTATCCTGGTCGTCCTCCCCTCTCCTGCCAAGAGGAGCCTCATGCAAATACTGTAGCTGTTAAGGAAAACGAATTCAGTGATCATGAAAAAAGGAAATGGTAGACATTTGTTTCTGATAATGATAGGTAAGGTTATTTGGACCGCAGTGCCCTTTGAAAAATATTAAAATGTTGGAGATATTTTTTAAAATTTAAAATTAAGACAAAAACTCTAAAGAACTGAGAAGAGAAAAAAGAGCTGTCAGGCGAACATGTATGACCAAGTGAAATCATAGAGAGAGATGTACAAATCACTAGAGCACTTAAGTAGCTTTTATCCTGAGAAGCAACAGTACAAGACCTTCTAGAACTTACACCGAAAAAAGATGTCCTTTTCATTATAGGAATGGAATGCAAAAGTAGGAAGTCAAGAAACACCTGGAGTAACAGGCAAATTTGGCCTTGGAGTACAGAGTGAAGCAGGGCAAAGGCTAATAGAGTTCTGCCAAGAGAACGCACCAGTCATAGCAAACATCCTCTTCCAACAACACAAGAGAAGACTCTACACATGGACATCACCAGATGGTCGACACCAAAATCAGATTGATTATATTCTTTGCAGCCAGAGATGGAGAAGCTCTGTAAAGTCAGCAAAAACAAGACTGGGAGCAGACTCTGGCTCAGATCGTGAACTCCTTATTGCCACAGTCAGTCTTAAATTGAAGAAAGTGGGAAAACCACTAGACCATTCAGGTATGACCTAAATCAAATCCCTTATGACTATACAGTAGAAATGAGAAATAGATTTAAGGGACTAGATCTGATAGACAGAGTGCCTGATGAACTAGGGACAGAGGTTCGTGACATTGTACATGAGACAGGAATCGAGACCATCCCTAAGAAAAAGAAATGCAAAAAAGCAAAATGGCTGGCTGAGGAGGCCTTATAAATAGCTGTGAAAAGAAGGGAAGTGAAAAGCAAAGGAGAAAAGGAAAGATATACCAATTTGAATGCAGAGTTCCAAAGAATAGTAAGGAGAGATAAGCAAGACTTCCTCAGCGATCAGTGCAAACAAATAGAGGAAAACAACAGAATGGGAAAGACTAGAGATCTCTTCAAGAAAATTAGAGATACCAAGGGAACATTTCATGTAAAGATGGGCTCCAGAAAGGACAGAAATGATAGGGACCTAACAGAAGCAGAAGATATTAAGAAGAGGCAAGAATACACAGAAAAACTGTACAAGAAAGATCTTCATGACCCAGATAATCTCGATGGTGTGATCACTCACCTAGAGCCAGACATCCTGGAATGTGAAATCAAGTGGGCCTTAGGAAGTATCACTATGAACAAAGGTAGTGGAGGTGATAGAATTCCAGTTGAGCTATTTTAAGTCCTGAAAGATGATGCTGTGAAAGTGCTGCACTCAATATGCCAGCAAATCTGGAAAACTGAGCAGTGGCTACAGGACTGGAAAAGGTCAATTTTCATTCCAATCCCAAAGAAAGGCAATGCCAAAGAATGCTCAAACTACTGCACAATTGCACTCATCTCACACACTAGTAAGGTAATGCTCAAAATTCTCCAAGCCAGGCTTCAGCAATACATGAACCGTGAACTTCCACTTGTTCAAGCTAGTTTTAAAAAAGGCAGAGGAACCAGAGATCAAATTGCCAACATCTGCTGGATCATCAAAAAAGCAAGAGAATTCCAGAAAAACATCTATTTCTGCTTTATTGACTACGCCAAAGCCTTTGACTATGTAGATTGCAATAAACTGTGGAAAATTCTGAAAGAGATGGGAATCCCAGCCACATGACCTGCCTCTTGAGAAACCTGTATGCAGGTCAGGAAGCAACAGTTAGAACTGGACATGAAACAACAGACTGGTTCCAAATAGGAAAAGGAGTACATCAAGGCTGTATATTGTCACTCTGCTTATTTAACTTATATGCAGAGTACATCATGAGAAACACTGGGCTGGAGGAAGCACAAGCTGGAATCAAGATTGCTGGGAGAAATATCAATAACCTCAAATATGCAGATGACACCACTCTTATGGCAGAAAGTGAAGAAGAACTAAAGGGCCTCTTGATGAAAATGAAAGAGGAGAGTGAAAAAGTTGGCTTAAAGTTCAACATTCAAGAAGAGTGGAACTGGAGGAATCAACCTGCCTGACCTCATGCTCTACTACAAAGCCACAGTCATCAAGAGAGTATGGTACTGGCACAAAGACAGAAATATAGATCAATGGAACAGAATAGAAAGCCCAGAGATAAATCCCCGTACCTATGGACACCTTATCTTCAACAAAGGAGGCAAGGATATACAATGGAAAAAAGACAACCTCTTTAACAAGTGGTGCTGGGAAAACTGTCAACCACTTGTAAAAGAATGAAACTAGAACACTTTCTAACACCATACACAAAAATAAACTCAAAATGGATTAAAGATCTAAATGTAAAACCAGAAACTATAAAAGTCCTAGAGGAGAACATAGGCAAAACATTCTCCGACATAAATCACAGCAGGATCCTCTATGACCCACCCCCCAGAATATTGGAAATAAAAGCAAAAACAAATGGGACCTAATGAAACTTAAAAGCTTTTGCACAACAAAGGAAACTATAAGCAAGGTGAAAAGACAGCCTTCAGATTGGGAGAAAATAATAGTAAATGAAGAACAGACAAAGGATTGATCTCAAAAATATACAAGCAACACCTGCAGCTCAATTCCAGAAAAATAAATGACCCAATCAAAAAATGGGCCGAAGAACTAAACAGACATTTCTCCAAAGAAGACATACAGATATCTAACAAACACATGAAAAGATGCTCAACATCACTCATCATCAGAGAAATGCAAATCAAAACCACAGTGAGGTACCATTACATGCCAGTCAGGATGGCTGCTATCCAAAAGTCTACAGCAATAAATGCTGGAGAGGGTGTGGAGGAAAGGGAACCCTCTTACACTGTTGGTGGGAATGCAAACTAGTACAGCCACTATGGAGAACAGTGTGGAGATTCCTTAAAAAACTGGAAATAGAACTGCCATATGACCCAGCAATCCCACTCCTGGGCATACACACCGAGGAAACCAGAATTGAAAGAGACACATGCACCAGAAAGATAAACACCAATAGAGTATACTAACACATATATATGGAATTTTAAAAGATGATACCGATAAACCTATATGCAAAACAAAAAAAGAGACACAGATGTACAGAACAGACTTTTGGACTTTATGGGAGAAGGCGAGGGTGGGAGGTTCTAAGACAATAGCACTGAAACAAGTATATTATCAAGGGTGAAACAGATCACCAGCCCAGGTTGGATGCATGAGACAAGTGCTCAGGGCTGGTGCACTGGGAAGACCCAGAGGGATGGGATGGGGAGGGAGGCGGGAGGGGAGATCAGGATGGGGAACACATGTAAATCCACGGCTGATTCATGTCAATGCATGGCAAAACCCACTACAATATTGTAAAGTAATTAGCCTCCAACTAATAAAAATAAATGAAAACAAACAAACAAACAAACAAACAATCTCAGCATTCCGAAAACTAAGATCATGGCATCCAGGCCCATCACTTCATGGCAAATAGTTGGGGAAACAGTGGGTGACTTTATTTTTCTGGGCTCCAAAATCACTGTAGATGGTAATTACAGCCATGAAATTAAAAGACGCTTGCTCCTTGGATGGAAAGTTATGATCAACCTAGACAGCATATTAAAAAGCAGAGACGTTACTTTGTCAACAAAGGTCCGTCTAGTCAAGGCTATGGTTTTTCCAGTGGTCATGTATGGATGTGAGAGTTGGACTGTGCAGAAAGCTGAGCGCTGAAGAATTGATGCTTTTGAACTGTGGTGTTGGAGAAGACTCTTGAGAGTCCCTTGGGCTGCAAGGAGATCCAACCAGTCCATCCTAAAGCAGATCAGTCCTGGGTGTTCATTGGAAGGACTGATGTTGAAGCTGAAACTCCAATAGTTTGGCCACCTGATGCAGAGTTGACTCATTTGAAAAGACCCTGATGTTGGCAAAGATTGAGGACAGGAGGAGAAGGGGATGACAGAGGATGAGATGGTTGGATGGCATCACCAACTCAATGGACATGGATTTGGGTGGACTCCGGGAGTTGGTGATGGACAGGGAGGCCTGGTGTTTATGGGGTTGCAAAGAGTTGGACACGACTGAGTGACTGAACTGAACTGATCCTGAGAAGATTTTTTGATCCTAATAAATATAGTCTTTGGTTTTGGCGGCCTTGAAGACAAGGAATTTAGCACTCAAAGTTCAGGGGTTGCTCAAGGTGGATAATCTCATAGGAGACTGTCTCCAAACAAAGCTGGAACTATTCAGGGTAAAGGTGAACCAGAAATAAAGCCATGTCTCCCCATCCTAAGTGACAACAGGGAAGGTGCTCAGGTACTGAGGAGAGTGAGAGAAGAAAGAAAAGGTAGGTTGCAGTCATTGGCTGGCCTTTGTACAGATTTTGAGGATGATTTTATATCACCTTGATTCAGAGAACTTCAAACCATGAATTAACTTTATTGTTAAAGATTGTTCCAGGTTGCTAGTATTCCCTTCCCCTACACTCCCCTAATCTGGCAGAAGATGAATCTTCTCTAAAGGAAGTAATCTTTCTAGTTTTCCAGGGCCAGTGAGCAGTAACAATCAGAAACAAAACATGATGAGTGAACAAAAAGACTCCTAAATTTTTTATGTATTGAATTATCAGGGACAAATAAACTACTATGCTTATTATGTCCATAATAATTAAAGCAAACTTATAAATGTCTTCAGAGAATGACTAGTAGTTAAAAGTTACTTAACAGGTTAGAAAACGACCAAATTGAACTTCTAGAAATAGAAATACACAACTGAAATCTAAAAACTGAATGGATTACCATTAGACAACATATTAGATCAAAGCAAAGAGAGATAGTGAATTGGATGCTGCATTATAAGAAATTACCCAAAATGCTGCACAGGGAGACAAAAAGACAGAAAATATGGAAGAAATGTTAAAAGACATCTAGAGGATAGATCAACTATACTTCAATAAAAATAAAAAAGAGACATGGAGGATAAAGCGAGGGGTTCTAATGTACTTTTAATTGAGGTTCCAAAAGGAAAGGGTGAATGGATCAGAAGCAACTATTTGAGGAGATAATGGCTGACATTTTCCCAGAATTAATAATCAAGCCAAAAGTTCACAAGAAGAGCACTAAAGGCAAAGCGAAAATTCAAAAAATATCCAGAGAAAAAGACAATTTGCCTTGAAAAGAGTGATTTGCACACTTACCAACAATGAAAGAAAGAAAACAGTGGAATGTTTTCTGTAATGAAGTAGCTGATAAGGTTATCAGATTCTATGCACAGAGAAACTATCTTTCCAGAAGATGACAGTATAAAGACATTTCTATGTAAAGAAAATGTAGTTTGCTACCACTTTATGAGTTTGCTTCCCACAAACTTCACTGATTTTTTCCTTTAGGCAGAATGAAAGTGATTCCAGTGGTAAAAGATGAGAGATAGTAAAGAGGTAAACTATGTAAGTAAACATAAGAAAAATGAAATATAAAATAGAATTTTAATATCTTATGCATTAAAATACAGAAAATTGAATATAGGACAACAATGGCATATAAGTTAAGAAAGCATTCTAAGGCCCTGGTATTTCCTTTAAGGAGAGTAAAGATTAATAATTATTCTTAGACTGATAAGTTAACAGTGTGTGTTACATTTTCTAGAATAACCAGGGAAAGAATAGAAACAAAGTGTATGATATCCCAGCTAGTTGAGAAAGACTTATCTGTAACTTAAAACTATACAAAGAATGAAAGGGAAAGAATGGTAAAATGTATACTGTCAAACAATAAATAAGCACAATATCAAGTGAACCAGACATTATGGTTAAAAACATCACTAGGGATAAAAAGTTATTTTTACCAGGAAAAATATCACTTTGAAATATTAAATATATGGTAATAGCATAGCATAATATATAAAGAAAAGGATGACAGAACTATAAGGAGCAATAGAAATATCTGCAATCATAACTAAAACATTTTGAAGAAGAACTAGGTCAGAGGACTTGCTCTATGGATATCAAGTCTTATTATAAAGCTGTAGTAATATCAAAAGAGTGGAATTGATTCAAAGATAGCTTATCAATTAGCACAAGGTAGGGTGCCCAGAAACAAAGCTGTGCATTTATGGACTTTTTATGTGTTGCAAAGTACACATTACAGGTTAGCATTGAATATTCTGGTAAATGATATTGGACCCATGGATATGCATATGGAAAAACACAATCTGACTATCACTGCATACAATATGTAAAAATAAATTTCAAGGAGATTTAAAAAATTAAACATGAAAGGAAAAACTATAAGCATTTTGATAAACGAGAGAATGCCTTCATAATCTCTGCATGGGAAGGACTTCTTAAATAAGATGCAAAGAGTGTTAAATTTCAGAAAGGATTAAGAAAATTGGCTAGATTAAAAGTAAGAATTTATTTTAATTAGAATTATTATGAAAATAATGTAATAATTAATTGCAGCACTGGAAAAGAAATTTTTGAGCTTTATGAGGACAGGCACTATGTCTATATTATTCATCACTATACTCCAGCACCTTGCATGGTATCTAAAACCAAAACTTCAGCATCCAGGGTGCTATGTACCAAGTACCTACAACCATTCCCAAATGATGAGGTTCACCTGCAGAGCAGAATCCACATCATAAACCACACACATTATTTATTACGTTCTTCTACTGCTCTTCATTCTTTGTAAAGGAAGAGGAGAAAAAATAGGGGTGATAGCTTAACCAGCCCATGGTTTGAAAATATTCAGTGTAGAAACTATGTGTTTAGGATTGGGCAGATTGCTGAGAAGCCTATATAGAAATGGGAAAATAAGGATTTCCTGCTGGATGGATTTATAGTCTTCCTGGGAGACTGACAAATAGGAAAAGATACTTGACAAATCTGGATTATTAAAAAAGTGTTTTTTATGCTGTTAAGTACATAGGAAGACAGAGATAACAATTTCAAATGTGGTAATTGAGAAAGATATCATGGGGGGGGGGAGATTTGATCTGTGTATTGACGGAGGGTCAACTTATGGTTAGGAAGAGAGAAAAGGAGAAGGTATTCTAAGGGAGGGATGAGGATGAAGCATGCTTGTAGGCAAAAAAGTTTAAGGTGCTTTGGGGAAGCAGGCCCCTATGACAAGAGTGGAAGGAGACAGATTAGAAGTGTAGATTCTCTCAGAATAAATATGAGTGAATAGCTGGAAAAAAATTTTTTTCAAAAGAACCAGTGATATTAACTTAAAAACTTTGCTAGTTATTAAACGTGTATCCATAGGTAAAGTAGGTAAACCCCTTTGGCGTTGGCAGAGGAACTGTAATTGTGGTGGATGTCTGTGGACTCTGTGTCCAGCAGAATTCACTCTTTTCCTGCTCATGGGACTCCAGCTCTGTCATCATTACTTGAAACCAAGGATGAGGCCCCCATGGGGGAGAGCGTAGCAGACATTATTGGAGTCACACTTGGTTTTTCTTTCATTGCTGATATAAATTTGAGTTGGGTTGTCTGTCATTTGGAATTAGAAGAATGAAAACTGACACAGGAACAGACAAAAAGATCAGGAGAACAGAGCAGAGAATTCAGAAACAGGCTCAGAATACACACGAGAATTTCACCCTACTGTATGCTCCTCTGTCTTCTTTGTTATAGATCTGCTCTTCCCGGTTTCTGAAGTTGGAGTATCCCAGGGTGAAAGGTTGAAAGTTTTCTCCCCGGGATATCTGCTATCACCACTTTTATTTAATTTTGCATCAGAAGTCCTAGCTATTGCAGCATGGGCAGAGAAAGAAATGACAGGCATTGGAAAGTAAGAAATAAAACTGTGATTATTAGGAGTAACATGACTGTGTATTTAGAAAAACCTAAGATAAACTCTTAGAATTTATAAGTAAGTTTAGCAAGTCTGCTGAATATGAGGTCAATATATAACAATCAATTGTACTCTATGTTTTACTAACAAAAATGGAAAATGAAAATTAAAAAATGATACCACTTATCCCCCCACACACATTACATTTATAGGAATAAATGTAATAATGATGTACAAGATCTCTACACTGAATACAAGAAGACATATTGAGAGAAATTAAATGAGACTTAAAGAAATGTAGAGATATACCATGTTCATAGAATGGATGACTCAATGTTGTAAAGATGTCAGTTTCCTTCAAATCAATCTATGAATTACATGCACCATTCAGAATTCCAGTAGGCTTTTAAAATAGGCATTGGCAAACTGATTATAAAATTTGTGTGGAAAGGAAAGGAGCCAAAACAAACATGAAGGAAAAGAACAAAGTTGAGAGAACTGTCAGATATGTAGACTAATTATAAAACTATTGTAATTAAGACTGTGATGTATAGACCATAATAGACAAATGGCACAATGGAACATGGTAGAGGGCTTAGGAAGAAATTCTCATGGGCTCACTGATTTACAGCAAAGCTGATGCTGAAATGTAGTAGAGAAAGTATATGTTTTCAATAAATTGGTGCTGGTTCAAGTTTAATAGCCATGTAGGAAAAATGAATCTTGATCCCTTTCTTCAAACCATTCATAGAATTCAATTTCAGATGCATTGTAGATCTAAATATGGTAGTAAGATAATAAAGCTCTTAGAAGAAAATGTAAAAGAATGTCTGCAACCTTAGAATGGGCAAACATCTCCTGGGTAAGACACCAAAGCACTAACTATAAAGGAAAATATTGATAAACTAGATTAAGTTGAAATTAAGAACTCATCATCAAAA
Organism: Muntiacus reevesi; assembly: GCF_963930625.1. Lineage (NCBI taxonomy): Eukaryota > Metazoa > Chordata > Mammalia > Artiodactyla > Cervidae > Muntiacus > Muntiacus reevesi. Next base: position 162,780,431 of record NC_089249.1, read on the forward strand.
AGCATCATTAAGAGAATGACAGAACAAGCCACAGAGTAGTAGCTGCTGCTGCTAAGTCACTTCAGTCGTGTCTGACTCTGCGACCCCATAGACGGCAGCCCACCAGGCTCCCCCGTCCCTGGGATTCTCTAGGCAAGAACACTGGAGTGGGTTGCCATTTCCTTCTCCAATGCATGAAAGTGAAAAGTGAAAGTGAAGTCGCTCAGTCGTGTCCAACTCTCAGCGACCCCATGGACCGCAGCCCACCAGGCTCCTCCAGTCATGGGATTTTCCAGGCAAGAGTACTGGAGTGGGGTGCCATTGCCTTCTCCAACAGAGTAGAAGATACTGCAAAGAACTACAAATTAATAAGAGAAAGGTAAGTAATGCAGACTAAATAGAAAAATGGACAAAAACCTTTACACAGCAGATGTTCAAATGGTCAGTAAAAAGTACCCAACATCACTAATTCTCAAGGAAATGTAAATTAAAGCTACAATAAGTATCTCTTGGTATCCACCAAAATGGCTAAAATTAAAAAGTCAGGCAATTCCAAGTGTTGAAAAGAATGTGGAACAATTGGAATCTCATGTATTGTTGGTACCTTTTCCTACTGTTCATGGGGTTCTCGTGGCAAGAGTACTAGAGTGGTTTGCTATTCCTTTCTCCACTCTAATGGCAGAAAGTGAAGAGGAACTAAAGAGTCTCTCGATGAGGGTGAAAGAGGAGAGTGAAAAGCTGGTTTAAAACTCAACATTCCAAAAACTAAGATTCGTGACAGCCTGTCCCATCACTTCATGGCAAATAGAAGGGGGAAAAGTGGAAGCAGTGACAGATTTTATTTTCTTGGGTTCCAAAATCACTGCAGATGGTGACTGCAGCCTTGAAATTAAAAGATGCTTGCTCCTTGGAAGGAAAACTATGACAAACCTAGACAGTGTATTAAAAAGCAAGGACATCACTTTGCTGGCCAAGGTCCATATAATCAAAGCTATGGTTTTTCCAATAGTCATGTACAGATGTGAGAGTTGGACCATAAAGAAGGCTGAGTGCCGAAGAATTGATGCTTTCGAACTGGGGTGCTGGAGAAGACTCTTGAGAAAGCCTTGGACAGCTAGGAGATCAAAGCAATCAATCCTAAAGGAAATCAACCCTGAATATTCGTTGGAAGGACTGATGCTGAAGCTCAAATATTTTGGCCACCTGATGCAATGAGCCATCTCACTGGAAAAGACTCTGAAGCTGGGAAAGATTGAAGGCAAACAGCTAAGAGTATGGCAGAGAATGAGATAGTTAGACAGCATCACTGACTTAATGGGCATGAATTTGAGCAAGCTCCAGGAGATGGTGAAGGACAGGAAGCCTAGCGTGCCGCAGTCAAGGGGGTCACAAAGAGTCGGAGACAACTTGGTGGCCAAACAACAAGAACATTATTGGTAGGAGTGTAAACTGACACAGCTACTTTGGGAAACTGTTTGGTAGTATATACTAAGGCTGAACACTATACCCTACCCTAAATTTTGTTCCTAGCTATGTACCCAACAGAGGTGTGTGTGTGTATATATGTATATATGATTACCAAAAACATGTATAAGAATGCTCATAGCATTCATATTATTCACAATAGCTTCAAACTAGAAGAACGTCAAATGCCCAAAGACTATAGAAAGGATAAATAAATAGTAGTATATTCATACTCTAGCAATATATGTAGAAATGAGAATAAGTAACTTAAGCTACATGTAAAAACTCGATGAATCTCACAAGTATAATGCTGAGAAAAAGAAGCCAGACACCAAAACAGGTAGAACTAATACCTGGGTATATAAACCAGGATAGTGGCTACCCAGAGGTGATAATGACTGGAAAGAGAAATGAGGGGACTTCTGAGGTGTGGATTGTGTTCCGTCTCTTGAACTGGATGGTGTGGTACATGGAGGAGTTTACTTGTAAAAATTCATCAACCTGTACATTTATGTGTTGCACTCTTCTCTGTATGTATCTTGTATTGCATTAAAATTTTTACTGAAAGCAACCTGCATCTTTGCTTCATTTCTTAAACTGAAGGAAATTGTAGCTAGATTCAATATTTAAATATAAAACAAAAGTTACACAATTAAAAATAGATGAACGATTTTACAATCTTGGAACCATAAATTGGGCTGCATACAATTAAAGTTTTCTTTGTAAAGCAAAATTAAAATTATAATAATACCAAAAGTAAGTGTCAGCCTGAGAAAAGCATTTGTAAAATAATATGTGTTGCCAATCATATTAAATATTAAAAGATCGATAATAGCGAGTATTGCTGACATTTGGCTAAAGGGTACTCTCCTACTCTGTTATTGGAACTGTCTATTTTCATAGCATTTTTCGAGGAGTTTGACAACATCCTTTAACATTTAAAATGTGCTTCCTATTTGATCTAACAATTCATTTCTAGGAATTTTATCTTAGGAAATATTTTCATAACTGCATGGAATTATATATATATATATTTATCCATATGTACACACATACATACATATAAGAATATTCACTAAAGCATTTTTTGTAATAGTTAAACCTGAAAATGTTTTAAATGTCTATCAATGGGCACTAGTTAAATAAGATACATCCCATGTAATAAAACATACTATGTCTGGTAGAAAAACTGAGGTTGATCTCTATCAACTGAAGAAATAAGATGACTGGGGGAGAATGATTGTGAAATGGAAAGAGTAAGTTGGTGAACATTTGTGCAGTGTATTCCTGTTTCAGTAAACATCTATTTCATTGGAAAAGTCTGGGAAAATCTATACCGAACCATTACCTATGATGATGAGATTATGGGAAATTTCACTTTCTAAGGTGTCTGTTTGAGTTTTTTAATAATGATGAGAATAATATTTTTGTAATCAGTAAACAATGTAAATAAAAATCACACAAAATAATTATTTATACAGAGTGACCCCATAAAAGGAAAAATATTCAAGTACATGTATTCAAATTGGTAGAAAATATACCAAAATGAAATCAACACTGGCTATTTCTTGGGAATGAGATTACTGATTATTTTCATATTTCTTTGTATTTTCCAAATCCCCTACAGTAAGTGTGTGTTAATTTAATAATCAAAAGATACTAATTAGGGCCATCAAATTCTGTCTGTATTTTACCAGCCTCACAATAATGACCAAACTCCTTGTGAAGGCCTTTCTTTTCATCTTTCCTGCCTGTTTATCCATCTTTATCTGCCACTCATCTTCCACATGCATCCCGCTTTTCATTTTTCTACAGAACACAGATTCTTTCTCTTTGGAAATAATGTAAAGAAAATAAAGCATGCAGAGAAAAAGCCTGGAAGTTCCTTTCCCAATTCCACTGGCCTCCCAAGATCTTTTTCTGTAGCTTTGCTCACGTATGTATGTCCATGTACAAATACAGGCTTTCTTTAAAGCCTGAAGGAGATACTTGCCCTCTACTTCTTAACCATGTTCTATTGCTTATTGTTCCTTGAACTGTTCCTGCTGTTTTACCCGGGCATGACTAGCCAAATGCCCCCTTTGCTCTTTTTCCTCTAGTTCCTGTGCAAACAGCAATGACAACACCTAATTATTTTGATGCTTTCACTAAGGACTTTGAATGGGAGAAGAACAAAGCATGAAAGGAAAGCAGACAGAGCCCTAGCCATGTGGACGGCTGAAGGACGATGGGGAAGGTGGCAGGATACTATTTCAAGTTATTCACTGAGGTTTTTGTCCCTCTGGTTCCTCTTAGTCATGGCACATCCCCCTGCCTAGGCGGCTAGGGCATTTCACATTCATTGCCTCAGGGGACAAGTGACATAGTGGAATTTAGAAATCAATGCCTGACTCTTGCTTTTCCAAAGCCTGGTCCTCTTGGGGGCACCAAAGAACTCAGCACAAGGATGCCTGATGCATAAGAGAAGTGCTCCTCAGACATCCCCCCTCCTAGTGGGTTAATTATGCCCTTGGTGAAGGGTGGGGATGGTGGAGAGGAAGGAGTAGAGGACGATGTTTATGGCCCTTGAAGAGGCAGGCGGTGCCCTGTGTCTAGGATGAGTCCTAAAGGACAGTGAGTACCAGATGCTCACAAGCTTGGGGAACCGAGTGCAGTGGAAACCCATGCCCCTGTGTTTAGGCAAAGTCTGGAGAGGAGGTATGACTCCAGTTCCCATCACCAATATGGCCCTGGAGGATTCAAGTAGAAATGGCTTCACATCTTAGGGAGGCAGAGAAGTCCCCCAGCACCTCCCAGGGCCCTTGCTCAGTGCAGGGAAAGTGCTCCTAAAGGGGCATGGAAGGCTTGGAGGTTAGCTTAGATAGTGGCAGAAAAAGCCCTGTGGTTAGGAGAGAAGGTCTCCATGGTACCCAGAGAGGACCAGTGATCCCACCCTCTGTAGGCAGATGGGAGTGGGGGATAAGTTGCAGGACCAGGCACCTCTCTGCCTCTGGCACCTTGGCACGCAATAAGGAAGGCCATGGAGTTTGAACGTTACCCTAGGAAGATGGGGTTGGGTAGAGACTTTGAATTGCGTACAATTACCAAATGGAGAATTTCAAAGTACATCAGATTGTTAGAGAACAGCAAAGTTGCATTCCTTACACACCTGAGTCTGAGAACTGAGAATTGTCGCCATTATAAATAGAAGAGGTTCAGTTTTATTTCTTTGCTTTTGTTTTGTTACTCTTGGGTTTTGATGTAATTGGCCATGATCCCAGGGATTTCCTTAAGTATGGCCTGGGGAGGCTGTCTCACTTTTTGTCCTGATCTGCTGATTTTAGTGGGGGGGGAGCTGCCATGGACCTTCGGAGGCCGACACTGATTTGACAGTCACAGATGTCTTTTCTGTCACATCTGTACATGAGCAAATCAGGGAAAGATGAAATCAGTGGAAGGGGACTTTTTACGGCAAGAGTATAAAGGAACCCAGCTTGGAAAATACTCAAAGCGCTTGCTGAATAAACCAAGATATGCAAATGAATACCAACAAGGAATCATTTCTTAACTTAGAGAATGTGAAGGACAGTGCTTGTCACAGACTTAACATTAATTCAAGGGTTGGTTGAGTAATTTTCAGAATTACACTTAGCACTGATTCATAGAATTTAATTTTGGAAACCACCTGGCAACTTCAGCATCATAAGTGCCCAGAATCTTCCTCAAGTAGATGTCACAAGACAACAAGCTAATGGAAATAAGACAGAATAGCACCGCTGGACACACAGTAGAGGAAATTGTCCCTCACTCTACCCTGCAACTTCTAGGATCTTAGTTCCCCAACCAGGGATTGAACCCATGCCCTTGGCAGGCAGAGAAAGCTTGAAGTCCTAACCACTGGACTGCTAGGGAATTCCCAAGGAAGTTGTTTCTTCATAGCAGTTCTGGGTACTCTCTGAGTTCAGACTGAGGATGTTTTTGCTTGGCTCAGCTGTATCCGGGCTCTGCTGTCCCACTACCATTTCAGACTTTGCTGACCTTTGCCACAGAGTCTAATCTACTCAACCGTTCTTCCCGGGCCCTTTCTGCCTTCTTGCATGTGCTTTGCACACTCTGCTGACTTTGCTTTGTGCTGGGCTTTGATTTTTCTTCTCCTTCCTGAACTCTTACCCCATTTGCTCCTGGCCCCTCTGTCCCCTGGTTGGTCCCATTCTTTCCCTGTGATGTATGCATCCTTGCTCAAGAGCAGCTCCATTGTTAATTTTGTGGCTGGCCTTTTTCTCTTCACCTCGCAGACTCTTCCCCCAGCTGGGGAGAAACATGTATCTGCTCTTCAGGAAATGCTGTCCTTTGGTGGAAAAGGACTGGCTTCCTGGCAGTACCAGCATGAAACTCCTTCTCCCCTGGAAACAAACAAAACCCCTTTATTTGTGGAACTTCCTATTTCCTCCACTGAAAGCTGTGCTTTTCAAACATGGGGCATTAAGCCAGGGGCATGTGGAATCATAGGATAAACTGGGCATATCTTCCTGAATGTCACTTGAAACTTTGAGGGAAAATAGTTTTGCATTTTTCTTCCTCATAAAAACGATTGCCACATATGAGTTGAAGAATATTCTGGAGGGCAACATAAAATTCCAATGGCATTTAAAGAGTAAACTGAAGATACAAAAATTTCTTGCTTGAGTAAGCTGCTTTGGGTTATGTCTTGAAGATTCTTGGGGGTATCTTTCCACTCCTCTACTGTTAGGAAGGGCTTCTGTCAAGAATTTTGAGCAGCACATAAAGCAGTCCCTGGAAGTAGCAGTAGTGAATTTGGCACCTAGGCCTGATTTAATGAAGTTGGGGAAATTTTTGAAATATTAATAGAGATTTCTTTTCTTCCCACCCCTTAAAGTTTTCCTATGTCCTGCTTATTCTGTTATTAATTTATTGTTTGGGGAGCACTTGAATTGTTATGGGGCCTCCCTGGTAGCTCAGCTAGTAAAGAATTCATCTGCAGTGCAGGAGACCCCAATTTGATTCCTGGCTTGGAAAGATCCCCTGGAGAAGGGCTAGGCTTCCCACTCCAGTATTCTTGGGCTTCCCTGGTGGCTCAGCTGGTAAAGAATCCTCCTGCAACGTGGGAAGCCTGGGTTCGATCCTTGGGTTGGGAAGATCCCCTGGAGAAGGGAAATGGTACCCACTCCAGTATTCTGACCTGTATAGTACATGGAGTCTCAAAGAGTTGGACATGACTGAATGACTTTAACTTTGGATTGTTATGGCAGGAATGTAAGGATAAAGAGACAATCAGAGATCCTATTGAGGTTTATAAATAAATAAATATAAATTCATAATGACTTCTGATTTGTAAGAGTTGGCATTTGAACATCAAAAGCAAATCTTTGAAGGAATCATCATGTTATGGTTTAAATTATACCCCTCCAAAATTCATATGTCTTAACTCCTAGTACCTGAGAATATGACCTTATCTGAAAATAGAGTATTTATAGAAGTATTCAAGTTAAAATGAGATCTTTAGGACTGGCTGTAACCCAATAAGCCTGGTGTCTTTATAAAAGGGGAATTTTGGATACAGAAATGCTCATAGAAGGAAGGTGATGTGAAGGGACATAGAGATATGGCCATCTATAAGCCAAAGAGAGAGGCTGAAACAGATCTCTTCCTAATTCCTCAGAAGGCACTCCTCCCTTACTGATACCTTAATCTTGAACTTTAGCTTCCAAAACTGTACAGTTAAGTCACTCATTCATGTCTGACTCTTTGTGACCCCATGGACTGTAGCTCGCCAGGCTTCCCTGTCCATCACCAACTCTCTGAGCTTGCTCAAACTCATGTCCATCGAGTCGGTGATGCCATCCAACCATCTCATCCTCTGCCATCCCCTTCTCCTCCTGCCTTCAACCTTTCCCAGCTTCAGGGTCTTTCCCAATGAGTCAGTTCTTTGCATCAGGTGGCCAAAGTATTGGAGTTTCAGCTTCAGCATCAGTTCTTCCAATGAATATTTGGATTGATTTGCATTAGGATTGACTGGCTTGATCTTGCAGTCGAAGAGACTCTCAAGAGTCTTCTCCAACACCACAGTTCAAAAGCATCAATGCTTGGGCGCTCAGCTTTCTTTACAGTCCAACTCTCACAACCATACATGACTACTGGAAATACCATAGCTTTGACTAGACAGACCTTTGTCAGCAAAGTAATGTCTCTGCTTTTTAATATGCTATCTAGGTTGGTCATAGTTTTTTTCCCAAGGAGCAAGCGTCTTTTAATTTCATGGCTGCAATCACCATCTGCAGTGATTTTGGAGTCCCCAAAAATAAAGTCTGTCATTGTTTCCATTGTTTCCCTGTCTATTTGCCATGAAGTGATGGAACTGGATGCCATGATCTTCGTTTTCTGAATGTTGAGTGTTAAGCCAACTTTTTCACTCTCACTTTCATCAAGAGGCTCTTTAGTTCTTCTTTGCTTTCTGCCATAAGGGTGGTGTCATCTACATATCTGAGGTTATTGATATTTCTCCCAGTAATCTTGATTCCAGCTGTGCTTCATCCAGCCCAGCATTTCGAATGATGTACTCTGCATGTAAGTTAAATAAACCGGGTGACAATATACAGCCTTGATGTACTGCTTTCCCAATCTGGAACCAGTCTGTTGTTCCATGTCTGGTCCTAATTGTTGCTTCTTGACTTGCATCCAAATTTCTCAGGAGGCAGGTAAGGTGGTCTGGTATTCTCACGTCTTGAAGAATTTTCCACAGTTTGTTGTGATCCATACAGTCAAGGTCTTTGGCGTAGTCAATAAAGCAGAAGTGGATGTTTTTCTGGAATTCTCTTGCTTTTTCTATGAACTGTAAACTACAGGTTTTCCAGAACTGTTGGCAGTAACTTTCTGTTGTTTGGGAGAGTTTATGGGAGCCCTAGCAATCTAAGACACAAGATGTAATAGTTATACTGGAAGCAACAGATTGGAAATTTCATGTTTCATTGAAGTTAAGATGTCATCTGTTGGAGGAGCTGTGATAGAGCTTATCTTGCCATGGATTCAGGGAAGGAGGTCCAGTGTCCTACCTTGATGCAGTAGGGCTGAGCCTTGAAGGTGGCTTGAGGTGAATCCAAGAGCAAGACTGTTACTGCCGTACTTCCCATTCTGGCTGTTTCCCAGGTAAAAGCCCTGTAGAGAAGTTCTTTGTATCATCACGGTACAGGACCAGCAAGTTACAAAATGCCAGCATGGGATGTTTAAGTCTGACATGAGAATGTAGCTCACAATAGCATCCAAACCTCCTGGTCTTCAAGATAGTTCTGAAGTAGCAAACAGAGCTGTGGATGAAGTATGAGTGAGCCAGTGAACCGGTGAACCTGAAATTTGTGATTGAGATGAAAAGAATACAGATAACCCCTCTGACCTGATGCTTAGAGGCTAACGTGAGGACCAGGTATTAGTGAAGGATTTGGTGAGGAGAAAGACCAGTACCCAAAGATCAGGTGGAAGGAGGTCAGTGTGATGGAGGCCAGAGCAGGCCTCATGTTCTCAAATGCTTGAGCCACGCTGGACAGAACCCTGGCAAGAAGGATGATTATGGTGTGATAGTTTGAATTGACAAGTTGTAGCTTGAAATGCTTACTTTTACCCAGAAGTGACTGGGTTTACCTGGAAATAACCTAGATTAAATTTCTGTCTTTGGAGGGAATTAGGAGAGAGGTATCTCAAGACAAATTAATTCTGGTTAAAATTTATTTGAGAAAAACATATTTGGCTTTATACATTTGAATCTAGATTAAAATTTTTTTACACAGAACATTAATTTTGCTTCTAACCTATTACCTCCCACATTATATAAATTTCACTTGCACCAAAAACACTCAGTTGTTTGCCTTCATCCATTTCCTCTTGGTTTCCTAATCTGTTTTGGATTACAGGCCACTGAGAATGTGATGAAAACTGAGTGCTTTTCCTAGAAAAATGCACATATGCATGTACATATCAAATTTGGCATACAATTTCAGGGACTTCCCAGATACTCTGAAACCTCTCACATTGTCAGAAATGGGAATAAAGCATTGGTTTGTGTTAATAGAAATATATTAATAGTTCTGGTTTAAGATGATAGACTTGAGTGCATTCGTTTTCTTTCCTTGCCTTTCTAGGACCCACTGAAATGACAATTCAAGAAATGTAGAAAAAAATGAACCCATGACAGCTCTGAAAATAGGAATGTGTGCCATGGGTAGATAAGAAATTTCATCAAATTTCTGGTAGACAGAAGTGAGATGGACTTGGATTCTGTTATTTCACATGTGCCATGTATAATAGGAATCCATGGCCTAGATCGCAAGTGGGAAATTGTGTTGGAGTGGGAGCCTTTCTCCAAAGAGTTAATAGAATTGTTACACGTAGAGGATGAGTAAACTTTGAGGCAGCATCTGGGTGGTTAACTAGAAGGATGTCCTCAGGACATTTTGGCTAAGTAGCTCCTTCCTTTCTTAGGTGTACATAGAGCAATTTGAATTCTAAGAATTGTTTTCTGAACTTGTAAAAGATTTGCAAAAGGACAGTCCAAGTAGTGAAGTTGGAACAAGGCAGCAAGGCAGGCTGATATTTGAAGGAGATCCATGGGATAAAATGGAAATTCTGGGGAAGAGCTAGAAGGTTAAAAAAGAAAGTCATCTCAGATAAGGAAGGAAATTCAGTTAAGTGCCCACTTTTCTTTGACATTGTTGGGGTTTCCAAATCCATCTGCTTGTTTCCTACTGAGATACACTGAAAAGAAGGACCTCTCTCTACACAAAGGTTCAGTCTGCCTTCACATTCAGAACAAACAGACCTTCTTAACTACAAAAGGAAGTCAGACATGTTACTCACACTAGCCCACAAGGTCCTTCACCAATAAATATAAATGGTTAACTAAGGACCACCAAATGTCTGAGGGAAATCAACATCATAAAAGACAAGGATGGAAATAAACACGTCACCTGAGAGAATATGAGCTTGTAAAAAACAATTCAGGGATTTCACGTAGATAAAACAATGACATAGAAGACAAGAAAAAATTCTCAGAAATTAAAAATATAGCTATTGAAAATTTGAAAGCACAGTAAAAATTTCTAAATAATAGAAAGGACACTGATAATTTCCAAATGGATGAACAGGAAGATAAAGTTAAGAAAATCTTTCAGAATCTAGAGCAAAAAAAGGTGGCAAGATTAAGAGATATGAAAAAAAGACTAGTTATAGTTTGAGAAGGTCTAACATCTATATAATTGATACAAAAATAAACGTTCTCTGAAGAATCAAATTCTTCAATTAAAAGGGGCCATTGAGTATTAAGGGAGAAAAGATCCAAACCAAGACACATTCTGATGAAGTTTCACTACTCTGAGAATGAAGGTATACACTATAGAAGCACAGAAAGGGGAAAAATCAGATTATTCACAAGGAAATGAGAAACAGATTTGCGTATCGTTTCAGTAGTCAATGGTAGATGCTAGTATATAATAGAATAATGCTTTCAAAATTCTAAGGGAGAGTGAACCAAGAATTCTCTACCCAGCTGTATTAATCAGGGTGTTTTTGACTGTAAGGAACAGAAAGAAAACCTTGAGTTGCTTAAACAAGAAGGAAATGTATTATATTACATTATAGGAAATTCAGAGATAGGACAACACCAGGGTTGGTAAATTAATCAGCTTCATAATGCAAATAACAATCAAGATTCCTGATTCTTCTCATTCTACTGTGTCATCCTCAGCTTGTTAGCTTTGTACTCAGGCTGGTTCCTCTCTGTTGACAAGATGTCCAATCATTCCAAGTATCACATCCAGAAATAACAATTTCCAGAGGAAGATGAGAATGTTTCTTATTCAGAAGCTCCAACAGACTTTCCTTCATGTTTTGACCAAAATTTTATTACACACTTACTCTAAAACTAATCATTAGGTAATAGGATAGCCATAATTGATTTAGACCAGTCAGGAAGTACCCCTGGTGGATACATGGAGAAGGAGGATACCCTGCATAAGAGAAGAGTCTATTATGAAAAGTGTGGGAGTGGAAGCTTGTGAATACTGTGAGATGCACTAGTGCATCAGATCTTGGTTTCCAGACTGAAATACATTATGGAAAATTTATTTATTATGGTTTGATCATATGAAGCAAATGGGGAATGGAAAGACTATGGAAACATCTAGCAATGATCCAATGACCTTTCCTAGTTGGTAAACTTTCACTTTTACCCTGTGGTGACCTTAAAGCTATCTGAGTAGAATAATTTTATAGAAAAATTATTTTCTATAGATCTGGAAATTCCTAGGAAAATCATAAAAATAAGTTAGTTATGAAAGACAATACCCTACTTCCAAATCATTCCTGTTGAACCAGCCAAGAAAAGATCATAGGCATTTGGCACTGTGTCACATTTCCCACTTTAAACTAGAAGCAAGAGCGTTGAATTTCAGTTAACTCTGATGATTGTGCAATTTAACTAATAGTCTTAACTTTTAAACACTGGAGAATGCTTTGAGAGAAAGTTTTGTTAGATGCATGGTGCATTCATTTGAATGCAAAGCTTTCTACACTCAGCACCTCAACTACTGATTCATAGTGTACTTCTAATAATTCACTCTTTCTTAATATTGGCTGAAAAATCAGAAGGATCACCTTCAGAAAGATACACTGTGGCAGCAACACTGGTTCCTTAGGTGAGGTACCAGTCCTCCAGTCTTCCATGGGAAATAGAAACCTCTTGCATTCATAAAGGTAGCCCCTCACTTGAATCTTTACAAAATAAAGGAAGGCTGTGAACCCCCAAGGTTTGTGCTGGAATTTGCTTGACTTATCATTCAACAAATATATGAGGGCCTACGATGTGCCTGACACTATTCCAGGCTCTCCTAATAGATGAAACAAACTATAGTCATGCAACTTACTTTTCAGAGATTGTATTAAAAAGCAGAGACATTGCTTTGCCTACAAGGTTCATATAGTCAAAGCTATGGTTTTTCCAGTATTCATGTACAGATGTGAGAGCTAGACAATAAAAAAGGCTGAGCGCTGAAAACCTGATGCCTTTGAACTGTGGAGAAGATTCTTGAGAGTCCCTTGGGCAGCAAGGAGATCAAACCAGTCAATCCTACAGGAAATCAAGCCTGAATATTCATTGGAAGGACTGATGCTGAAGCTGAAGCTCTGGTACTTTGGCCACCTGATACAAAGAGCTGACTCATTGGGAAAGACCCTGATGCTGGGAAAGATTGAAGGCAGGAAGAGAAGGGATGACAGAGGATGAGATGGTTGGATGGCATCACCGACTAAATGGGCATGAGTTTGAGCAAACTGTGGGAGGTGGTGAAGGACAGGGAAGACTGGTGTGCTGCAGCCTATGGACACAATTGAGCAACTGAACAACAACATAGAGAAAACCCTATATAGTAATAAGGAAATTTTTTGTTCTTTGGAAGGAGGTAAGAACTTTGGGACAAGTAGAGCAGGGTGAGGAGAATCACAGGTCCAGGGGAGGCCTCACTGAGAAGGTGACACTGGAGTCAAGTCCTGTAGGGGGTTGGGTGGAGAGGGCAGTTCTCCAGCAAAAGGAATGGCCAGGAGAAAGGCCCTAAGGTGGGAGCATCCAGAACAGCAAGGAGGACTGTTGTGAGGAGGTTTCTCTTACTCCCTAAAACAGATACTGTTGGAGGTAAAGACTTTAGAACTCTATATGACAGACATGTTTGCAGATAAAGCTAACACTTGAAACAAATGGGTTTCTCAAGTGGCGCTAGTCGTAAAGAACCTGTCTGCCAATACAAGAGACATGAGAGATACAGGTTTGATCCCTGGGTTGGGAAGATTCCCCTGGAGGAGGGCATGACAACCCACTTCAGTATTTTTGCCTGGAGAATTCCATGGACAGAGGAGCCTTGCAGGCTACAGTCTGTAAGGTTTCAAACAGTCAGACGTGACTGAAGCAACTTAGCACATTGCACATGTTTGCTAAGTGCATCACTATATCAGTGCATCAGGAATCACAGATTACTGGGCTCCATCCCAAGGTTTCTGAGCCAGTGGGTCTGGGTGGAGGGCTCCAGAATTTGCCTTTCTAGAAAGTTCCCGGGTGTACTGGTGCTGCTTCTTTGGTCACTGTTCTTAGAGAACCACTGCTCCATGGACAACGGGATTTCTCTAATAGTGAAGTCTGCAGTATGTTTTAGGTATAACCTCTTGATGATATGTTTAGGGATATGTCTTTCACATGAATAAAGTCAATACCTCAGTAGTGTGTACAGTGATATGTTGTGAAACTCAACGGGTCATCTAGCCAAACCATTTTGCCTTTTGGGCAATCATTCTTACCATTTTAGGGCATCTCAGGTGGCACATGTTAAAGAACCCATCTGCCGGTGCAGGAGATGCAAAGAGACGTGAGTTCAGTTCCTGGGTCGGGAAGATCCCCTGGAGTAGGAAATGGCAACCTGGACGCCAGTATTTGTGCCTGGAAAATTCCATGGACAGAGGAGACTGGCACACTACAGTCTATAGGGTTGCAAAGAGTTGGACACAACTGAGCATGATAACACCACAACCCCATTTTTACTAATGAGGCAGTCAAGACCCAGAGAGGTTATGGCTTGCCCAAGTCACATACTTAAGTTTTAAGATAGAAGTTGCTTATGCAAAAGTTATGAAAATTAAAGTCCCCCCCTGCCTTGTTTCTAGAACCAGGAGATGCAAACCTACTTAAGGTTTGCTTTGTAGTTGGGGAAGGGACACATTTTGGTTTTAACGGAGAAAGCCACAGCTCCAAAACCCCTGTGTTCTCTTTGCCACATTTTTAGACCTGGAATGCACTTTAGGCTCTGCTTGTTTGGAGCTCACGTTCTTCTGGATTTCTCCCTTGGTCCTTGGATTCATTTCCTAGGTTTACTTCTCTCTCCTCCTTGGTTATGCCCCGGAACCTGTCCCCTCACTTGCTTGTCGTCCTCTCTGTGAAGGATGTCCTCTAGGTAGGAGGGGTGGCCAGGCTGTATCCTATGACTGACCTCGTCAGCATTCACAGTATGGAGAGGAAGCCTGCCACACAGGACGCTTTTTCATTCTGCCCCAGCGTTTGTGTCCAGTCTGGGATATTGGCATTGATTTGTCCCTTTTTTGGGTGGCAAGATTTGTGAGACAGAAAAATCACATATTTAACAGCAGTTTCAGCTCAGGTCAGTTCAGTCACTCAGTCGTGTCCGACTCTTTGCGACCCCATGAACCGCAGCATGCCAGGCCTCCCTGTCCATCACCAACTCCCGGAGTCCACCCAAACCCATGTCCATCGAGTTGGTGATGCCATCCAACTGTCTCATCCTCTGTTGTCCCCTTCTCCTCCTGCCTTCAGTCTTTCCCGGCATCAGGGTCTTTTCAAATGAGTCAGCTCTTTGCATCAGGTGGCCAAAATATTGGAGTTTCAGCTTTAACATCAGTCCTTCCAGTGAAAACCCAGGACCGATCGATCTCCTTAGGATGGACTGGTTGGATCTCCTTGCAGTCCAAGGGACTCTCAAGAGTCTTCTCCAACACCACAGTTCAAAAACATCAATTCTTCTGCACTCAGCTTTCTTTATAGTCCAACTCTCACATCCATACATGACTACTGGAAAAACCATAGCCTTGACTAGACGGACCTTTGTTGACAAAGAAATGTCTCTGCTTTTTAATATGCTGTCTAGGTTGGTCATAGCTTTTCCTTCCAAGGAGTAAGTGTCTTTTAATTTCATGGCTGCAATCACCATCTGCAGTGATTTTGGAGCCCCCCAAAATAAAGTCAGCCACTGTTTCCACTGTTTTCCTGTCTATTTGCCATGAAGTGATGGGACCGGATGCCATGATCTTAGTTTTTTGAATGTTGAGATTTAAGCCAACTTTTTCACTCTCCTCTTTCATTTTCATCAAGAGGCTCTTTAGTTCTTCTTCACTTTCTGCCATCTGCATATCTGAGATTATTGATATTTCTCCCGGCAATCTTGATTCCAGCCTGTGCTTCCTCCAGCCCAGTGTTTCTCATGATGTACTCTGCATATAAGTTAAATAAGCAGGGTGACATTACACAGCCTTAATGTACCCCTTTTCCTATTTGGAACCAGTCTGTTGTTCCATGTCTAGTTCTAACTTTTGCTTCCTGACCTGCATACAGGTTTCTCAAGAGGCAGGTCAGGTGGTCTGGTATTCCCATCTCTTTCAGAATTTTCCACAGTTTATTGTGATCCACACAGTCAAAGGCTTTGGCATAGTTAATAAAGCAGAAATAAATGTTTTTCTGGAACTTCCTTGCTTTTTCAATGATCCAGTGGATGTTGGCAATTTGATCTCTGGTTCCTCTGCCTTTTCTAAAACAGCAGTTTAATTTAACTGAAATCTCAAGTTCACGTCTGCATAATGCACAACAGGTTTTTCTCTCTCCTGTGCTCTTGAGGTGCTGAAGGTGACATTTTTTGCCCTAAAAAGACATTTGCCCATTGAATCAGTCTCTTTGCTTCCTTGAACCTTAGGTTCCTCATCAACAAAGCAAGAAACATGATCTTTCTATAGAAAGGAGACCTTTGAAGGTTCTGGGCACCATGGCTTGGTTCCCTGCCAATCTGTGCAGCCTCAGGGGAGGGGCAAGATTTCAGGATCTGTGCCAGGAAGGAGTGCCTGAAAGATTCGCTTCCCAGAGCAGGTTCTCTTCCATTGCCTTGGCCCTCTCTCTGGATCCATTGGCATCAGGGTGTGTCAACAAGGAGCCCTTTGCTGAATTAAGCACAGCGTGCTTGGCAGAGGAGCTCAGAAGACAACGAGGACTCATTTACGCTATGTGTTCTTTTCTCCCCTTTTGTATCACATTATCTTTGAGAAACCATTTATTTATTTACTTTCATTAATGTATAGTTGATGTACAATATTATGTTTCAGGTGTACAACTGAATGATTTACAAGTTTTACAGGTTATCCTTCATTTGTAGTTATTATAAAATATTGGCTATGTTCCCTGTGCTGTACAATATATTTTTGTAGCTTATTTATTTTATACATACTAGTTGGCACTTCTTTTTTTATTCAATTCAGTTCAGTTGCTCAGTCTTGTCTGACTCTTTGCAGCTCTATGGACTGCAGCACACCAGGCTTCCCTGTCCATCACCAGCTCCCAGAGCTTGCTCAGACTCATGTCCATCGAGTAGGTGATGCCACCCAACCAACTCATCCTCTGTCATCCCCTTCTCCTTCTGCCTTCAATTTAAAAAAAAAATATTTTTAGCTGCACTGGGTCTTTGTTGTTGCACATAGGCTTTCTCTAGTTGCAGGGTGAGTGGGGCCTACTCTTCATTGCTGTGCGCAGGCTTTGTGGTGGCTTCTCTTGCATGGGCTGTAGGTCGCATGGGCTTCAGTAGATGCAGCTCATGAGCTTTGTAGTCTTGGTTCATGGGCATAGTTGCCCTGAGGCATGTGGGATCTTCCCGGACCAGGGATTGAACCTGTGTCCCCTGCACTGGTGGGCAGATTCACAACCTCTGGACCACCAGGGAAGTCCCTAGCTGGTACTTCTCAACCTCCTACCTCTGTCTTGCTCCTCCCTCTCTACATTGTTAATGGTTAATTTATTCTCTATATTTGTAAGCCTGTTTAGATGCCAACTATAATTTCTGTATAGGTCACTAACATTAAAAAATTAAAGTATTAGTTGGTGGTTAGGGAAAAAAACTCCAAATCCCTGGAAGGCAACAATGAATGATACCTTTGAAATCTGCAATCTCCTCACCCATGATAAGGGCTTCCCAGGTGGTGGCAGTGGTAAAGAGTCTGCCTGTCAATCAGGAGACATAAAAGATATGGGTTTGATCCCTGGGTGGGGGAGATCACCTGGAGGCGGGCATGGCAACCCACTCCAGTATTCTTGCCTAGAGAATCCCATGGACAGAGCAGCCTATCAGACTGCAGTCCACATACAAAGAGTTGGATGCAAATGATGTGACTTAGCATGTACTCGTACCCATGATAAAAATCTCTTAACAAATTAGCAATAAATGGGAATTTCCTGTTCTGGTAAAGAGTAGCTACTAAAACCCTCTAGCAAACATTTTCCTTAGCGATGGGATCAGAGATGTTACAAGAAAGCCTGCTATCCACCAATTCTTTTCAACATTTTACTGGAGGGCCTAGCCAGTAAAATAAAACAAGGAAAAGAATTAGGGACTCCCCGTGGTCCAGTGGTTAAGACCCTGCACTTGCAATGCAGGGGCCATAGGTTGGATCCCTGATTGGGAAATTAAGATCCCATATGCTGCATGGCATCACCAAAAAATAAAATAAATAAAAGGAAAAAAGTTAAACAAAAAAGAATTAAAAGGCATGAATATTGAAAGGAAGCATAAAGACCACCATTATTTCCAGATAATATAATAATTGTATATTTAGATAATTCAAAAGAATTGTAGACCTTTATCAAAGTTACTGACACAAGGATAATATTTTAAAAATCAATTATATTTCTGTATGCAAGCCTCAAATAAATAAAAGTTGAATTTAAAAAACAGTATCGTTTACAATGGTGTCAAAACCATAATGTACTTGGCCATAAATCTAATAAAAGATATACAAAATCTCTATATGAAATTACTGTAAGCATTATTGAAATAAAGAAAACCTAGATAAATGGGGGGTTATACCATGTTCACAGATTATAAAGTCCGTATTTTAAAGATGTCAACTCCACATTGATCTACAGGTTTTTGTTGTTTGTTGTTTAGTTGCTGAGTTCTGTCTGACTCTTTTGCGACCCTGGGGATTGTAGCCTGTCAGGCTTCTCTGTCCATGGGATCTCCCAGGCAAGAATACTGGAGTGGGTTGCCATTTTCTCCTTTAGGGGATCTTCCCAACCAAGGAATGGAACCCACCTCTCTGCATTGGTAGGAGGGTTCTTTACCATTGAGTCACCAGGAAAGCCATCTATAGGTTTAGTACAGTTATAATTTTTAAAAAGAGCTGCATTTTTTAAAATAGAAATTGACAGGTTTATTCTAATATTTATATAAAAGTAGCCAAGGCAGTCTTGAAGAAGAACAAAATTGGAGTAATTATACTGCTAGATATTGTGCATGCCTGCGTGCTAAGTCGTTTCAGTTGTGTCCGACTCTTTGTGACCCTATAGACCATAGCCTGCCAGGTTCCTCTGTCTGTGGCATGATTCTCCAAACAAGAATACTGGAGTAGGTTGACATGCCCTTCTCCAGGGGATATTCCCAACCCCTGGATCAAACCCGTGTCTCTTAGGTCTTCTCCATTGTCAGATGGGGTCTTTACAACTAGCACAGCCTGTGAAGTCCTGTGCTAGGTATCAAGATCTATTTTAAAGCTATTGTATGGCACTAGAAAAGACACATAGACCATTGAAACAGAGTATAGTTCAGAGCTAGACTGACACACAAATGATCACCTGGTTTTTTGACAAAGGTGACACTTAAGTGCAGTAGGGAATGACTGTTTTTTCAATAAATGATTCTAGGTCATTCACAATCCACTTGGTATCTATCTATCTATCTACATGGTTGATCTCTACTATGACAATCTAGATTAATTGCAGATCTAAATATGAAAGGCAAAGGAAAACATCTTTATGACCTTACAGTAAGCAAAGATAAGTAAACAGGACACAAAATATACTAACCATGATAGGAAATGTTGACTTCATTAAGTGTAAGAACATATGTTCATTAAAAGATACCATTAAGAGAATGAAAATATAATCCTCAGAGTAGGAGAAGATAACATATATTTGACAAAGGATTTACATCAAGGATATATAAAGAACTACAAATCTATATAGGAAGATAGAAAACAGTGGAAATATGGCCAAAATTATTGAACAAGAACTTTAAAATAAGGGCTGTACCCATGGCCAGTAGACATTAAGAAAAGTGCTCAATGGTATTAGTTATCGACTAATATACCGACTATGTACCGACTAATGTTTAAAATTTTAAAAAGACAAATAACAGCAAGTATTGGCAAAGATGCAGTACATGTAGAACTCTAATATACCATTGGTGGGAGCATATAATAAATTGGTACAACCACTTTGAAAAACACTTTGGTGATATCTACCAAAACTTAATATATGCATATTATTCTATGACCAAGCAATCACATCCCTAGATACATATCCAACAGAAGTGTGGACATCTGTTCAACAAAATATAAGTACAAGAAGATTTTTAGTAACTCCAAACTGGAAGCCACCCAAATTTCCATAAACATTAGGATGGATAAATAATTTGTGGCACAAAAATTTTGTACTCTCTTCTTAGGATCTGAATAAATGTCTGTCTTGTTTTCACTGTCCTGCCACCATGTGTGAGCAAAATGTCAGAATCAGGTAGCCTCCAGACCTTGACCAGGCAGAAGGAGGGCACCTCTCATGGCCCATGGTTCAATCTGCTGCATGAGTGCATGGCAGGGTGGGCAGGGAAGACCTGCAGCCAGAATGACATCTGAACACTTTCCATCTGGACTGCAGGCTTGTCTGTAGGAAAGGGGAATTCTTGGGGTATAACTGATCCATGGAGTCAGTTCACAGGTCTGGAGCTCCCTACACCACCGTAGGTCCCAGTGGATTGGTGGGCAACATGGCGGTGCCCATGTTGTGGGCACCAGCTGTGGCCTGGCCTCTATGTTTAAAGCACCTTTAGTTGATTTTATGGACTTTCCTGATGGCTCAGACAGTAAAGAATCCACCTGCAATTCACGAGACCTGGGTTCAATCCCTGGAAGATCCCCTGGAAGAGGGAACGTCTACCCACTCCAGTATTCTTGCCTGGAGAATTCCATGGACAGAGGAGCCTGGAGGGCTACATGGGGTTGCAAAGAGTCACACATAACTGAGTGACCAACACACATGAACACAGGTGATTTTAAGGGGCAGCCAGAACTGAGAGCATAGTAATAATGGGGAACCTGCCTGCCTTCTGCAGACCTCTCTCAGGGCCAGTCTTCATCTTTCCTGGCACTGGGCGGGCAGGGGGATATCCCAGTGAGTCAGGCTGCCGTGTGAACCTGCAGGTAAAACTCCCTGACAGGTGTGATTTGCATTCCTTTGTGATTGATGTAGCCAGGAGGAGTCTGAGCTGTGAGAGGCCGCACTGGTTACCTTGACTGCTGGGCCATCTGTGTCTGGCTCACCGAGGTCTCTGTTCTGAAGGTGTCTGTTGAGAGGAGCTGCAGTGGGCGGCAGGGGCGGAGGAGGTAATTTGGTCTCATCTTGGCAAGACATTCTCTGAATCAACAGGCAGTACTCAGTTGCTGATTGTCACATTGTGTGTCGGATGCTTTTCGTTTTTTTTCTTTTTTTCTTTTTAAACATAAAGAACTACTGTTTCTAAAGAGAACTGGCAGTCAACCAGAAAAGTGTGAGTTTAAAGCTTGTCTAGAGGGGGGAGACACTTTTTGCAATTTGGCTGTTTTTAGTGCATATGAACAGAGGCATGGGTCCCCACCAATCACACTGCATGAAGATCACGCGCTGGAGAGCATCCTGGGGACCCCCTGCCCAGCCTGGGTTAGTTCTCTAGTTAATGGATTGTGAGAATATTTCCAGGGGGTCCTGGAAAGGAGGCCAGGTTATGGTGCGCAATGGTGGGGCAGTTAAGAGATTTAGGAAATGGCTGTTTACTAAGCAGTGAAAAATATTCGGGCTTCCCTAGTGCTTCAATGGTAAAGAATTCGCCTACAATTCAGGAGATGCAGGTTCGATCCCTGGGTGGGGAAGATCCCCTGAAGAAGGAAATGGCAACCCACACCAGTATTCTTGCCTGGGAAATCCCATGGACAGAGGAGCCTGGTGGGCTACAGTCCATGGGGTTGCAAAGAGTTGGATACAACTTAGTGACTAAACAACAGTAACAAATTCAGTATTTTACCAGCTGTATGCCTGTCAGGTGCATACTGTCCAGATCCCAACTCTGCTTGTAAAAGATGCTAGAAACTCTAGTTAACCTCAGCTAGAATGTGAAGCAAATCAGGGTTAGGTGGAAAGTATTGTGAGGGTGTGGCTGTATCTGTCTGGTCGTTGTCCTGTGTCCTCAGAACCTAGTCCATGGCTGGCACATAATAGGTGCTCAGTAAATACATACTTGATCCCAGAACCTAGTCTCTCTGCCCTTGTGACTCTCCTAATAATAGGTGCCACAGTATTAAGGAGCACGATTACACATGGCGATGAGCTGCCTTGGGTCCTGTGTAAAAAGGTTATCCCTGCATGCGAGGCTGCCTCTGTGGGCCCAGCGTCTGCGGCAGGGAGAGGATGTTTTCATGCCTTTGGTGTAGGAGGAGCCCTTAATCTGGATTAGTTAAAGCAGATTGCTTCCAGCTTCTTGTGACAGTGTGTCCTGCTGTCCTAGCCAGCGCTGGGACTGTGCCCGTAGGTTCATGCTGTGGAGCTGACAGTTCTGTGTCTAGATTATGTTATTACATCTGCTTGCTTGTTCTCTTGTAGATTACTTCTTTCAGTGTAGTATTCATCACTGTTTTGTTTTCTCTGTCCCCTGGATCTTCATTTTTACCTTATGATTTGTCTTGAGTGGGGGTGATTCCAGGGTTGGGATTAATAGCACGGACTCTGGAGCTGGACTGCCTGGGCTCATATCCAGGTGTGTGTGAGTGTGGCCTCTCTCTGGTTTGGCTCCCCCATCCATGATGGAAATAATGATAGATCCTGCCTCGTGGATCATTGAAAGTATTAGTGTATGTACACACTTAGGACAGGGCCTGGCACATATGAAGGGACATATTGAGACAGGCTGGGGCCTGAGACCAGGGACCCTTTCCTGCAGTGCTGCAATGCTTGCGTCAGGACAAATGTCTCCTCTAGCAACAAAATACAAAGAAACCATAAGGAACTAAAAATAACTGGGTGCCCCTGCATTTGGGGCAAATTATGGACAACATGTTGCAAAAAGACCAAAAAAACTTCAGCTGCCACTTCTGAAGAGCCAGGAGCAAAACCAGGGTGTCAGGAGGAAAAGCAGGGGTCTATGCATGCCTGCTGCACTCAACACCATGTAAGCGTGGGCAAATCACCTAAGCCAGTCCTCTGGCCTGAGCCCTGATACACTGCTACTTTTACCCCATTTAAGGAACCAGCTCGCCCTGACTCAGGGAGCCAGCGAGCAAGGGAACCTGCTACTTGTTTTCATTCCCCACTGCTGTGGCAGAAGCCCCAACAAACCCTTGCCTGAATTTCTTATCTGGCCTCTTATCAATTTCTGTTGATTGGGGAAGGCCAGGAACCCTGGTTAGTAACAGTATGAATGCTTGTTCAATCTCTGGTCTGATTTAAATGACCATATTTTAAATATTGTAACCTAAGACACAAGAGCTGGACTTGGATATCTCTTATACTTGGAGGTGTGGTTAGGGAGTGATTGGATCCTTTGGGTCTCCAATTTGCAGTTCAGGGAAGCTTTCCGTTTTGAGTGTTTGGTGAAAATCTTTGCCAGGGGAGTTGTTTGGGTACTACTTGAGTGTGTTTTTCACCAGACTTACCTGGTGTTCAGACAGTAAAGCGTCTGCCTACAATGCGGGAGACCTGGGTTCAATTTCTGGGTCGGGAAGATCTCCTGGAGAAGGAAATGGCGACCCACTTCAGTCATCTTGCCTGGAAAGTCCCATGAATGGAGGAACCTGGTAGGCTACAGCCTGTGGGTTCGCAAAGAGTCCGACACGACCGAGTGACTTCACTTTGTTGAGTGTGTCTTTAGTATGCCTCTCAGTAGCATGTATTGTGGGAGAGCCGCCGTCACACTCAGGGAGGCACACTCACACTCAAGTCTGGGGGACGGTGAAGATTTTGGGGAGAAGAAATCCTCCCAAATATCTGGGAGATAGACTATGATGGTTAAAACTGCTATGTGCTAGACATACTCTCCCATCCTTCTCTTCTTCCATTGGGAAGCTGCTCCCTCACTTCATGTGGTCCTGGAGGGGCTGACCATTAAGGTGACACACACTGCCTCCTACTCTCACGTGGGGCAAGTGAGAGTTGGCTGGACTGACTGTAGTCTTATATATCCTTCCAGTCAAGGTGGGTGGTTTTAGGGACGGGTCACAAAGATGCCTCCCCAAGGCTCTTCTCCTAGATATAGGGAGGAAGACTATTCTCTTCATTTGTGCCAGCAAGTGGTAAGGATGTTGGCCTGGGACTGCTAGAAATTCTCTGTCCTGTGACATGGGAAGAGTCCATTTACAGCCATAAAGAATGGAGCTAGTCTGCAAAGAGAAGCAGAAACAAGCAGAGTAGAGAAAGACTGAAACATGGGCATCATATAAGCACCTAGATCAAGCTTTACCTGAACCAGCCAGCTCATTGAACTTCTCTATATGTGAGTTAATAAATTTCTATTTTTTGATAGTTTGAATTGAGTTTCTGTTAACTGCCTTTAAAATAACCCCATTTGCACAGTTCAGAAATATTTGAAGATGCTAGATTTTCTAGAGTGCCCTGACATGGACTCATAAGAAAACATTGAAAAAAAAGAAAAAAAGGATGGATCAAATTGCTGTCTGGTTTGACTTCCTTGACAATTGAAGAGTAGGTCACCAAGGCATTTCTTCTGTGACTTGATCACTATCCTTACTGAATGTCACAACTAACTCTGTGCTTTCCATTGTGTTCCCTATCCTTTGGAGTGCGTTCCCTTTGACTTCTTAGCTTCTTAGCTAAGGTCATCATTCACAGGTCCACTCAAATGTTCTTTTCTGACAGTCTCTGATCCTGCTAGTCAGATCCCTTTTCTTTCTTCTCTGAGTTCTAATTTTTCTCTATCTCAACTTTGCATTATGTTTTAATGAATTTTTCACATGTCCCATTTGTCCTCTGGATTTTCCTGGCTTTGAGATTCTGATGGTACTGGCTTGAATGCCCACTGATGTGGGGGAAATGCTGATAAGATCCTTGGGGTGGGATTGCTGGGGAGGTACTCATAAAAAATCCACCCTCCAGCACTTTTATGAGTTAATTTTTATATTTACCTTTTTGCTCCAATTCTAATTTCTTTTGAATTCAGGGGCTTTAAAAATTATTATGGAGGATTTTTACTTTTTTATTTAGTTGGTTTATGTTTTCTAAATTTTCTACAATGAGCATGTGTTGCTTTTATAATTAGACAAGAGTATTAAAAACATGAAAAATGATTCCCAATTATGTAGATGAGATCAAAATAAGAGTGGCAAAATAGCCTGAGGGAAGTGCTAAGGACAGCTTGTTTGATCCTCTAGCAATCTTCTTGTACTACAGGAGTCATAAGAAAACCATTTATGAACTAATGCTCGATTACTTCAAATATTTCAAGTGGTTTTGAATGGTCAGACCTCAGACAAGGGTTTATTTTCAACTGTTAGCTTTGTCATCTAACACTCTCTAATGTAGATGCTCAACTTTACATTTGACAGAACTAAGCCATATACCAACTACTTAACTCTCAGGATGATTAATATCTGCTGAGTAATATACAAATATTCACTTAAGGTAGAAGACAGAGGCCTATTTGCAATACTTAGCATTCTCAACGAATACATAAAATTGAGCAAAAACCATGAAGTCATGAGGGTATACATTTTGCTTGATCTCCCCTTCTCATTTGTGTGAAATAGCCAGGATCAAAAGTAGAAGGAAACAGTGATACTCCATTTAATGGGGCAAAATTCAGTGTCCCGTCTCCTGAAGCTACAATAGTGAGACAAAAATGATTGAATCCCATACTTAATTGAAAGAAAATTAAGACAGAATAAAGATTTTTTTTTATATGAAATGTGAACTGAATGTATTATGTTCATTTTTTATGGTATACTGACTTTCCTTTTAAACATTAGTCTTGTATTTTACCCCATTGCTAATCCTTATTTTTAATAGGCAGGCTTTTAACACCCTAAGGAGCATTTTGTTCAATGAAGTTAAGCCAGAGGACCTTAGGATATTTTACAAACACATCCACTGAAATTGCTGACTTCTCCAGTTTTGACAATTTACTAAACTGATACAACAGGTAGTTCAATTTAACTGCTGTAAGGAGAGCAATTGTTTAGCACAGTTTGATATTTAACACTGCAGCTTAACCATAAAAAATACAATTTATGCTAATATGTTCTATTTAGGCCTGTTTCCAACAAAGCCTACAATTTAGCCACTTCGAATTCTCACAACTGCTGTTTACTAATAATGCTTGATTTCAACAGCAAAAAACATTCCTTCAATTCAAACAGCATGGAAAACTCGTATTTTGAAGGAAGTTAATCATTTGGTGATTCTTTAATCCTTATGCTGAAAGTTGCTTGTAATTTTCACATCTCTGTTTTCTTTCTTCGTGTCATATTATGTTTTGAACCCTCACAGAATCAAAACAAGTACAGCGTGTTCAGAGTTTATGTAAGGGATGCATTCTGAAAGCACTCACATAATTCAAAACTCACACAGTTCAAGCCTGATTCTCACAGAGGAGTACATTTAAACTAGGATTTGCTTGACTGTGCATAAAGAGCAGAGGGGTTAATTGTTTTATATGATGCTGTTTAAAATTAGCCAAAACTGCAACTGCACTGTGCATCTTTTGCCTTCTGTCACATGCATGTGGAATCGTTATATTGTCCATCTCTTTGCTGCTGCTGAGTGAAGAAAGTAATGGAGCTCCTCCCTGCCCAGGAAGCACGGAGCAGCCACACAGGGGTGGTGATGGGCTATTAAAAACATGCCATAGAGTCATTGGTACTCTCTCCATTGAGAGGCTGGTTTGTGCCCCTTCCTCTTGAATCGGGACCAGCTGTGGCTGCTTTGATTACTAGGGTAGAGCACGAGTGACACAGTGTGACTTCCAGTGTTTAGTAGTATAGTAGTAGGTAGAATAATGCCCTTCCTCCATCCCTTTGTAGATGTTCACGTCCTAATTAATCCCTAGAATCTCTGAATATGTTGCCTTAGTCACAGAATGGGCTTTGTCAATGTGAGGAAAGATTTTGAGATTATCCTGGTGGACCCTGTGTAATCACAAGGGTCCTTATGAGAGGGAGGCAAGAGTGTTAGAGGTAAAAAGAGATTTGAAGATGCTATGCTAATGGCTTTGAAGATGGTGGAAGGGGCCACAGACCAAGGAGTGCAGGTGGTCTCTAGAGGGTGAAAGAGGCAAGGGAATAAATTCTCCCCTAGAGTCTTCAGAAGAAATTTAGCTCTTCCAAAACCTCAGTTTTAGCTCAGTGAGATCCATTTGGGACTTCTGACCTCTGAAACCATAACCCAACAATTATAATCTCTCTCATCTTTCATTAAATCCATCTCCATCCTTCATTTTGCTTAAGATAAAGCCTTTGATACTTCCATATTTTGAATGATGTATATTTTTGCTCTTGTGTGTGTATATATCTATCTATATATATGTTGATATCAAGTTTCATTTGGTATTTGAATTATATATCTTTTCCAAGTTTCTTTATAATTATTTTGCAAATGGCATACATACAGCAGGATTTTTTTGTGTTCGGTCCGACAGTCTGATTTTTAGCTGGAATATTCAGCTCATTCATATTTAATTTTACCTCAGATCTGTTTAGGTTTACATCTCTTATTTGGGCTTGCTGTTTTTTCTATTTCTATATTTTGTTTTCTTTCCTTTCTTGCCTCATTTTGGTTAGTGGCTCAGATGATAAAGAATCTGTCTGCAGTTCAGGAGACCCAGGTGCGATCCCTGGGTCGGGATATCACCTGGAGAAGGGAATGGCAATCCACTCCAGTATTCTTGCCTGGATAATCCCATGGACAGAGGAGCGTGGTGGGCTACAGTCCATGGGGTCACAAAGAGTCAGACACGACTGAGTGACTAGCACTTTCACTTTCACATCATTCCATTTTTTTTCCCCTTCCTGGTTCTGAATATAGGCACTCCATTTATATTCTTTTAGTGATTCCTCATGAAGTTATAACATACATGTTTCACTCATCAAAGTCTAAAATTTTTTAATAAATTTCTTTATTCTCTTGAATGGTATACTGACCTCAGAACCCTTCAATTTCATTTACCTCCCTCCTGATTATAAATCATGTTATCATGCATGTTTTTCCTTAAAAAAAAACCTCACAAGAAATTTTTTAGTTTTAGGCAAATGGTGTTAATTTAGATTTATTTACATCTTTGTTACTTTTTCTGCTTTTCTTCCTTCTTGTAGCTCAGATCTTTTACCTGGGATTACCTTTCTTCTCAAAAAACATCATTTAGAATTTCTTTTAGCGAGTAATTCTTCATAGCACATTCTCTCAGCTCTAGTTTGAAAATGCCTTTATTTTGTTCCCATTTTATTATTTTGCTTATTTATCAGTTTTTGGCTGCGCTGGATCTTTGTCGCTGCATGTGGGCTTTCTCTAGTTCGGTGAGCAGGTGCTCTTCTCTAGTTGTGGTGCAAGGGCTCTCACTGCTCTGGCTTCTCTTGTTGCAGAGCAGACTAGAGCATGGGCTCAGTAGTTGGGGCACACAGGCTTATTTGCTCTGTGTGGAATCTTCCCAGAGCCAGGGATCGAACCCATGTTCCCTGCATCGGCAGGTGGATTCCTATCCGCTGTACCACTAGGCAAGTCCACTCCTATTTTAAAAAGGTGTTTTCAGTGAGGCTATATTTCTAGATGGGCAATTGTTTTCTCTTAATGCTCTGAAGATGTCATTCCATTGTCTTTGAACCCCATGGTTGTTACTGGGAAGACAACTGCCAGTCTTTCAAAGTAATCTGTTTTTTTACCCCTGGTTATATTTAAGAGATGGCTGGATGGCATCACCGACTCGATGGACATGTGTTTGAGTAAACTCCAGGAGTTTGTGATGGACAGGGAGGCCTGGCGTGCTGCGATTTATGAGGTCGCAAAGAGTCGGACACAACTGAGTGACTGAACTGAACTGATATTTAAGATGTTTTCTTTGTCTTAATCTTACGAAGTTTCACTATGATGTGTCTGGTAGTGAATTTCTTTTCAGATTGTATTTCACTGAACCCTTTGAATCTGTGATTGTTCATTTGTTCTGCAAAATTCTCAGTGATTCTCTTAAAATATTGCTTTTACCCCATTCTCTCTTCTCTACCTGGGACTTGAAATGAATTCATGTGGGACTGTATCCTCTCTATATTTTAAAATGTTTTCTGTATTTGCTCTGGTATTTTCTCTCTTTGAAGTATTTTGGGTAGTTTCTTTGGACTTTTTCACTAATTCTCTCTCCAACAATGTCTAATCTATTGTTAAACCCAGACATTGCTCTTTTGTGCTCCTTTTTCTTTTTATTCTGGAGATTCTCTTTGGTTATTTTCCAAATCTTTCATGTCATTTCCAGATTCTTGTTCCCTGCAGATATTGTCAGACTTGTGCTTTATTTCTTTAATCAAAGGAAGCATGACTGTTGTATACTTTGCATTTCATAATTACAATAATGGTAGTCTTGGCTTATGTGTTTCTGCTGATGTTGTCTGCTTATAATATATCATTTACTAGGGTGCTTAGGTGAATTTTTTTTGGAATTTCTCATTGTCCTTTAAAAAATAGTTTGTGGGAATTCTTTGAGCTGAAGATGCTCTTCTCCAGAGAGATTTTTTTGTTTGTTTGTTTCTATCAGGTGCCTAGGATTATTCCTGCTCCAATATAATTTTAAAATAAATTTACAGCTTGATTTTTTTTGGGATAGGGTCCTACACAGGGTAAATACATTTGGGCAGTGAATTCTTGCAAGTACTGCTTTTTTTTCTTTCTCTAGTTCTCCTTTCCACTCATTTCTTAACTCTCCACAGATCTCTGCTCAAATATCACATCAGTGGAGCCTTCCCTAACCAGTCAATATAAAATACTATCCTTGGGACTTCCCTGGTGGTCCAGTGGCTAAGACTTCATGCTCCCAAGGCAAGGGACCACAATTCAATCCCTGGTCAGGGAACTAGATCCCACATGCCTCAACTAAAGATCCCACATGTCACAGTGAAGATCCCATGAGCTGCAACTAAGGCCCCGTGCAACGAAATAAATAAATAAAAATAATAAAATATAAAAAAATTAGGCTGGTGCAAAAATAATTGCAGTTTTAATATTATTGAAATTTGCCTTTGATATTGGAGTACATTCTGAAATAAATGTGGTTATGTTATATATCATTTTAATGCACACTTCTTGCTTTATGTTTTTTTTGCTAATGAGTTATTACTTATATTTGTTTTAGACTATGGAAATGATGTTAGACAAAAAGCAAATTCAAGCGACTTTCTTATTCGAGTTCAAAATGGGTCATAAAGCAGCGGAGGCAACTTGCAACATCAACAAGGCCTTTGGCCCCGGAACTGCTAACGAATGTACAGTGCAGTGCTGGTTCAAGTTTTGCAAAGAGATGAGAGCCTTGAAGATGAGGAACATAGTGGCTGGCCTTTGGAAGCTGACAACAAATTTAGAGGCTCTAGAAGCTGATCCTCTTACAATTACACAAGAGGTTGCTGAAGAACTCAATGTCGATCATTCTATGGTTATTTGGCATTTGAAGTAAATTGGAAAGGTGAAAAAGTTCAACAAGAGGGTGCCTCCTGAGTTGACCACAAATCAAAAAATTTGTCATTTTGAAGTGTCATCTTCTCTTATTCTGTACAACAACAATGAACAATTTCTTGATCAGATTGTGACATGTGATGAAAAGTGGATTTTATTTGATAGTCAGTGACAACCATCTCAATGGTTGGACTGAGAATAAGCTCCAAAACACCTTCTAAAGCCAAACTTGCACCCAAAAAAGGTCATGGTCACTGTTTGTTGGTCTGCTGCCTGTTTGATCCACTATAGCTTTCTGAATTCCAGTGAAATCATTATATCTGAGAAGTGTGCTCAGCAGATTGATGAGATGCATCAAAAACTGCTACACTTGCAGCAGGCATCGGTCAACAGAAAGGGCCTAATTCTTTTCCACGACAATACCTGAACACGTCGCGCAACCAACTCTTCAAAAGTTGAATGAATTGGGCTACGAAGTTTTGCCTCATCCGCCACATTCACCTGACCTCTTGCCAACTGACTGCCACTTCTTCAAGCATCTCGACAACTTTTTGCAGGGAAAACGCTTCCACAACCAGCAGGAGGCAGAAAATGCTTTCCAAAAGTTCATCGAATTCCGAAGCACGGATTTTTATGTTACAGGAATAAACAAACATATTTCTCATTGGCAAAAAATCTGTTGATTGTAATGGTTCCTATTTTGATTAATAAAGATGAGTTTGAGCCTAGTTACAATGACTTACAAGTCACAGCCCACAACTGCAGTTGCGTTTGCACCAACCTAATGCTATCCCTGGATAGTGCTACCCTCCCTCCCACCTTAGTTTATTCATGGCGCTCCTTGCCATGGAGAATGCTTTGGAACTACTCATTTATGTGTTTGTTGAGACTCTCCTTTCCCTATCACGTGTGAGTGAATAAACATGCAGATATTCAGAATCTTTTAGACTTGATTTAGTGTAATACTGCATGCCTGTGTGCATGCAAAGTCGCTTCAGCCATGTCCAGCTCTTCACAACCCCATGGACTGTAGCCTGCCAGACTCCTCTGTCCATGGGATTCTCTAGGCAAGAATACTGGGGTGGGTTGCTGTGCCCTCCTCCAGGCTTCCAGGGGATCTTCCTGACCCAAGGATCAAACCTGTGTCTCTTATGTCGCCTGCATGGGCAGGTGGGTTTTTTTTTTTTTTTTTTGAACCACTAATGCTACCCGGGGAAGCCCATAACATAGCAGACAGAAAAAAAAAAAAATAATACAGCAGACAGATTTTTTAATCAAGTAGCATGTGGAATAATGTATTGCCATTTATAGATCTGCTAAGTTAAAAAATAAAGCTTCTTTATCTCCCCACTACTAACTCAGTTTTTAAAGCATTACATTTTAAATATAATTGAATAGTTTGCATTGAATACTCTGCCAGAAGTTGAGTGCATATACTAAAGAATAGTATGTTAAATGGACAATGGTTAATGTATTTGTTCTAAAATTTTCCTATTCAACATAGGAAAGCTATGTCAACTAGTTCAACAAATATAGAACCTCTGTGTTATACATGGAAGACTTGCTATTGTGGAAATTAATATGATAATGTTTTTGTTAAAATAATATTCGATATCTTGTGCAAGGAAAACCCTGAGAAGATTACTTCAGTTTGGCATTAAAATTATCCTCCACTTCTGAACTGTCAGCAATAAGCTGTTTATATATAAGTGGGTTCTCCTCTCTCAGAGGTTTCCTGTTTTAAATTCTAAAGGGGGCTTAGAGAACAGGTTGTTCTCTCTCCCCAGGGCTTTACAGATGAGGAAACTGAGGCATAGATAGTATGACATGAGTGAGGTCACGCTTAAGAGAGGATATTAAGATACAGAAATGATATAGTCCAGCAACAGAGAAGAGAGAGCAAGAATGGGATAAAGGATCCAGGTCTCAGCTCAGCAGACTTCCCATCTGCTGTGGCTGCCTCCTCTTCTATAAAGACCTTAACTTTGAACTAGAGAGACTATGTCTGTGACAAGTTTAGCATGAATGGATCAGTTAAAAAAAGTAGTTATTGGAGTATAGTTGCTTTACAATATTGTGTTAGTTTCTGTTATGCAGAAAAGTGGATCAGCCATACACATAGCCCCTCTCTGTTGGATTTTCTTCCCCATTAGGTCACCACAGAGCACTGAATAAAGTTCCCTGTGCTATACAGTAGGTTCTCATTAGTTACCAATTTTATACATGGTTGGTGGTGGGTTAGTCATTAAATTGTGTCCAACTCTTGAGACCCCATGGTCTGTAGCCCACCAGGCCCCTCCGTCCATGGGATTTCCCAAGCAGGAATACCGGAGTGGGTTGCCATTTCCTCCTCCAGGGGATCTTCCTGACCCAGGGATCAAACTCGCGTCTCCTTCATTGGCAGGGGGACTCTTTACCACTGAGCCACCAGGGAAGGCCCACATATGTCAGGCTCAATCTTCTGTGTCAGCCCCAATCTCCCAGTTCACCCGCCCTCCTCTCCCCCTCAGTGTTCATACATTTGTTCTCTACATCTGTTGTCCCCGTTTCTGCTTTGCAAATTGGTTCATCTGTACCAGTTTTCTAGATTCCACATATATGTATGTGTTAATATATGATATTTGTTTTTATCTTTCTGACTTACTCTGTGTGACATTCTCTAGATCCAGAATGTATTGCTTTTTAAATTCACTTTTGTATTCACAGAAGTGATTTGATACTTTAGCCCTGGGCTGAATGTTTTGCTAATGAGACAGTGAAAGTCATTCAGTCATGTCCGACTCTTTGTGACCCCATGAACTGTAGCCTGCCAGGCTTCTCTGTTCATTGAATTCTCCAGGCCAGAATACTGGAGTCAGTAGCCGTTTTCTTCTTCAGGGGATCTTCCCAACCCAGGAATCGAACCCAGGTCTCCCACATTGTAGGCGGATTCTTCACCAGCTGAGCCACAATGGAAGCCCAAGAATACTGGAGTGGGTAGCTTATCCCTTCTCCAGGGGATCTTCCCAACCCAGGAACTGAACTGGGGTCTCCTGTGTTGCAGGTGGATTCTTTACCAACTGAGCAACCAGGGAAGCCACTAGTGTTATTAGGAGGCAAAGTTACAGCCGACTATGTCTAACACAGGCAAATGGGCAAACATCTAACACAGGTCCCTTTGAACCACTCTCTTTGGTGGCTAGGTGGATGGCACAGAATCCCCTCCTTCTACCTATTGCCCATCCCCCTGATCCAACAAGCAGGGGGAACTCAGCATTTCTCAGAATAGACATTAAGGAGACCGTTCAAATTCTTTACAGTGGCCTCCAAGATTCCACGTGACTGGGGCTTCCCTGGTGGTCCACTGGTTAAGACTGTGCACTTCCAATGCAGTCGGCCTGGGTTGGATCCTTGGTCAGGGAACTGGAACCCACATGCCATGGCTGAAGATCCCTCATGGTGCAATGAAGATTGAAGATCCCATGTGCCACAATTAAGACCTGGTGCAGCCAAATAAATAAATAAATGCTAAAAAAAAAAAACCAAAACCCCGAAGATTCCATACGACCCGGCCCCTGCCTGTTGTTGTTTCATCACTAAGTCGTGTCTGACTCTTTGCTGCCCCATGGACTGTAGCCTGCCAGTCTCCTCTGTCCGTGTGATTTCCCAGGCAAGTTTACTGGAGTGGGTTGCCATTTCCTTCTCCAGGGGATCTTCCCAACCCAGGGATTGAACCCACTATCCTGCATTGGCAGATGAGTTCTTTACCGCTGATCCACCAGGGAAGTCTGGCCCCTGCATACTTCTTGCATATTAACTTAACACTGCTACAATCTAACTACAATCTAGCTCCTCCTGGAATTCACCATGCTTTTCATAGTTCATAGCCTGGCATTAGCTTCCCATTCTTCCCAGGCCTGGCTCCTTCTCACCCTTCATTTCCCAACTTAAAGTTGTCTCCTTAGAAGGATCCTCCCTGCTGCTCTGTCAAAAGCAGGCTCTTTTTTTTTTTTTGTTTGTTTGTTTTCTGTGTCAGCACCTTGTTTGTTTCTTACCTGTGACAGTTTGTAATCATTTTATTTATTTATTATTCGTTCATGAATTTATTCATTCTCTGCTCCCTCACTAGATGATGTGCCCCAGAAGGACTGGAACCTCTTGGGTTTGATTTAGAGAGCCTATGGGCTCCCTGCATATAAAAAGCAACCAGTAAACACCTACTGAATGAATGAATATATAATTAAATGACCTCAGAGTTACCTCTGAACTCTCTGTCCTGTGGCTTGCAGGGAACTTTCCCCGAAGCAAATTCAGATTGATTTGTTAGAGTGAATATACTTTTTCACAATAAACAAAACTTCTATGCCATCTTGTCCTCTATAGTTTCTCTACTTGTCCTTTACCTCTTTATCCATCTTCTCTGACTTTCAGGTGATTTTTTTTTTCTTTCCTTTGAAGCCAGGCTCCTTACCATAGATTTAATTTTCTGCAATGTTAAGTCTGCTTCTGGATGTTTCTCCAGCATTTTTTCAGTTCTGAATTCATATTGCTTTTTCCTTCATTTCTCATTAGCTCTAGCATGTCAACTTTGATTTTACAGCATTGATATCTTTGTTTTTCTTTTCCACTAAGATGTGTGCATGCCAGGTCTCTTCTGACTCTATGGACTATAGCCCTCCAGGCTCCTCTGTCCATGGAATTCTCCAGAAAAGAATACTAGGGTGGGTTGCATGCCCTCCTCCAGGGTATCTTCCCAACCCAGGGATCAAACCTACTGTTCTTATGTCTCCTGCATTGGCAGGTGGGTTCTTTATCTTTAACACGACCTGGGAAGCCTCTCCACTTAAGTGATACTCCTTTTAAGTTTCCTTAAGAGAACAAAACTTTATTTAAATTCTTTCTTATATTTTTTCTTGTAGTTCTGAAGAGCTCTTATTTATTGTCTGCTTATTCTTTTTTTTTTTCTTAACCAAAGAGAATTCTACCGAGACCTACCATTTAGTCCCAAAAATAGTTTGAAGTTTTTTTCTTGATTCCTCTACTTCCTTACCTGGCTATGCTGGAGTATTCTACTTGACATGTGAGAGTCTGTATATTTTTGTTAAGTCCTTCCACTGCCCATGGAAAGTGGATCGAGGGCTGAGCCTTTAGGTAGGGTAGTCACCATCAGTAAATTATGCTTCTATTTTTCTCTCTTTCTAGTTAAAAATAAAGCTTCCCCCTGCCCCAAACAAAATAAAACCTCCAGGAGCTACCCAGTCACTCAGAGGGAGGTGAATCATGGTGTCCTAGAGATTCTCTTTAGCTCTCATGTCCTGTCCATCCTGCATGGGGGTGAGCTAGCCACTTAGGAGTATGGAACTTGTGTTTCCAGGGCTTGGCTTGGTGTGACTGTATTTTTTTCTCCATCCAGCTGCACCTCCTTTTGCAGTTGCTGTTTTCTACTGAGACTGTTAATTTTTGTAGGTTATTCTCTCATCCCTTTCCTTCCTTCTCATTCACTTTCCAGACAGGGGTGGATCTATCTATCCATGTGTCTATACTTAAGGAAAAGGATAGCAGTGTCCACCAAGTTTTGAACTATTGAGTGTGTTCCCTACTATACAGTATTTGCATACTGTATCAATTTATTGATACATGTGCATTTTTGTTATCTAGATCTTGCTTTTGGTGGGTTATGGTTACATTGTTATAAAAAATTTTACATTGAGTTTTAAATGCATCGTAGGGGATGTCCCTAACAGAAGCAGAAGGTTAAGAAGAGGTGGCAAGAATACACAGAAGAACTATACAAAAAAGATCTTAATGACTCAGACAACCATCGTGGTGTGATCATTTATCTAGAGCCAGACATCCGGGAGTGTGAAGTCAAGTGGGCCTTAGGAAGCATCCCTACGAACAAAGCTAGTGGAGGTGATGGAATTCCAGTTGAGCTATTTCAAATCCTAAAAGATGATGATGTGAAAGTGCTGCACTCAGTATGGCAGCAAATTTGGAAAACTCAGCAGTGGCCACAGGACTGGAAAAGGTCAATTTTCATTCCAATCTCAAAGAAGGGCAATGCTAAAGAATTTTAAGACTAACGCACAATTGCACTCATCTCACATGCTAGCAAAGAAATGCTCAAAATTCTCCAAGCTAGGTTTCAAACAGTACACGAACCTAGAACTTCCAGGTGTTCAAACTGTATTTAGAAAAGGCATAGGAACCAGAGATCGAATTGCCAACATCCTTAA
This sequence comes from Muntiacus reevesi, assembly GCF_963930625.1. Taxonomy (NCBI): domain Eukaryota; kingdom Metazoa; phylum Chordata; class Mammalia; order Artiodactyla; family Cervidae; genus Muntiacus; species Muntiacus reevesi. Next base: position 162,816,620 of record NC_089249.1, read on the forward strand.
TCATAGAAAAAGTGAGAGAATTCCAGAAAAATATATACTTCTGCTTCATTGACTATGCTAAAGCCTTGGACTGTGTGGATCACAGCAAAATGTGGAAAATTCTTCAAGAGATGGAAATACCAGACCACCTGACCGGCCTCCTGAGAAATCTGTCAGATCAAGAAGCAGCAGTTAGAACCATACATGGAACAACAAACTGGTTCCAGATTGGAAAAGGAGTATGTCACGGCTGTATATTTAACTGTATATATAATGCTGCTTGCTTATTTAACTTATATGCAGAGTACTTCATGTGAAATGCCAGGCTGGATGAAGCACAAGCTGGAATCAAGGTTGCTGGGAGAAATATCAATAACCTCAGATATGCAGATGACACTGTCCTTATGGCAGAAAGAGAAGAGGAACTAAAGAGCCTCTTGATGAAGGTGAAAGAGGAGAGTGAAAAAGCTGGCTTAAAACTCAACATTCAGAAAATGGAGATCATGGCATCTGGTCCCATCACTTCGTGGAAAATAGTTGGGGAAGCAATGGAAACAGTGATATACTTAATTTTCTTGGGCTGCAAAATCACTACAGATGGTGACTGCAGCCATGAAATTAAAAGATACTTTCTCCTTGGAAGAAGAGCTATGACAAACCTAGACAGCATATTAAAAAGTAGAGACCTTACTTTCCTGACAAAGGTCTGTCTTCTCAAAGGTATGTTTTTTCCAATAGTCATGTATGAATGTAAGAGTTGGACCATAAAGAAAGCTGAGTGCCAAAGAAGTGATGCTTTTGAACTGTGGTGTTGGAGAAGACTCTTGAGAGTCTCTTGGACTGCAAGGAGATCAAACCAGTCAATCCTAAAGGAAATCAATCCTGAATATTCATTGGAATATTTAGCTGAAACTAAAGCTCCAATACTTTGACCACCTGATTCGAAGAACTGACTCATTAGAAAAGACTGATACTGGAAAAGATTGAAGCTGGAGAAGGGGATGACAGAGGATGAGATGGTTGGATGGCATCACCAACACAATGGATATGAATTCAAGCAAGCTCAGGGAGTTGGTGATGGACAGGGAAGCCTAGCATGCTGAAGTCCATGGGGTTGCAAAGAGTCGGATACGACTGAGTGACTGAACTGAACTGAGGGGATTTCCCTAGTGGTCTAGTGGTTAAGACTTTACCTTCCAGTGTGGGGGGTGCAGGTTTGATCCTTGGTCAGGGAGCAAAGATCCCGCATGCCTTGTGACAAAAACAAAAGCAAAAAAAACCCAAACATAAAACAGAAGCAATATTGTAACATATTCAATAAAGACTTCAAAAATGGTCCAAAAGTTTAAAAAAAAAAAAATTTAAATACCTGCATGGTGAAAAGTGAAAGTGAAAGTCACTCAGTTGTGTCCAACTTTTTGTGACTCCATGGACTATACAGTCCATGGAATTCTCTAGGCCAGAATACTGGAGTGGGTAGCCTTTCCTCTCTCCAGGGGGCCTTCCCAACCCAGGGATTGAACCCAGGTCTCTCACACTGCAGGTGGATTGTTTACCAGGTGAGCCACAAATGCATGATAGTGTTTATGAAAACTTAAAGAGTATCATTTCCTCCTTCAGGGAATCACTCATGTTGGTCTTTTGTTGGCATTTATTCAATTCAACCAACATCTATTGGACACCTGCTTTATACCAAGCAGAGCCCTGGAAGTACCAAATGGTACCTCTTTGTTTTCCAGTTTATTAACACCTATTTTTATTTTAACTATTTTTTTCTAAATTGATGTTTAATGATATACCTCCAATTCTATCACCTATTCTGTCAGCAAGTAATTAATGAAAATGTTAAATAGTACTGGGCAAGAACTGACCCTTGTAGAACTACATTTGTTAAATTCCTTCAAGCTGACATTTACACTGACCTGTTAATCAATTTTGCGTTCACTGGATACATAAATTATAGTTTCCCAGTTTCATAATGGGTAGGTCAAAAGAGATAAAACCTTTAGCATTAACTAAATTTCTCTCCTTGAAGGACAAGAATCATCAGATTTATTCTCAAGACTATGTTAATTTTCACTCTAGCTGGAGCTGTTTATTAAAGTAAATAAGAGCCGGTTTTCCTTTTTTCCAGACTTTGAGCGCTATAATAGGCAAGGAATTAGTTCCACTAATGCCTTTCACTGTTGATGTTTATAATGAGGATTTTGTTATCTTTGAATTCCTTTTAAAATTTCCGTTCTGAAAACTTTAGTAGTAGTTATCATTCAAGTCAATACTGACCTTTCCAGCCCCTGTGACATGAATGACATATTAGGCTCCAATTTCAGTGCTGTGCATTTGTTGCTAATGAGAAATAAGCAAACTAGGAAAGCTTGTAAAATACTACCATGAGGCGATTCACTTTAGAGGTACATGCTTTGATGTATGTGTGGGGGTACTCACAAGAGGAGTAAATGAATTCCCATCCCTTTATCCTTTCATCCCCAAAGCATTTCTCGACTTTCAGAAATACCTGCTCCTCCCTCCGTTTAAATTTTAGGTAAGAGGCACCTTTGTCATATCTCCTACATCTGCTGATTGCTAGAAGTTTATGCCCTAAAGTTGGGAGGGAACTCTTTGTTGATCTTGGACTTCCATGCATTCCCCACGTGGAATTAAAGTCATGGTTTACAGTAAAGAGGCCTTCTGGGAGTCTTCCAAAATTAAGATGTTTAAGTTTTAAGTATGCAATCTCAGCAGGGAATGGGTTCTGTAGCCAGGGACTGTGCTAAGCCAGTTGAGATAGGCATACTCTCTGAAGAAATACCAAGTGTTCAAGATGTGTTGCAGCCCCATACAGTGACTTTACCCTCCCCGGACTGTTGGCGAAAGAGTGACGTCTTGACTCTTCCTCCAGGGTGGTTGATGTTACTGGACCACTTAATTCATGCTTACTTTTCCAACCGTTCCTGGATCTTGGTTCATGATAATCTGGGCATAATGTGAAATATGATATTTTCTTTCCTCTTTTCCTTTCTTTTCCATTACCTTTAAGGGGATATAAAGGAATGGGAGTTGCAGCATGATGAATCCAGCAGTGGAACCGTGAAAAACTCTATATTTTCCTTAAGATACAATACCCTTTTCTTCCAGTGCCTTACATTCCCTTGTTAATCCTCACAAAAACTTTTTGTAGTGGATAAAATCTCCATTGCACATCTGAGGAGATGATGGGGAGTGGGCCCCAAAGGCCCTGTAAGTTGGGGAACGTCTCGGAATGAGTCGGGTGTGTAGGAGGATTCATGGTGGCCGTTTGAGTCCCGTTTCCTCTCTCCACATCCAGCCCAGCAGGCCTGACTCAGCCAAGCCTCTGCCTTCTCCTCTCCCCTTCCTCCCTTCTCCCCATAGTCCAAGGTCCTGCAATCTTTTGACTTTATTTTCTGATGAGGCTCCCATGAACTTTCTCCAGGTATTTTTTCAACATCTTACCCAGTCCAAGAGAAGTCCGAGGTGCTGCCAAGCTCCTGGAAAGAGCTTGCTGCCTTGGGGACCACAAGCTTCCTGTCACTTGCTGTTTGCTTTCCACCCTCCTGGCTGCTCCTGTGAGGGAAGTGCTTCCCTTCTCCCCACTTGGGCCCTGCCTGCCAGGGCCCACCTGCACGTTGTGATCACTGGGTGCCTCCCCTTTTCCAGACAGTGGATCCTGGCTGTGCTTCTGACCCAGGCTTCTCCAAGACCCGCTCAGCTCAGTCGTGCGGTGTGAACCTGGCTGGGCACGGCTCGCCCTGGACTGAGACTCCAGCAGGTCCGTCCTACCTTGCTTGTGTTTGTTCTGGAATATTTGCTCAGCCGCAGAGCTTCTGCCTCCGTGGAACTGTCTCCCCCAGGTTATCTTTCAAGGCATTTATCAGAGAAGAAAATGATGACAGCCTTTCCTCTCCCTGGGGCTTACCTGTGTGTTAGCATTAATAAGCCTTAGTTGTACCAAGTCCAGCAGCTCACGCCTGTGCACCTCAAGTGTCCCATTGACAGCGCCCTTTGTAAAAACAGCTTTATCAAGATGCAATTTGCATGCCATAAGATTCACCGGTTTCAAATGTGCAACATAATGATTTCATCAATTGTGCATCTATCACTCTTACTAGTTTTAGATTACTTCCATCACCCACAAAAATCTGGTGTGCCCAGTTACACTTAATCTCCATCCCACTCCCACAAAGTATAATCTACTTTGTGTCTGTGCAGACCTGCCTTTTCTGGACATTTCGTATAAATGGAATCATACAGTGTATATTCTTTTACAGCTGGCTTCCTTGAATTAGCATGTGGTTTTTGAAATTTGTCCATGTTGTATCCTGTATCGGTAGTCTGTTTCTTTTTATTGCTGAATGGTGTTCCTCTGTATGACTAGCTGACGTTTTGTTTATCCGTTCACCAGCTGATGGACATTTGGGCTGTTTCCATCTTTTGGCAATTGTGAATAATGCTGCTGTGAACATTCATGTACACGTCTTTATGTGGACACGTCCTCATTTCTCTTGAGTAGATACTTAAGAGGGGGAGTGGCTGGGGTCATTGGATAAGTTTGTGTTTAGCTTTTTAAGAAACCGCCCAACTGTTTTCCCAAGTGGTTGCACCATTTTATGTTACTATAAGCAATATAGGAAGGGTTCTGTTTCTCCCTGTCCTTGCCAATATGTTCCCTTGTGTTATAAACTCAGACACATTTTGAAAGCCTGCTACTCAGTCTGTTCCTTTTCTGGGCATTGTTCCCTCGCTGGACTAAAGATTTATTCATTTGGGCATTTCTGCTCCCCGAAAGCAAGTCTAAAATGGCCAGGGATAATTCCCAACATATTTATTCTTGCTTCCCTAACTAGTAGTGGATTCTACTAAAAAACTAAATAGTTTTTTTTTCTTTATGGTAGTTTAGTGTGTTTTTTTTTTTTTTTGTCCTTTTTCTCCTGTAAAGAAAGGAAGAGTATCCTATTTTCCTGAATAGTATAGTGAACTTAGTAATATACTGTGCATGAGAAAGGAGGTTTTTATATTGAATTTTAGATGAGCATTCTGAGTGTGTAGACATCAATCAGAGTTACTTTCAAAATGCAGACATGGCTTAACTAAGGAAAGGTGAGCTGAATCTCCTTAGGTCAGGTGGAATCTGACTGTAGGGTGCTGCAAGAGCCTAAAAAAAGAAAGGAAAAGAAGAAAGAAATTTACTGATAGTAATAGGAAGAGAGAACAGGATGGTGAAACGCCTGAGGAATTGCTTACATTCTGGCCCTTGCATTGGTACCCTGACTGTGAGTCTTTTAGAAAGGAGGAGGCTTCCTTGAACCCCAGTTTCTTCTTCAGGACCTTGGAGTGACTGTATCCACCTTGTGGGCCCTGACAGTGTGGGACCACTGTGCAGCGTGCCTTGCACAGAGCCTGGCCCTTGGGGTGCTGCAAAAGGACTGCGGAGGAGGCAGTGAGGCTGGGTTCTGGGTCGAGGTGAATGCTATGGAGTGTAGACCAGGGGTTCTCAAACTTCCATGTGCCTAATGATTACCTGGAGGCTCGGGTGGCACCCCTAGTATTTATGATCTAGGCAGTCAGGGTGAAATGGGCGTTTCTAGTAAGCTTCCAGTGCCGCTGAGGTCACTGTGCACACGCTGCTTGGAGAGCCACAGGTGCGGAGGAGGAGCTGCTGGGAACCAGGTCCCTGTTCCCAGGGAGGAGAGGGTGCCCCCTGATGCCTCTACATCCCGGACTGTTTAAAAAGGGGAGGCAGACACAATCCCTGTCCTCGACCTGCCAGTCTAGTGCTGTGATTTTTTAGTATAGTTGATTTACAGTATTGTGTTAGTTTCATTATACTGCAGTGATTCAGTTATATGCATATATGTACATATCTGTATTCTGTTTTTCCACTGTACTTTATTATAAGATATTGAACATAGTTTCCCTGTGCTATGCAGTCAGTCCTTGTTGATGTGCCTTGATTCTCGGGGGCTGGAGGGAGGACTGTTAAGGTAGTTCCTGATGTCCATATTAGATCTTCCGTGGGGGCCCTTCCAAACTCCACCTGTCCACATCTCCCTCCCCTACAGCTTGGTCTCTTTTGTTCCCTGCTGAATTTTGATAATCAGAAGAGTGCCTGGCACCTAGTAGGTGCTCCTTAAATATTTGTTGAATAAGTGAATGAAGGTTGAGAATTACCATTTGTTGTTTGTTTACTAGGCTTGCTGTCACAGAATACCACAGAATATGGGGCTCAAGCAACAGACATTAATTTATTTTCTCACCTTTCTGGAGCCTGGAAGTCTAAGATCAAGGGGCCAGTAAGTTTGGTTTCTCGTGAAGCTTGTCTCCTTGGCTGGTAGATAGCCACTTTGCCGCCACTGTGTCCTCCCATGGCCTCTCCCCTGTGTGTGCATCACTGCTGTCTCATCCTCTTCTTATAAGGACACCAGTTCTGTTGGATTAGGGCCCCATCCTTATGATCTATTTAACCTAATTATCTCTTTTAAGGCTTCCCTGTGGCTTAGCTCGTAAAGAATGTGCCTGTAATGTGGGAGACCAGGGTTCGATCCCTGGGTTGGGAAGATCCCCTGGAGAAGGGAAAGGCTATCCACTGCAGTATTCTGGCCTGGATAATTCCATGGACTATATAGTCTGTGGGGTCACCAACAGTTGGACACAACTGAGCGACTTTCACTTCACTTCTCCAAATACAGTCACATTAGGGGATAGGGCTTCAACATATGAATTTCAGGGGGACAGAAGTTAGTCCATATTATCATGAACCACAGCTGCAGACTGGAGGAGTTATATTTCTAGCTTGAGGTTCCATAAAGGTTGAGAACCTCCAATCTAGTAGATTCCTTTGTTTCTTACTGAAACGCTGAGTAGAGACATAAACTTGGGTTTTAATTGAAAAAAAGAAATAAAAGTACCAACAGACAAAGTTTTGGTGGGGAACCACTCATTTAAAAAAAATTAATTATTTTTGACTTTACTGGATGTTTGTTGCTGCATATGGGCTTTCTCTAGTTGTGGAAAGCGGGGGCTACTCTTTGTTGCAATGTGCAGATTTCTTGTAGGACTGGCTTCTCTTGTTGCAGAGTATGGGTTCTAGGGTGTATGGGCTTCAGTAGGTGCAGCTTGTGGGCTCCAGGGCTCAGGCTCCGTAGTTGTGGAACCCCCACATGTGGGATCTTCCTGAACCAGGGATCGAGCCAGTGTCCCCGCATTGCAAGGTGGATTCTTAACCACTGGACCACCAGGGCAGCCCCAAACCACTCATTGCCATTACCTATAGGCAGTATAATTAATTTTTCTTGACTATACAGCATGAGACTGTGAGATGATTCCTCAGCTACACGTTGTTCACAACCGCAGATCTTCCCGTGCTTCTATAATTTGACTGTAGAGCTAAAGCACTAAGGAGAAGTGTCTTGCCCTTAATGTGGTTAGGGAAAGCCGGCTTCCTGGAGGAATCAGAAGATGGGTAGACACAGCAGGGAGTCTTCTTGTTTTGCCTTTGGGTGGAGGGAGGAAATGTGGAATTGGTCACTTAAGCTTTGAGTTTCTCAGCGTCGAGTCTGCCTACAGCATAGTCCCTGAACATTGCAGGTTCTTATCAAATCCATTAAACTGGAGGCCTCTAGTTTATTTGCAAATGTTATGATTAATGACTTTGGTATCACTGGGGTGACAGGCTGATGTTTCCGGAACCGCCTGTTCTCCCTCCCTTGTTCATGCTCTGGTAGGAGCATCAGTCCATCTGGGAGCTACAGGAGGGACAGTGCTCACTTCTTTGCAGGCACCTGCTTCCTCCCCAGACTGGCAGATTGGGACCTCCTGAGGCCAAGAGAGGAAGGCAGGCAGGCAGCTGGGAGGTGGGAGAACTGGGGGTCGCTTCGCTCTCCTAGCGTGGTTATTTCCCTCACTTGGTGGTGGCAGCAGGTGCCAGCTAGAACCAGCTGGCGCCTCTGGATTGTATAGTTGCAGGAGCCAAGGATGATGATCGTTCTCATACCGTCCCTGCCAGGCCCTGTCCCGAATGCCCCTGTTTGATTTCTGTTTTTGCCCTGCCTCTTTCTCTCTCCTTTTCCACTTGAGTCAACTCACCCTACTTTACAGACTCCACCTGCCCAAGCTCCCTCTTCCCAGCTTTCAGCTCACCTACTTCCTTGATCCTTGAGTTCTAAACAGGTAGCTCTGAGCACCATCGGGGTTTTAAAGTTGTAACGTTGACGCTCTGTACTATGGTCGAATTCTTTTGCTAGAGTTGCTGGAACAAAGGGCCACAAATGGGGTGGCTGAGGTTTTTAGAACCACAAAAATTTATTGTCTCTCATTTCTTGATTTCAGAAGTCTGAAATCAAGGTGTTGGCAGGGTCATTCTCCCACTGACAGCACTCGGGAAGGATCTGTTCAGGCCTCTCTCGCAGCTTCTGTAATTCCTTGGCTTGTGGTAGTGTGACTCCAGTCTTCACATGGCGTGTGTGTGTGTGTGTGTGTGCGTGTGTCTGTGTTCAAATTTTTTCTTTATTAATGTTGTTTAATTTTTATTTTTTAATTCAAGTATAAATGGTTTACAATCTTGTGTTAGTTTCAGGTGCATGTCAAAGTGATTCAGTTATATAGTCTGTATATTTTTTTTTCAGATTTTTTCCCTTATAGTTTATTGCAAATACTGAGTATAGTTCCTTGTGCTATCCACTAGGTCCTTGTTGGTTATCTATTTTTTATATAGTAGTGTGTTTATGTGTATCTCAAACTCCTAATTTATCCCCCTCCCCACCTTTCCCCTTTGGTAACCATAGTTTGTTTTCTATGTCTATGAGTCTATTTCTGTTTTGTAAATAAATTCATCTGTACCATTTTTTTGGACTCCACATGTAAGTAATATCATATGATTTTTGTCTTTCTCTATCTGACTGACTTTATTTGATAATCTCTAGGTCCATTCATGTTCCTGCATGATGGTTTAGTCGCTAAATTGTGTCTGACTCTTTGTGGCCCCATGAACTGGGGAAGCCCCTCTTGTGGCTGCAAATGGCATTATTTCTTCTACTTATGGTTGAGTAATATTCCATTATCTATCTATCTCTATATATCTCTCACATCTTCTTTATCCATTCATCTGTTGATGCCCATTTAGGTTGCTTCCATGTCTTGGCTATTGTAAATAGTTTAATTTCTCCTTTTTTATAAGGACACCAGTCATATTGAATTAGAGGCTCACTCTGTTCCAGCATAATCTCATCTTAATTTAACAAACTACATTGTCAATGACCCTATATTCACAGCAGTTTTGATTTACTATGAGAAATAACTTTAGATAGGCTGAGTCAGGGTTTCTAAGAATATGCTTGTAAATAAGCCTCCTACATGTTTATATCATCCTTACTTTTAAGATAGTAAGAGATGGAAGTTCCATCTTATTTACATTAGGAAGCAGAGAAAGGGGCAGTGACATTTGCAGGTGTGACATCTTGGAGACAGAATTAGAACAGATGATTTCAGGGATGGAATAACACTGTCTTGGAGAGGAGCAACAGAAAGGAATGTGTTTTGTGTTTAGGAGATCCTCCCCCAAGATAAGAGTCATCTAAAGCTCAGAGAGGATAGCAGTTGCCTCAGGTGGAGGCATTTGAAACCAGAAACCCAATTGGGAGCTCCCAATTCATAACCAAACTTGATGGGCTTACTTGTTCCAGAATGCTACCCTGAAACAGGCAGCTAAAGGACCACTCAGTCTCTGGTCTGTTCTAATTCTGCTTCCAAGAAGTCACACCTGCAAATGTCACTACCCCTTTCTTTGCTTCCTAACTGATCTCCCCAACTCCAAACACTCTCTGCTTCCCATCCCTCCCATACAGTACTGTGTAATCTCTCTGTAGAGGAACTCTGCTCCTGTCACCCCTGTACCCCTAAAACTGTCATGGGATCCCCACTGCTTAGTAAAATAAAAGTTCCCCTCACTGGTATTCAGGAGTCTGCATGGTATATGCCATCTCAGACATAAGATGCCCCTGGTGATCCCCGTCTCCTCATTCCCTATGCTGACTGGACCTAGTGACTTGCTTCCAGTGAATAGAACAGGCAAAAGTGATGGGTGTTACTTCCATTATTAGGTTACAAAAGACTGTAGCTTCTGTCTTGCTAGCAGACTCTCTTTCTCTCTGTCTTGTTTCTCTGATGAAGTCAGCTGTTAGAGAGGCCCATGTGGCAAGAAACTGAGGATGACCTCTGGCCGATAGCCAGCAAGGCGCTGAATTCTGCCAACAGCCTGTGAGTGCCAACAACTGCTGAGTGAACTTGGACGCAGATCACACCCCGGCTGAGCCTTGAGAAGACTAGGGCCCCAGCAAATGCCTTGATGGTGGCCTTATGAGAGACCCAGGGCGAGGACCTAGATTGCAGCCTGAAGAGACCCTACAGCTGATAATGAAGACCCAGCTAAACCTGCCCTAGATTCTTGACCCACAGAAGCAGAAATAATAAATGTGTATTGTTGTAAATTTCTCAGATTGGGGGGGTAATTTCTTATTCAACAGTTGATAAATAATGTATGCTCTAATGTCTCTGTCCCTTCCCAAGGCCTCATACATCTTTAGAAGTAGAGTCCATGCTGTTTGCTTTCTTGCCTCCATGTTTTTCCTGGGGACTTTACTTAGAAGGCTTTCATCTGTCTTCTTCACCTGAAAAATTCTTGTTTGTCTTTATGTCTTAAGCACTTAGATGCTTGCATATCATAATGTTTCAGTAAATGCTTTTACATTTTAATTGTTGAAAAGGATTTCAAAAGTAACAATTATTATTTGGAAGAACCCACTTATAGATAAGGGGCTTCTCGGGTGGAGTTAGTGGGCTATATAGTTCATGGGGCCACAAAGAGTTGGACATGTCTGAGCGACTGAACACACACACACACACACACACACACACACATACACAGACAAAGTGCTTAGAGGTACTCGAACACTTTTGAAAATTTAATTCAGTAAGTATTTATTTAGAATCTGCCTGAGTCAGGTCCTATGGATATGAAGATATCAAGAACCAGAAAGCTTGGTTTAGAACATGGAGTGCTGCTTCCATACACATTCAACCCATAGCTAATTAATTCCTATTTATCTTTTAGATCTCATCAGTTATGTGTCACCCACTTAAGGCACTTTTCTCTGACTCTTAAAATAGATCAGGTCTACTTGTTAGATGCATTCATTGATTTGGAAACATGCCCCTCTGTTGTAATTAAATAATTAATTGTGTGAGTGAAAGCTTAATACCCATCATCCCTCTTGGACTGGGCTCCAGGAGGCCAGGGATCCTCCCTCTCCTCATTCATCCTTGAATCTTTATGACTGTCTGGTCCCATGCCTTGCCTCTCATAGGAGGCTGGATCACTGTTGACCCAGTTTGCCCTGGACCACAGAAGATCACATTCTGGGTGGGGCGGCTCCAATGGCAGTCCAGTATGATGGCAAGAGCCTTGACATAGGTCTTGGTTCTGGGTGCAGTGGGAGTCGGGGGGACGGTAGAGCTGAGGTATGAAAGACATCAGAGATGAAATGGTCATTGAGCTGGGTTTTGAAGTAGAAACAGCAGTTTGTGAGGTGGAGGAGGGTGGATTCACTGAGAGTTAGGGCTTTTCTACATGAGAACAAAGGCAGGGACGATCCTGGTGTATTAGAACAGAACTTCCCAGCAAAATGTGAGCTGTGGTGACCTGGACGGCCTTGAAGAGGTACAGGTTTGCCTCCTTATTGACCTTTGTCTGTTTATCCCCATGTACCCTCAAAGATTATTATTTTCTGAGTGTGCCTTGAGCTGGAAAAGTTCGGGAGGCACTAGATCAGCTTCAGATGAAGCAGAGCAGGTAGTGTATAGGATTTTTGGCAAAGACGAGTCTTAGAGGAAAGGCTGTGGGCGGACTGCAAAGTGCGTCCATTCTCTGCTCATGAGTTTGGGTTTTGCACCGTGGGAAGTGGTGAGACAGTAGTAGTTAGACTTTCTGTCTTCCAGTCCTCTTCTCAATCGTCTTAAGATGATTCCTAGACTTTGTGTACGTGTTGTAGATTTTAAATTAATGTGGCCAAAATGAATAACTGTTGTAAGTTCTACCTCTGAATTCTCAGGGGCACACCACCAGAATCCTGAGCTGTGGCCAATTTCACTCTCGTGTGGTGATACGCTGGTACGTTGGATCCGCTATGAGTGCATTATTATCACAAGTATTGTGTTAGCCAAAAAGTTTGTTTGGGCTTTTCCATAAAGCGTTACAGAACTTTTGGCCAACCCAATCATTTACTGCAACGAGTAAAACATTGTTGATGTTTTCACAATATGCCGTAATTTTTTTTTAAAGGCTTATTGTTTTCTGGAGCATTTTTAGGTTTACATCAAACTTGAGAGGAAGGTACAGAGATTTTCCACATACTCCTTGCTTCCTTTATCAACATCCCCCACCAGAGAGGTACCTTTGTTACCAAGGATGAACCTACACTGACACAGCATAATTACCCAAAGTTCATGGTGTACCTTAGGGTTCACTCTTGTACATTCTGTGGGTTTGGACAAACGCATGATGAAATATATTCATCATTATACTGTCATGCAAAGTATTTTCAGTGCCCTAAGAATCCTCCCTGCTCTGCCTATTCATCTCCCCTCCCTCGACTCCTGGCAACCACTTATCTTTTCACTGTCTCCATAGTTTTGCATTTTCTAGGAAGAATGTCATATTGTTGGAATCATACAGTATGTAGCCTTTTCATATTGGCTTCTCTCACCTACCAATATACATTTAATGTTCTTCTGTGTCTTTTCATGACTTAATAGCTCTGTTTTTTTTTTTTAGTTCTGAAAAATACTTTTTTGCTTGGCTATACCACCATTTATCCACTCACCTACCAAAAGACATCTTGGTTATTTCCACATTTTGACAATTATTAATAAGGTTACTGTAAACAACTTTGTGCAGGTTTTCATGTGGAAATCACTAAATTTTAAAAATTAAGTCAGGTTTAAGATTTTTCCTAGATCAAATCATGTTAGTTTCCTAGGGCTGCTGTGGTTAAGTATCGCAAACCGAGTGGCTTAGAACAACAGAAATGTATTGTTTCAAAGTTCTGGATGCTAAAAGTCCAAAATTAAGGTGTCGAGAGGGTCATACTCCCTCTGAAACCTGTAGAGTCGTATTCTGTTATATGTATGTATTTATGTATGTGTATATATATATATATATATATATATATATGTATCTCACATCTTTTTATTTTTTGACTATACCACGTGACTTGCAGGATTTCAGTTCTCCAACCAGGGATTGAACCTGCACCCTTGACAGTGACAGCAGGAAGTCCTAACCACTAGACAACTAGAGAAGCCATGTATACTGTATCTCCTTTATCCATTCATCTGCTGATGGACATTAAAGTTGTTTTGGCTATTGTCAATAGTGCTGATATGAACATTGAGGTGTACGTACCTTTTCAAATTAGGGTTTCCTCTGTGTATATGCCCAGGAGTGGAATTGCTGTTAATAGATCATATGGCAACTCTACTTTTAGTTTTTTAAAGAAAGCTCCATACTGTAAGGTTTCGTACTGTTTTCCATAGTGGCCACCCTAATTTACATTCCCACCAACAATGTAGAAGGGTTCTGTTTTCTCCACACCCTTTATAGCATTTATTATTTGAAGGTTTTTTGATGACAGCCATTCTGACTGGTATGAGGTGATACATCATTGTAGCTTTGACTTGCATTTCTCTGATAATTAGTGATGTTGAGCATCTATTCATGTGCCTATTGGCCATCTGTATCCACATATCCTTTTTTTTTTGAGGGATACTGTTCAATCCATAGAAACAATTTTTTTTTTTTACCAATTTGCATTTTAATATTCTTTTTTAGTCAGAATAAACTGGTAGAGTTTTGCATTTCACCTAGTCATAGTATGTCAGAATCCGCATATATCCATGAAAGTGTTACACTTGTGAATTTGAATCTATCAGGCAGACAAAGAATTTTGAGAACGGTGCTAGAATATAACCTTGTCTAACTGATTATCCCCTTAAATCTTAAAGACTTTTTGCTTCTCTTTCATCCATGGGAAGCTGGCCCTTTATGGCTAGGCCACACTGAGGCATTGGTCATCAACTGGAGAAATTTTGCCCAACAGGGGATATTTGGCAATTTTTGGCTGTGACAACCAGTGGCTGGGGTGAAGGGCTACTGGTGTCTGATTGGTAGATGCCAAGGGTACTAGCAAATAAACATCATGCAGTGCACAGGAGAGACCCCCACAGTGAAGAGTTGTTTGGTTCAGAATGTCAGTTGTGCTGGTGTTGAGAAATCCTGAAACGGTGGGTTTTGTGGGCCTCCACATCTAGGGTGGTCATAATAAAATGCTTGATCTGAATTAGATCAGGCTCTGGTGATTCCTTCTCTTAGAAATGTTTCAAGGCCGACTTTCTAGGAGACTCTGATAGTCTCAATATATTTGCCAGTCTGGTTAGTGTGATGAAGTGAGTTTGAATGTAGACTCAAGTCAGTATCCCAGAGTCAGTGTCTAAAGTTGTTCAAAAATGAGTAAGAGTTTCAGTATCCTATCTGGTCCCGCTTTATGGACTAGAGAAAGATACACAATTATTTTCATATACTCATGGTCCAGTGAAGCCCCAGGGATACTCAGGAGATACAGTTTTGATTAATGACAAGGCTAATGTGAAATTAACATTAACACCAACACATGAGTTGTTGAATAATTTAATATGAAATTTCCTTTCCCAATCAATTTATATTCCATTTTAAAAAGGCATTAGATAATGATTATTCTTTGTATACTGTGAATTATCTTCAAATATTCATTTGGATCACTGGACCCAGGAAAGCTGAGCCCTTTTGCCCAAGACTCTGAATAAGCCCCAGATTTGACGTCTGCTTTCATCTGGACACCTGGCCCCTGGTTCCTTTTCTTGTTTTGCATGGCTTTTCACTTTGGTCCTAATCATGTATGGGTAAATATCTATAATCCTTTCTCTTTTAGGTTTATTTTCTATATTCCTGGCTTAAGTGAATCATTGGTGCTTTTTACTTATAACAATAATATGCTTCTTTGATGGATCACTATCTGTCCCTTTTTGAAGGGATTTCTGATCTCTTATCTCAAGGGACTTATAAATTAACTCTTGGCTTCTGTTGCCTCTCGTTCTAGTTAATTGTTGCTGAGGAGATTTTCTGTCTATCCATTGTCCTCTTTTTGAGGCACTCAGGGCACCTGACAACATTTCATTCTATAGAGGCTGATTAATGAAAGCCCATGAGGTCATTTGTTACATGTCTTTAGGGCCTTAGAAAAGGGACCTATATCTCTAATTGGGCTTAGTTGAAATGAAAGGGGAGGAATACTGAAATTTCAGGATAAATGTGCTATTGGAAAATGCTGCTATTTTCACTTTTATATTGATAATCATCATGAAGCCCCTTTAATTATAAATTATGAAGTATCCTGTTCTTGGGAACAGGGAATGCTTTCCCATTTCCTCTTGGATCAGTGATTGCCATCATGCTATATAACAACAACAACAGCAACAACAAAAATCCCACAAAATCTCAGTGGCCTAGAGCTGTAAGCATTTATTTCTCATTCATGCATCTGCAAGTCAGTTTGGCTAAAGTTAAACTAATCTGGACTGGCTCCAGGTTGCATGTTTTATGTCTGCTACACACATCTCTCACTTTTCTTATATCTGTGGCTTGCTTGCACCCAAGACATGCTCTTCTGATGATGATGGCAGAAGTACAAGATGCAAAATCCCATTGGCCAAAACAAGTGATGTGGCTAAACTCAGTATCAGTAGGTATCTTGGTTACTATTGCTATGGAAAAAATTTCCCTAAACCTTAGTGGCTTAAGTAAGTAGTAACAATCATTTTATTGTTTCTCATGGTTCCTCTGGGTCAGGAATTCAGGAAGGGCTCCACTGGGTGATCCTGGCTCAGGGTCACCAGTATAGTTGCAGTCTCAAGATGCTTGTGGCTGGCATAACAGGGGGCTGCCAATATTCTTAGGCTTTTCCACATGATCTTCCTCCATGGGCTAGCTCGACCTTTCTCAGCTTGGTGACTGAAGGGCTGTCAGACTGCTCACAAGGAGGCTTAGAACTCTAGCACAATTGTTCTGGAGAACCAAGTGGAAGCTACGTTGTTCTTTCTGACCAGCCTTGGAAGTCACATAGCATCACTTCTGCCACTCTTGTTTGGTTAAAACAGTCACAAAAGCCTGCCCACATTCAAGGGTAAGAGACACAGTTTCCAAATCTTGATTCAAGGGGTGTTAAGGTTAAGTTGTAGGAAGCACATGAGGGATGGGAGACAGTGTTGCAGCTATTTTGGGAAAATATAGTCTGCTGCAGCTGAGCAGATGGGATTCTCTGCCCACAGTGGAGGAGAGGAGAGTAGATATTTGCTAAACACAAACCTAGACTATCTTATGTCTTTAGCACTTTATGTGGAATGCATAGGGCTTCCCAGGTGTCACTAGTGGTTAAGAACCTGCCTGCCAATGCAGGAGACAAAAGAGATGCAGGTTTGATCCCTGACATGGGAAGATTCTCTGGAGGACAGCATGGCAACCCAATCCAGTGTTCTTGCCTGGAGAATCCCATGGATAGAGGAGCCTGGAGGGCTGCAGTCCATAGGGTCACAGAGAGCTGGACAGTACTAAAGTGAGTTAGTCCGCAAGCATGTGGGATGATGCACAGAAATGTACACTGGATAGCTCTACTAGGTTGAGTACCCAGAAACATGGTGAGATGGGAGCATGTGCAGAGATTTATTGAGGGATTGCTCTTATGAAACACCTAATGGGATGAGAGAAGCAGTGTAGGACAGAAAGGAACTAGTGGTGGTTTTAGAAGAAGTCTGGCTTCAGCTTATGTTAAGGACTGAAAGTTTGTGTTCCCCCAGTTCATATGTTGAAATCCTAACCCTTATTGTGATGATATTAGGAATGGGGCTTTGGGAAGGGGGGTAATTTAACCATCATCATGATGGTTGGGAATGCATTTATAATGAGATTCCAGAGAGCGTTCTAGCTTTTTGTCCCACTATATGAGGATGTAGGAAGAAAGCAGTCTATAACTTGTAAGGGAGTTACAAGTTGTGTTTCATCAGAACACAACCATGTAGAACCCTGATCTTGGACTTCCAGAGATGTGAGAAATCAATTTCTGTAGTTTATAAGTTATCAGTCTGTGGGAGCTTGTTATATCAGCCTGAACTAACAGCCTAATTCCATGAGGAAGGAACTCTAGAGTGTGAATTGTACTATAGCGTGTTTACTACCTTGAGGCAAACGGGTTGAACTTTTACTTCCCTGCATTATTCAGTCACAGGTATCCCTTCATGGAGCAGGGAAATGCATTTCTAGAAAAGGCATCTCCCATTAGCTAAGAAGAATCCCCTAGAGAGGGGTACAGGTGTGAGCCATAAGCAGCCAATACCTGTAGCAGGAGCATGGGTAGACCTGCTGGTGAATGGGGATGAGTGGAATACCAATAGCATCTGCTGCACTCTACCATTCAGATCCTTGTACTTTGTACCATTTAGATCCACTGGTTTCTAACTTTAAGTTTACTCTGTTGTCTCACAACTTGTTCAGGATTCTTCTTGGTCAGAATTTCAGGTTAGTGGGATAAAGTACAGCTTCCATTGTTGTAGTGGGTCCTGAGACTGTAACTTGGACCCATCATCTCCCTTGTCTGCTATCCTTTCTAGAATTTCCTCCCTTGACTCGCACGTCTGCTGATTAAGGTGGCTTGTCTGGTAAAGTGAGTCAGATTTTCATTCTTGAGAGGTCTGAGCCCCTGGTTACCATGCCCTTATCAGGCTGTGGTTGATGTACTTGATGATGTACAGTTGAGGTTGGGCATTGAAGTACCAAGACACGCCCTGTGGATCACCTGTCAGGCTATAACACGTCATCCATATTCCTTTCTGTCCTGTTATATGGCAGCCTCACTACTTTCTTAGGATGGTCATGGGCAAACCCCCTTGCCAGTAACACAACTCAATTTCTTCCTCTGCTATTGAAATGCATAGCCAAGAGTAACCAGGCAGGCAGCAGCTATAGCTTTGTTTATAGCTTTAATTTTAGCAAAAACTGTGTCCCGTGATGGAAACATCTGTAAGACCCACAAAGCCTAAACTGTATCAGAAACAGATTTCACAAGTGCCACTGGGAGTTTTAGTGAGTAGGGTTACTATCACTCTACCTCCCTTGGCTTCCAGACCTGTGTATTCTGTTTATTGGGAACAAGCCCCATATTATGGCTCTTATTTAAAGTGCATGTTGTTCAGTTGCTCAGTTGTGTCCTACTGTTTGCGATCCCATGGACTGCAGCACACTGGTCCTCCCTGTCTCCCAGAGTTTGCTCAAGCTCATGTCCATTGAGTCAGTGGTGCCATCCAACCATCTCATCCTCTGTCACCCCCTTCTCTTCCTGCCCTCAATTTTTCCCAGCATCAGAGTCTTTTCCAGTGAGTTGACTCTTCGCATCAGGTGGCCAAAGAATTGAAGCTTCAGCTTCAGCATCAGTCCTTTCAATGAATATTCAGGGTTGATTTCCTTTAGGATTGACTGGTTTGATCTCCTTGATGTCCAAGGGACTCTCAAGAGTCTTCTCCAGCACCATAATTCAAAAGCATCAATTCTTCAGGGCTCAGCCTTCTTTATGGTCCAACTCTCATAACCATACATGACTACTGGAAAAGCCATAGCTTTGACTCTTTGCACCTCTGCCACCCAAGCAAAGTCTCTGCTTTTTAATATGGTGTCTAGGTTTGTCATAGCTTTTCTTCCAAGAAGCAAGTGTCTCTTCATTTCATGTCTCCTGTCACATCCACAGTGATTTTGGAGCCCAGGAAAATAAAATCTGTCACCGTATGGTGCCTCCCCCCAAATAGTGTCTCACTTGTGCAGGTATAATGTCTAAGCTTACACCTTAGCTGTGCTTTCAAGGTTATTGCAGTGTTCTATCAAGCCAGCAGTTTCTGAAGGATTGCTAAGTAGTAGGACCAGAGGATCACACAGTCCTGTGCCCATGTGCACCTTCTTTGTGACAGAATAAATTTCTTTGTCCAAAGTGAATTTATGAAGGATCAGGCTTTCAACGTAGCAGTCAGTTGGACACTGTATGAGCCCTTGGATGATGGTGATGGCTGAGGCCTTCAGGCAGGAAAGATAAATTCATATCTAGAATATTTTATGATCTGATAGTTGAAATATTACCCTTTTCAAGATAGAAGGGAATCAACTCGTTGCCAACCAGCCAGTTGGTCTCCTCTAAGGACGTACCATGTTGGGGGCCCAGTATTGACTTTTATGTCTGGCAGGTCGAGCATTTAGCAGCAAAGTAACTAGAGAAGGCTTGGAGAGTGGGAGCCTATATGTTGGACACATGTGTATCCTATGTCCCTGTCATCATGGCGGCTCCATTCATGAAACTGCCCCAGCACATTCTTGGGCAACTCTCAAAACCTTCTATGCCACCTATTATACAGATGAGAAATGTATGTTCAGAGAAGTTAAATAATTTTTCAAGGTCTCAGAGCCAGTGCATGGTGGTTCAGGAGTTTATAGTTGCCATTTTCGCTGCACCGTGTAGCCTCTTCTGTGCTTTCACACTGATTTCCACACTATCTATGAATAGAAGAAAAAGTCACCTGTGGTTGATTGCATGTGGGTAAATTGGCTTGCCCTTGAAATGCCAGATGTAGATCAGTTTTAGCTTTTCAAAATAGGCTCTGACTCAGGTAACTGTACTGTTCAAGGACAGGGGCAGGTGTTGTGTCCTGCCCTGACTCAGGGAGTGATTCAGACCATGAGCTGGCTAAATCTGGGAGGATTTTTTCATTGTATTATAACCTTTTAGGTATTCATCTTATCCGTTAGCTAAAGATAGATCTGGACCATGAACAAGCCCTTCTGAAATCCTTCTCCTCCACTACCCTTCTGAGTTTTCTTTCTGTGTTCAATCTAGACAATAGGGATGACTGCATCTTGAACTTTTCTCTCTTTGCCCAGTTTGTCCTTGAATGGTGAGTTCTCCCAGGTAATTCCAGATGGATTGGAACATTAAGGACATGGTTGGCTCAGAGAGGTTCATTCACTTGTCTGAGCTGTTTGTATGTGGGAACCAGGACTTGACCCCAAATGGCTTGGCTTCAGAGCCCATCCTTTGTTCCACTATATCAGACTAGGGCTGTGCAAAATATATTTTATATTTACTGGCAACTATGGATGAGAAACTCCTACCTACTTGTTTAGCAGTGTTTTACGGAATTAATGATTGTTTAGGGATTGGATCAAGATTAGTATAGTACAATTTTGGATAGTATTCCACTTGCTTTGATGAAATGGACTTTTAGTTACCTGCATAAAGATTTTTATGGCAAAAATTTAGTTTTTCTTGGGATGTAGGACTGTTTTTTTAACTTTCGTTTATAGTGGCTTACGGATTATTGGGAGGCAAATTTTTAGAAAGGATGGTAAAAACATAAATGATTTCCCTTACTTTATTGAGTAAAGAAAAATAAATCACTGGATCCTTCCATGCTAATATAATTAATTTCACATTAAGTTTACCTTCTAAGTGTGTCTGTATGTGTATATATATATATATGTATATACGTACATGTTTTATTTTTCTTTTACAAAATGGATATAGGTTTCTTTTGACTAAAAGAAAATTTCAGGCCCCTTCCCTACCCCTTGTAAGGCTTTTTGACTATCTGAGGGATTCACTTCCTGTCAACCTGAACACAGAGAAGGCCATTTGGAAAATGTATGTAAATGAAAAGACACAAAAGCAAGAGGACCTTCCCTTTCCTTCATAGCTGATATTATAGCTTTAGTAATTTGTTTCCAGTACCACTTAAAAACTGTGTCACTTTATAATCAAACAAAAATAAAAATGACTTTCCAACTCTATACATACCTTTTGGGCCCATATCTCTTTTTATTACCATTAGTGGAAATACTTCTGAGTTGTTCTTGCCCCTCCACCTTGCCAAAGCAATTGCTCTGTGTTCTAGAAGAAAAAATAGCCTTGGCCCTCTATGATCGCCAGGCACACTTGGATGGGAGCAGGACACTAAGATGTCATACTTAGATCGTTTGATGTTTGGCGTGAATTTGTACTGCTGATGTCTTAGCATAGCCGACCTGGAGCGGCTGCAGTTACAGAAGCTCCTGGAATAGATTCAAAGGTAGAACCTGCTTTCTGTTGCTTTCATTTTAGAGATCCTGCACAAGGAGTCTTACAGTTCTTGTTTCGGATCAGCCCACATTTCTCCTAAGAGCTCATAGTCCCCTGGACTATTCTGTCTCATCCTGACCATACAGAAATAGATCTTTGGCTGCAGACTAGTGCGTACACTTCTGCCAACTACCACAGCCCAGCCTCCTTCTCCTAAAGGTAGAGCATGGTCATCTTGCCTGGTCTTTCTCCCCAGCCAGGCCTCCACAGATACAGAATATTTCTAGGTTTGAGCTCAAGAGAGAAAATCCAGTGTGATGCTGCCTTAGCTTTTCACGTTCTCCTAACTTATAATTTCCTGCAGGATATTTACGCCAGGGAAGTAATTGATGCTACAGCCTTGTGCTGTTAGCACCAAAGGGATAATGACTCCCTTGGTGAATTCAGCCTTTGCTATTTTCAACTTCTGCTGGAAGTGACTCCTGGCTACCAACCTAGATCATTTGAGGAGGGAAGGAAGGGGTCCTGGGTGTTTCCTCTGTCTCTTTTGAGTGTGGAAGGGTTCCAGAATTTTCCTTTCACTTCCAGATCGTCATCAGAAATAATTTAAGTCCCAGAGGCCCTTTTCTAACCAGCCTAACCCCTGAGTCATTCCTGTGTGCTCCCCATCTCCTGCAATGATTGTATTCCTCTGTCCATTCATAATTTTAATTATGTGTTTACTCAATGGGCTTCCCTTCTGGTGAACTTCTCCTGGTAACTCATTAAACCTCTGAGTCACACATTCATTATTAAAAAGGGGGTGAAGTGGGGAAATGAAAGAACGAAAAGGAGCTGTGCCCTGGGAGGAACTCGGGGAGGATCTCTGAGGTTGAGTGTAGCTGAGTCTCTGGAGGCCTCAGTTAGCTCTTCCCCGTCTAGGATGTTCTCTACACTGCAGGGCAGTGTACCAACTATAGGGTGGTCATTGGTCAGGTTGGCTTGAAATTGAGTTTTTACCATGGTAGGAGTCTGCTTACAGTTTTGGTGAAAGTCCTTCCCTCCTGCTTAATTCTGCCCTTTGGACTTAGGTGGTCTCAAAACAACGATGGAGCCACTAATTAAAAGGAATTCCAGTCTTAACTTGTGACTCTGAAAGAACATTAAAGGGAACTGATTCATAACCCACAGAGGCACTTCTTAATATTCCCTTTCCTTTCCACTACCATTTTTAAAGAACCATTCCAACCTCCTTGCCCACTACCAGTCAGCCAGGAGAACTATCTCCTATCTCACCCTCTCCTCAAGGTGAGTAATTTTATACCCTTGGGCCTCTTACACCCCTCTGTAAAATGGGGTCCATGGTAGTACTTGGATGACATATTGTTGTGAGGATTAACCCAGAGAAAATATGGAAATGTCACCTATACAGTGCCTGGAACGTTGTCAAAGCTCCTAATGGTTTGTTGTTATTATCATTGCCCATTCTGCATCCTCAGCCTCAGATTTGACTTTCTCTTTCAGTGGAAGCACTAGAGGAAAAAATCTGGAGGCTGAGAAAATGATTCCTAAATAATAGTAACAATAGGTGTCATTTAGCGAGTTACCCTGTGTTCAAGCGCTATCCTGCATCCCTTCTATGCATTATCTGTTTAATCCTCACCACCACCCTCGAGGGTGAATGCTATTATTATCCCCATTTCACAAATGAGGAAACTCAGATTTAGAGAGATGAGGCAACTTGCCCCGGGGCCACATAGCTAGTAAGTGGTAGAGCTGGAATTCAAACTCAGGCCTGACTGCCTTCCAAGTCCACGGCTTAATGGTTTTGCAAAAATCTGCAAGCCGGTGGTGCTGCCAGCCACCAGGAAGGCATGTGTTCTTTCTGTGGGTTTTGACCCCTGAGGACTGTGACCCCTGGCTCAGAGACTCTGGGCCTCTGGTGATGAGTGAACTGCCCTTGAGAACAGCTGTTGGGGTGGAACTGGCCCCCACTCCTGGCATGAAATCATCAGGCCTCAGCCAGGGTAAAGGCCCTGAAGGCCTCTGTGATACTCAGTCAGAGACAGAGAGAAATGTATTTTTTCTGCAAAGGTTGGCATTTATTTCTTAATAATCAATTAAAAACTTATGTAGTCTCCCTAATCAGAAAAACAAAGGCTTTCTGTGCTTTCATGTGTGCTAGAAAACACCTATGAGTTCTTGGGGATTTATCACTGAATCTGGAATAGAAGTTCAGTTCAGTTCAGTTTAGTTGCTCCGTCATGTCCAACTCTTTGTGAACCGCAGCACGCCAGGCCTCCCTGTCCATCACCAAGTGCCGGAGTCCACCCAAACCCATGTCCATTGAGTCGGTGATACCATCCAACCATCTCATCCTCTGTCGTCCTCTTCTCCTCCTGCCCTCAATCTTTCCCAGCATCAGGGTCTTTTCAAATGAGTTAGCTCTTTGCATCAGGTGGCCAAAGTAGAAGCCAGGATATCTGGAGTCAGTAAAAGCAGATTTTGCCAAGATACTTCTGCTGCAAGGGAACCTTTAAGTATTCCGCACATACAGCTCTACATCCGTCCCCGGTCATGTGAGGATGAGAGTATGCCCTACACAGGATGCTTGGTGTGCCTTCTCCTTCCCCACCTGGCCCAGAGTTTCCTTGGGAGGCGCTGTGCAGTCATGGTAGACTTGAATCCATCTAAGGGCCCGCTCTCTGGGAAGAGTTCTGGTTATACAATTTGGTTGTCCCATGGGTCCAGAATGTAATGTTGAGTTTTGTACTAAGGTTAAGGACTAATGTATTCCTGAGTTCTAAGGGGTTAGCAGCAAGAGGCAAGTTGGAGTACTGTGATGGCTGCTGCCTGTGTTCTGTGCACACAAAACTCAAATACCATCATTAGTAGTGTCAATTCATGTCGACATACGGCAGAAACCATCACAGTATTGTAAAGTAATTATCCCCTATTAAAATCATTAATAAATGAATAGATTGATTATTAATTAATAAATTAATTAATTTTTAAATGCCTTGATCACCTTTGTTTCTTCCTCCTCCTCCTTCTTTCCACTTTATTTCTTTTTCTTTCCCCCTTCCTCTGCCTCGTCCCCCTTCTCCTCCTCACCTCCTCTTCTTCCTCTGTCTTCCCGTCCTCTTCTTCCTTCTTTTTTTCCTTCCCCTTCTTCTCTCCCTTCTTCTCTCCCTCTCCTTCTTCTTCTTCTCATTTTTCGTCTCTTCTTCCTCTTCCTTTTTTCTCCCCATCTTCCTTCCCCTCTTTTTTTCACTATGAGAGTATGTATAGCAAGAGTATATGTCAGGTAGATTTGACAGATCATTCATTTATTTCTCATACATTTATAAATCACTTCAAACTGAGCATAGGCAGGAGTAAAAAGATGAAAAAGAAATCCTTCCTGTAGGATGTGTGTGGTGTAGGGGGAGGACACAGACATTTGACAATGATAATAAGTAACATTCTGAGGAGTTGTTATGTGCCTGGCATTGTGCTCAGTGACAGTTCAGTTCAGTTCAGTCCCTCAGTTGTGTCCGACTCTTTGCAACACCATGAACTGGAGCACACCAGGCCTCCCTGTCCATCACCAACTCTCGGAGTCCACCCAAACCCATGTTCATCGAGTCGGTGATGCCATCCAACCGTCTCATCCTCTGTTGTCCCCTTCTCCTCCTGCTCCCAATCCCTCCCAGCATCAGGGTCTTTTCCAATGAGTCAGCTCTTCCCATCAGGTGGCCAGAGTATTGGAGTTTCAGCTTCAGCATCAGTCCTTCCAATGAACACCCAGGACTGATCTCCTTTAGGATGGACTGGTTGGATCTCCTTGCAGTCCAAGGGACTCTCAAGAGTCTTCTCCCACACCACAGTTCAAAAGCATCAGTTTTTCGGCGCTCAGCTTTCTGCACCGTCCAACTCTCACATCCATACATGACCACTGGAAAACCATAGCCTTGACTAGATGGACCTTTGTTGACAAAGTAATGTCTCTACTTTTTAATATGCTGTCTAGGTTGGTCATAACTTTCCTTCCAAGGAGTAAGTGTCTTTTAATTTCATGGCTGCAGTCACCATCTGCAGTGATTTTGGAGCCTCAAAGAATAAACTCAGCCACTGTTTCCACTGTTTCCCCATCTATTTCCCATGAAGTGATGGGACCAGATGCCATGAGCTAAGTGACAAGATCACCTCATTTAGTCTTCTTAGAATTACTCTGAGTGGAGTTCTAGTTTTTTATCCTTTTATCCCTGAGGCTGAGGCAAAGACAGATTAAATAATTGACTGAAGTTACATACCTGGCAAGTCACAGATCTGACTTGAACTCAAGTAGTCTGACTTCAGAGTCAGCATTAACACTGCTTCCCACATAGTTACAGCATGTTGTGACAGGTGTCTCGTAAGTAGAGTCTAGTAGAAGTGTGATTTTTAACCTGTCCTTGAAAGGTGTTTAAGGATGGAGTGTTTAAGAATGAAGAGGGAAGGGCACTGTGGACATTGGGAATGGTGTGACTAGAGACTGTGCTGACCAGAGATGGGGTGGCTCAGAACTTCTGCATCCACAGGCCTTGACCAGTGTCCCTTAGGGAGTGGAATAACTTGATCCCTTCTAAGAAGAGAGGAAAATGATCAGATTTGTGTACTAAAGAGAGATATATCATTTCAAAAGTTATAAATAAAATGGTCACATTATTAAAAATCTTTGAGTATTAAAAATATGAATGACGGAATATGAATGATATTCCTCTATATATTTTCCAAATTTTCTTTAATGAGCTTCTCTTGCTTATTTAAACAGTGTGTATGTATTTTACCAATGTACCCATGCCTACATGTATATTGTAGAAGGGTGTTATAAGTTGGTGGCAGTTCAGAGGGAAGATTGAATTGAGGAGGAAGCTTGTTGGTGAGACTCTGTAGAAAGTTTCATCTATGTAGGAAGCAATTAGAGTCCAGGCGAATTTGGTAAAGTTGCAGGTTACAAAATTAGTGCACTGAAATCTGTTGCATATGTATACACTAACAATGAAAGATCAGAAAGAGAAATTCAAGAAACACTTCTATTTACCATGGCATCAAAAAAAAAAATATATACCTGGGAATAAACCTACCTAAGGAAATATAAGACTGGTACTCTGAAAACTATAAGATGTTGATGAAAGAAATTGAAAAAGACACAAACAGATGGAAATATATACCATGTTTGTAGATTGGAAGAATCAGTATTGTCAAAATGACTGTACTACTCAAACCAATCTACAGACTCAGTGCAATGCCTATCAAATTATCAGTGGCATTTTTCACAGAACTGGAACAAAAAAATCTCAAAATTTGTGTGGAGACACAAGAGACCCTGAATAGGCAAAACAATCTTGAGAAAGAAAAACAGAGTTGAAGGAATCAGGCTCCCTGACTTCATACTATACTACAAAGCTACAGTCATCAAAGCAGCATGGTACTGGAAGAAAAAGAGAAATATAGATCAATGGAGCAGGATGGAAAACCCAGAAATAAACCCATGCATCTCTGGAAAATTAATCTATGACAAAGGAGGTAAGACTACACAAGGTTGAAAGGAATCTCTAAAACAAATGGTGCTGGGAAAACTGGACAGTTACATGTAAAAAATGAAATTAGATCATTCTTTAACATCATGCACAAAAATAAGCTCGAAGTGGGTTAAAGACCTAAACATGAGACTGAACACTATAAAACTCCTAGAGGGAAACATAGGCCAGGACACTCTCTGACAAAAATTTTAGCGATATCTTTTTCAATTCATCTCCCAGAATAATGGAAATGAAAATAAACAAATGGAACCTACCTTAAACTCAAAAACTTTTGCACAGCAAAGGAAACAATAAACAAAATGACAACTGACAGATTGGGAGAAAATACTTGCATATGATGTGATTGACAAAAGATTAGTCTCCAAAATTTATAAATACCTCATGATGCTTAAGAACATCAAAACAAACAACCAAATCAACAAATGGGTAGAAAACCTAAATAGATACTGCTGAAAGAAAATGTACAAATGGCCAACATGCATGTGAAAAGATGTTGAACATTGCTAATTATTAGGGAAATGCAAATCAAAACTATAATGAGATAACACCTCATATGAGCCATAATCAGTTAGTCAGTTCAGTCATTCAGTTGTATCCGACTCTTTGCCACCCCATGGACTGCAGAATGCCAGGCTTCCCTGTCTATCACCAGTTCCCGGAGCTTGCTCAGACTTGCGTCCGTCAAGTCGATGATGCCATCCAACCATCTCATCCTCTGTCGTCCCCTTCTCCTCCTGCCTTCAATTTTCCCCAGCATCAGAGTCTTTTCAAATGAGTCAGTTCTTCGCATCAGATGGCCAAAATATTGGAACTTCAGCTTCAGCATCAGTCCTTCCAATGAATATTCAGGACTGATTTCCTTTAGGATGGATTGGTTCGATCTCCTTGCAGTCCAAGGGACTCTCAAGAGTCTTCTCCAACACCACAGTTCAAAAGCATCAATTCTTTGGTGCTCAGCTTTCTTTATGGTCCAACTCTCACATCCATACATGACTACTGGAAAAACCATAACTTTGACTGTATGGATCTTTGTCAGCCAAGTAATGTCTCTGCTTTTTAGTATGTTATCTGGGTTGATCGTAGCTTTTCTTCCAAGGAGCAAGCATCTTTTATTTCATGTCTGGAGTCACCATCTGGAGTGGTTTTGAAGCCCAAGAAATTAAAGTCTGTGACTGTTTCTATTGTTTCCCCCTATATTTGCCATGAAGTGATGGGACTGCATGTCATGATATTTATTTTTTGAATGTTGAGTTTCAAGCTAGCTTTTCTACTCTCCTGTTTCACTTTCATCAAAAGGCTCTTTAGTTCCTCTTCGCTTTCTGCCATAAGGGTGGTGTCATCTGCATATCTGAGGTTATTAATATTTCTCCTGGCAATCTTGATTCCAGCTTGTGCTTCATCCAGCCTGGCATTTTGCATGATGTACTCTGCATATAAGTTAAGTAAGCAGGGTGACAATATACAGCCTTGATGTACTCCTTTCTCAATTTGGAACCAGTCTGTTATTCCATGTCTGGTTCTAACTGTTGCTTCTTGACCTGCATACAGATTTCTCAGGAGGGGGGTAAGGTGGTCTGGTATCCCCATCTCTTGAAGAATTTCCCACAGTTTGTTGTGATCCACACAGTAAAAGGCTTTAGTGTAGTCAATGAAGCAGAAGTAGATGTTTTTCTGGAATTCTCTTGCTTTTTCTATGGTCCAACAGATGTTGGCAATTTGATCTGTGGTTCCTCTGCCTTTTCCTTGAAATTCTCCATTCATGTACTATTGAAGCCTGGCTTGGAGAATTTTGGGCATTCCTTTGCTAGTTTGTGAGATGAATGCAATTGTGTGGTAGTCTGAATATTCTTTGACATTGCCTTTCTTTGGGATTGGAATGAAAACTGACCTTTTCCAGTCCTATGGCCACTGCTGAGTTTTCCAAATTTGCTGCCATACTGAGTGCAGCACTTTCACAGCATCATCTTTTAGGATTTGAAATAGCTCAACTGGAATTCCATCACCTCCACTAGCTTTGTTCATAGTGATGCTTCCTAAGGCCCATTTGACTTCACACTGCAGGTTGTCTGGTTCTAGGTGAGTGATCACACCATCGTGGTTATCTGGGTCATTAAGATCTTTTTCGTATAGTTCTTCTGTGGAGTCTTGCCAACTTTTCTTAATATCTTTTCTTTAATATCCCCAACCAAAATGGCTTTATCAAAAAATCCACAAAAAATAAATGCTGGAAAGGGTGTGGAGAGACAGGAACTCTCCTACACTGTTGATGGGAATGTAAATTGGTACAGCCACTATGAAGAACTGTATGTATATTCCTTAAAATAAAAATATAGCTGTCATATGACCCTGCAATCCCATTCCTAGACATATATCTGGAGAAAAAGGTGAGCCAAAAGGATACATGCACCCTGATGTTCATTGCAACACTGTTTACAATAGCCAAGACATGGAAGCAACCTGAATGTCCATTGACAGAGGACTGGATAAAGAAGATATATATATAATGGAATATTACTCTGCCAATTGAAAGAATGAAATAATGCCATTTGCAGCAACATGAATGGATATAGAGATTATCATTCCAAGTGAAGTAAGTCAGTCAGAGAAGGAGAAATATTGTGAAATCCTAATATGTGAAATCTAAGTAGAAATGACACAAGTGAACTTACTAAACAGGAAGAGACTCCCAAACTTAGAGAATGAACTTATGATTACTGCCAGAGGGGAAGGATGGTTGAAGGGATAGTTATGGAGTTTGTGATGGACATGTACACACTGCTATGTTTGGAATGGATAACAAACAAGGACTTACTGTACTGCACTCAATGTTGTGTGACAGCCTGGATGGGAAGTTTGGGGGAGAGTGGATACAGGTAGGTATATGTATGGCTGAATTCCTTCACTGTTAACTTGAAACTATCACAATATTGTGTGTTAAGTGACTATACCCCAATACCAAATAGAAAGTTAAAAAAAAAGAAAGTCAAGGGCTCTGGTTGATGGAGACCATGTCTGACTTGTCTCCACAATCATCAGCCCCTCTCAAAGGGACCAGAATGCTCTCCACATTTCACAAATACACAGTAGGTCAATGAATGAATGAATGGACAAAAGAGGAAAAATGAAAGCAATGTGGCTGGAGAAGAGGGCATGGACTTGAGGAAGGCTTCTGAGGGAGAACCTCTGGAAACTGCATAATGCTGCCCCGGGGATGAGGCTTCTATTAGGTTGGTGCAAATATAATTGCAATTTTGTACCTTAAATTTTAAATAATTATAACTAGCCTCAAGCACATGTTTATTAATCAAAATGGGAACTATTACAATCAACACATTTTCACCAAGAAATACATTTGTTTATTCCTGTAGTGTAAAAATCTGTGCTTCAGGTTTCAGTGAACTCTTGGAAAGCATTTTCTGCCTGCTGGTGGTTGTGGAAGCATTTTCCCTGCAAAAAGTTACCAAGATGCTTGAAGAAATGATAGCAGTTGTTGAGAGGTCAGGTGAACATGGCAGATGAGGCAAAACTTTGTAGCCCAATTCATTCAACTTTTGAAGCATTGAAGTTGTGCAGTGTGCAGTTGGATGTTGTCATGGAGAAGAATTGGGCCCTTTCTGTTGACCAGTGCTGTCTGCAGGCATTGCAGTTTTTGATGCATCTCATCAATTTGCTGAGCATACTTCTCACAGGTAACGGTTTCACTGGAATTAAGAAAGCTGTAGAGGATCAGACTGACAGCAGACTGCCAAGCAGTGATCCTGACTCTCTTTGGTGCAAGTTTGGCTTTGACAAGTGCTTTGGAGCTTCTTCTCAGTCCAGGCACTAAGCTGTCATATAAAGTCCTCTTTTTGTCACATGTCACAATCTGATGGAGAAATGGTTCATTGTCATTGCATAGAATAAGAGAAGACGACACTTCAAAAAGACAATTTTTTAAATTTGCGGCCAGCTTACAAGGCACTCACTTAACAGGCTTTTTCATCTTTCCAATTTGCTTCAAGTGCTGAATGACTGTAGAATGGTCAACGTTGAGTTCTTCAGCAACTTCTTGTGTAGTTGTTAAGAGGTTCGATGATTGCTCTCAATTGGTTGTCAACTTCTGATGGGCAGCCACTACACTCCTCATCTTCAAGGCTCTTGTCTTCTTTACAAAACTTTTTGAACCACCATTGCACTACGTTCATTAGCAGTTTCTGGGCCAAATGCATTGTTGATGTTGTGAGTTGTCTCTGCTGCTTTTTAACACATTTTGAACTCGAATAAGAAAATTGCTCGAATTTGCTTTTTGTCTAACATCATTTAGTTCAGTTCAGTTCAGTCGCTCAGTTGTGTCCACCTCTTTGCCACCCCATGAACCGGAGTACACCAGGCCTCCCTGTCCGTCACCAACTCCCAGAGTCTACCCAAACCCATGTCCATCTAGTCAGTGATGCCATCCAACCACCTCATCTTCTGTTGTCCCCTTCTCCTCCTGCCCCCAATCCCTCCCAGCATCAGGGTATTTTCCAATGAGTCAGCCCTTCCCATCAGGTGGCCAAAGTATTGGAGTTTCAGCTTTAACATCAGTCCTTCGAATGAACACCCAGGACTGATCTCCTTTAGGATGGACTGGTTGGATCTCCTTGCAGTCCAAGGGACTCTCAAGAGTCTTCTCCCACACCACAGTTCAAAAGCATCAATTCTTTGGCGCTCAGTTTTCTGCACAGTCCAACTCTCACATCCATACATGACCACTGGAAAAACCATAGCCTTGACTAGACGGACCTTTGTTGGCAAAGTAATGTCTCTGCTTTTTAATATGCTATCTAGGTTTGTCATAACTTTCCTTCCAAGTAGTAAGTGTCTTTTAATTTCATGGCTGCAATCACTATCTGCAGTGATTTTGGAGCCCAGAAAAATAAAGTCAGCCACTGTTTCCACTGTTTCCCCATCTATTTGCCATAAAGTGATGGGACCAGATGCCGTGATCTTAGTTTTCATCATTTCTGTAGTCTAAAATAAATATACCCTTAGACTGACACTGCTATAAAGACTCTGAGGCTTGAGACTAGCAAGAGGGGGAGGCCCAATGCCCCTCACCATTCCAGCTCAGAAGTAGCCAGGAAGTACAGGAAGTAGCCAGAGAGACCTCAATGCCCCTATTCCCAAAGAATTGGGCCTCCCATCTCTTGAGGGGGGAATGTTAGGTAGACAGAATAGAAAAAGGAGTCCAAATGGCAGCTGCTAAAAGACAGACAAAGAAAGGGGGAAAGCCCATGAAAAAGAAACAAACAGGGCCAGAATGGGGACCCCAGGTGAAAAAAAAAGGAAGAAAAAGCAAACAGACCTCCTTCCTGATGGATGATGGGTAGGGGTACTAGCCTTAATGTGCATAGGGCAGGCTCGGGGTGGAGGAGTGGAGGGGAAGGAGACAAAAAGCATAAAAAGAGGGAGCCGAGATGGTTGAGGCCACTCCTTTGAAGTCAACCCACCCTCACACCTTGGGGGTGTACTATCCTTTGTTGTTGTTGTTCAGTCCCTCAGTTGTGTCTGACTCTTTGTGATCCCACGGACTGCAGCATGCTAGCCTTCTCTGTCTTCCACTGTCTCCCAGAGTTTGCTCAAACTTATGTCCATTGAGTCGATAATGCCATCTAACCATCTCATCCTCTATCATCCCCTTCTCCTCCTGCCCTCAATCTTTCCCAGCATCAGTCTTTTCCAATGAGTCAGCTCTTGTTTACCAAATAAAATTCTGAGCTGTAACAAAAAAAAAAATATATATATATGTATATATATATATATATATAAAGTAAACAGCAAGTAATAAGTCATTAGCAAAAAACACCATAAAGCAATAAGTAAGTACACATTAAAATGATGTATAACATAACCATCTTTATTTAAGAATGTATTCCAATGTGTGTTAGTTGCTCAGTCGTGTCTGACTCTTTGTGACCCCAGGGACTGTAGGCCACCAGGCTCCTCTGTCCCTGGAGTTCTCTAGATAAAAATACTGGAGTGAGTTGCCATTCCCTTCTTCAGGGGATCTTCCCAACCCAGGGATCGAACCCAGGTCTCCCACATTGCAGGCAGATTCTTTACCATCTGAGCCACCAGAGAAACCCTGTTTTCTTATAGAGAACATCTTAGGTGATACCAAGCATTTTCATTAATATTTTCAAATATTTTTAATTTTTTTCTAGTAATTGATGTCTTGATATCTTTTATATAAATAAACTTACTTCACTTAGCTTAAATTGGAGCAGCTTTAGAATATTAAGTTACCAAACATCTGGAAAGATCATTTTAAGTAGACTAAAACATGATTACTTTAAAGCTTTTATCCAAAAGTCTTTATCTCATTTACCTGGAAGTTTCATCCTGTCCAGTTATTTGCTTGCAAGAGGTTAGTAAGGTCTCATTTATTCAAATGACAAAGGTCAACAATGCAAGACCGCAGTTACTTTTGTACCAACCAAATACCTTCATCAGCAGGAAGTTGATGATCCTCATATTTGTGATAGAGACTATGGGAAGGAATGCATGAAGGGAGAAATGATAAATGGTGAAGAGTTTAATCTTGAATATGTTAACTTTGGGGTTAAATTGTTAAAAAATTTAACCACTTGCTACAAATCCAAATTGGATGTGGAAGACAGGGACCAAGGGAGAGAGAGATAAGATAGCTCCAAAGGGAGCTGCTATGAGTGAATCACAATTGAACATTGTCTCCAGAGCCTTGTAGTCCAGGCACCCTTTGCCTCATTGTTATGGAATGTTTGCTGCTAAGTCACTTCAGTCGTGTCTGACTCTGTGCGACCCCATGGATGGCGGCCCACCAGGCTCCTCCATCCCTGGGATTCTTCAGGCAAGAACACTGGAGTGGGTTGCCATTTCCTTTTCCAATGCATGAAAGTGAAAAATGAAAGTGAAGTTGCTAAGTCATGTCCAGCTCTTAGCGACCCCATGGACTGCAGCCTACCAGGCTCCTCTGTCCATGGGATTTTCCAGATAAGAGTACTGGAGTGGGGTGCCATTGCCTTCTCTGATGGAATGTTTAGTTGTCCAGATAATTTATTTTTCTAACTACTGTGAGTGTTTTGGTTACTTTCTATTTAGGTGCATTATACCTACACAAATCTTAGGTATACAGTTTGTAGTACTCAGTTCACAAAATGAACATAATTCTCCACTATCCACCCAAAAGAAGACTAGAATATTCTGATATCAGAAATTTGCTTGTGCCCTCTCTCAGTCATTATCTGCTTCCACTGAATATCACCATTCTCCTGGGTCATATTCAGTTCAGTTCAGTTCAGTTCAGTCGCTCAATCATGTCCGCCTCTTTGAGACCCCATGAACTGCAGCACGCCAGGCCTTCCTGTCCATCACAAACTCCCAGAGTTTACTCAAACTCATGTCCATCGAGTCGGTGATGTCATCCAGCCATCTCATCCTCTGTCGTCCCCTTCTCCTCCTGCCCCCAATCCCTCCCAGCATCAGGGTCTTTTCTAGTGAGTCAACTCTTTGCATGAGGTGGACAAATTACTGGAGTTTCAGCTTCAGCATCAGTCCTTCCAATGAACACCCAGGACTGATCTCCTTTAGGATGGACTGGTTGGATCTCTTTGCAGTCCAAGGGACTCTCAAGAGTCTTCTCCTACACCACAGTTCAAAAGCATCAATTCTTCGGCACTCAGCTTTCTTCACAGTCCAACTCACACATCCATACATGACCACTGGAAAAACCATAGC